>NW_022196915.1:36454209-36510162 GCF_008632895.1 Mastomys coucha
GTCTGTTTGTCAAAGCCGAATCCCGTGCCCACCTGGCCAGAACCCATCGTCCCGCGGAACAGGGACCCTGCGAGAAACCCCGTCTGTGGTATGTCTTGTCACACAATGCCCAGTTGTATAAGTGTTCTTGTCATTTGCTATTAGATGTGACTCTGAGACAAACTTATTGTCAATGAACTGTAATCACAGGGGCCAGTCATTGTGGAAATGATCACATTTCTGTCACACTCTCCCTTTCTCATGGACAACACCTTAGATGCCATGAGCACCCTACTAAATAGCAAAACAAAACATAAGAAGGAGCCTGAATCCTGAGTGATCAACGAATCAAAACCCTCTACCTCTCTGGGCCCTACATTGGGCCTTTACACTACAAGAATCCCAAATCAATATAGTATGTGTTCAATACAGTACAAGTCAAGAGAGGTTAAGTATCATCTGAGAGTTAGAGCAAGAAGCTGATGCTGCTCAGTGTTGGAAGGCTCACTCTGTATTAAATCTTTGATCAAACTCAGTGTTTCCTACATGAGATTAAATAGAAGCAAATATTTCATTGGGCACATCGGGTGCAGACAATTAATTAAGCAATTTACACTCACATTATATTAATAATCGTCACAACTTTAGATTGTTGCCTTTCATTTATGGACAAGAATTGTAAGGCTTAGAGAGATGAATTAATCAAGTCATATAATCAATTAATTTTGAGTGTAATACCTTTGTCTGCTTTTTCTAGTATAGGCATACTTTTCTATTGAAGGAGAAAGAGGGAGAGGGAGAGAGAAAGGGAAAGGAGAGGGAGAGAGAGAGAGAAAGAGAGAGAGAAAAAGGGAGAGAGAGCAGAGACACAGAGACAGTGTGTGTATGTATGTGTGTGTGTTTGTGTGTGTGTGTGTGTGTGTGTGTGTATGTGTTGAGGGATCAAATTAATGAAGGAAATTTGATAGCCTAGGTGTTGCGAATAGAACACTGGCCCATGAGACAAAAGACCTGGAAGTTTCACAGGTTATAACACTTGCAAGGTACTAGGCTTCACAAAGCATAGAGACCTCTGGAGTCAACAACAATCATGGGCAAGAGAGATGACGTAGTGGGTAACGATAATTGCTTTGCAACCATGAAGATTAGAGGCAAAATACTCCTATCATTCCTGTTTGGGTAGAGGGGCAGAAACAGAAGGATCACTAGGGTTTTCTTGCCACCAAGTTAGGCCCAGACCCAGTGAAAGATTCTGTCTCAAAGATCTAAGGCAAAATGTGATATAACGGAATAGTCACATGCATACATCACACATAAATACACAAACATACACAAGACACAGTTCTAATAGCTTGCAGCATGCATACAAAGAGACAGTTGCCATTTACTCACTACACCTACAACAACTACTTTTACTTTCAAGACAACCATAAAGAATACAGTATTAAGGAAATAAGAATTTCTCTGGCAAGGGACAATTTAGCACAGTGGTCAAAGATGCCAGCTAAAACAACCTCAGCACATCCCGAAATCAAAGGCATGAAGCCCTAGTGTGTCATAGGCTAATTACCCTTGATTCTGTACAGATATTGTTCTTTATTTTGCTCCAGCAAAGGATAGCAGAATGAAAAGGTAAGCAAATCCATTCCTTTTCACTACTGCATTTCGTGACTGCTATTAAAGCAATGGGAAAACAAGTGGTTCATCCATAGACCACGGTAAGCAAAAGGAAGCCTTGCCGTAGGACATCACCTAAGAACACATGAAAGGCGTTCTGAGAAACAGAGGACCTCTCTAAACACTGAGCAAAAGGCAGGAAGTGTACAGTTTAAAGTCAAACAGAGTCAATTTTATAGACATGGAAAAAGGTGTAGATTGATATAAAAGACAATCAGAGGAGAACCATGCTAGTATAATTCAAGGCTGAGCAGCTCAGGGACAGAAAAGGCTTGCATAAAATATTTAAAGGGCCTTTCTGATGCTCTGTGTATCCCAGGGCACTTATAAATCCAGGAGGTCATGCTCTCAATGGACCTGCTGAGTGCTGGGTGCTGAGCCACTTTGACAAATAATGTTGTCCAACCCAAGGCAGAAATATGGCTTGTAGAAAGGAGCCCTGGTGAGGATGCTAAATCTATTCACAGAGTGGCCTCTGATTTTGAAGTCACCTTGTATGACCAGCCATTTACGTTAAACATGCAGTCCAGTAGTCTAGGGAATCAAGAGTCAAAACGTATTCTCTGTAGCAGCCTACATATACTATTGGAAATAGCTCAACCAAAGCTTAACATCAATCTTCTCAAAATTACCCTAAAATACCAATTCTCACTGCATCACTCAGCAAAAGTATGCCACTGAAAACCTTCTGAAGCAGTAACTCTCTCTGCACAAGGCATTTATGGAGAATTAATGAACAGCTAGAGTCTATGGCTGAACTAGAGATATTAATGCATGGCAAAGTTTTATACTCTGGCTTATTTTTTGCCAAAAGTAGTGATCCTTAGATGTGCACAGAATACAAAGCCCTTTGCTCCATGGTTTGTCTAGCCAACTCTCCCATGACTGCATCTCCAGATTTAAAGCTATCGGAAAGTACATAACAGGATCTGTCAGAAGAATGCTTAAGTTTTAGGTCATGCTGTGAGTGTACAGAACATGAAGTGAGATTCAGAGATTAAAACATATAGCCACCTACACCCTGGGAAAGGATGAGATATCCTCACCATCTTCACACGGAGTGGACTGGAGCACAGTCTATTTTAATCAGTACTGGATGTATTTTTGAATTTTACTAGCATGCTCATAACCACTTTAGTTGAGCTGTAGTGTACTTAGTTTTTCATTTGTCTGCCTACATGAAAACGGTACTAACTCATCTCTGTAGAATAAGGAGGGCAGTCAAGTCCGCATCAGTGACTCAGCTTTGCTGCCGTTGCCTCCTGGCCCTGTCATAATGGAAAAATAGCTTGTTCTTGCCTTAGAATCCTCCTTACATTGATTATGTCTTTATCCTAACTGTACAATTTGGGAAACACAATCTGGTCCTGATCAAAAACAAATAAGCAGAATAAAGCTGGTTAAAACTGGTAGGGATAGAAAGACTTTGAAAGTATCTTCAATTCTTCCTAATAGCTGGTGATCTTCAGAAACTGGTTTGATCGCTGGATGCTGTAATATTGGAATCATAAATCCATTTATCTCTGATAAGAAATAACTAGGCACCCATGGCAGGGGTTTTGCATACTTTCCCCTAAATATTTGTTAAGGAATATAGCCCCTCTCCCTCTCCCCCCCTCAAAAAAAAATCATGAGACAAGCTTCTAAGTCCAAATACTATTTATGAACATGAATGGCTAAAAAGGGCCCCTCCTTCACAAACAAGTAAGGCCTGGGGAAAGAGATCTCTGAGGTCTCTTCGTTGGCATGGGGTATCCTTGGAGTATGCTCAGCAACTGTGTGTAGGAAAGATGTTCTCAGGCTCCCTGACTGCCCATGTATCTGTAATAATTGCAGATAACAATGGACTAGGTATTCATGAGCTTTATTCCCTTCTTCTAGATCTCCAGGGCCTCTCTCCACGTGAGATTACTGGTACAGCCTTGACCAACCTCAGCACCTAGTTTAACATTGACAGAGGTAACCTGCAGCAACAGCTCCCACCCAAGATCTCTGACTCCCTTTGGCATAGTTCAGAAGTTCCATTTCAGATTCCATGTCATGTTCCCAGACCATAACTGTCCTTCTAATATTGCCTGATTCGAGCATGCTTACTTATCATTTACAAATCTTGCACCTAACCCATGTACTGGCTCAGTCCAAAGGCTTTTCCCCCATTGCCTAGTCTAGAACTCGACACTTTTTCTGAGGCTCAGTTCAACAGCTAGGGCTTGATATTCTACCTGGCTTATATGACACTATTCTTCAGAATGTGAATCTAGTACACTAGATTCCAAATCCCACAGTCCTAGCCCACCTTCTTCTTGGTACAATTGTCACTAAAAGAAGCCAAGAATGAACCTTTGATATTTCCCATTGCTCAGTTTATTATAACATTAGAACCATTCAATTTTGGATTTTATAGCTTTTTGTTTATGTGATGGGAATCAAAATGATGACCTAGAACATACAAGGTAAACACTCTTCTAAATTAAACCTTTACCCTGGAGCCAACCACTCCTGAAACCGAGTGTTGTATGGTTGCCTGGTATAATTCCTATGTCTAGTTACCCTGCCCTCCATTTCAATGGCAGAAGCTATTCAGTTGCTGTCTTCAATGGAGGATGTATCTGAGAGCTGTGACAGAAGGCAAAACAATGGAGACCTGTGAACAGAGGTTGAAGAGATACAAGCGTCAGCCATGACTAAAGCTTTTTTTTTTTCCAGCTTTCTAAGAACTGGCCCCAACTTCAAAAACTGCTCTGGGCAGCTGGGCTTCTGCGTTATAATGCATTTCAAGTAGCTGACTCCCTCTGACTTTGTGAAATACACCAAGTACACAGACTAAATGGCAGTCTTTGCCTAGGAATAGGTCATATCCCAGAGACTATGATTCAAATCCAATTTTGGGTAAGCCCTTTGCTTAATTGAGCCTATTTACTCTTCCAACAGTAAGGTTATATCTATTTTATCAACCAATTGTTTAAAACAATCTGAGGCTCATAAAGGTTAATTTATTCAAAATTACTCACTTGATAAAGCTAAGAACTGTTAAAATTCTATACTTGGGCAACCCACTAACTACAAAGCATTCCAAGAGATCTGTACTAAAAGAACAGCTAAGGCCAGGGAGGATAACCAGAGTGCAACAGAACATAGGGAACAAAGTGGCCACCATGGTCCAGGACTGTAGCCAGGAGATAAAAGAACTATGTGAGGCAATAGCACAATGAAAACGAGCTGATGTAAGCCATGTTCCAGGCATTATAATGAGTGTATTAGCTTTGCTAACTTCTAAAGATGGACCCATGTTATTAATAAATTCAAACTAAGGCACTCGAATTTTAAATAATTCATCTGGATTCCTTCAACTAGGAAGGCCTTGATCTCAGCAATAAGGATCTGGAATCAGCCCTTTCTCAGGGGTCCCGAAGACCCCAGAAAGAACAGTTTTAGTGGAGTGATGTAATCTAGCCAATTTACAGCCTGTATGGGAGAAAGGGAGAGAGAGTAGAGGCTCAAAGTGGGTATACTCTCCCCTAGGTTGTCAGAGCAAAGCACTGCAAGGTGGGAGATGGGAAACCATGGGAATTTATTTTTGCAAATCAGTAGAAACCCTTTTCCAAATCAAGGTGTTGTCAGTGCCACTCACTACCCAAACTTCCAAAGAAGGATCATTGTAGCCTGTTCCATGTTCTGGGACCACCAGGCAAAGCTTGACTTTTGAAAACAAACAACTATGCAGTTTCAGTCTTCACAGGCCTTCTTATTCTGTCCAAATGTTCCTCCTCTTGTGCAGATACTAGCCACACTAGATGAAGAATTTCACCATGATTCATTTTAATTGAAAAAAAAAATCTACAAATGCTCTACTTCAAATAAGTTTAAATAATTAAAAAAATTGAGATTTGGAAGTTCAATGTATTTTCTAGGTTGAGGGGCATAATTTAAGCCATCACAGGCACTATGGGTTTTAGGGGGAGGGATTTTAAAAGATGACGATGGGAGAGAGAATTTATATCTCTCTTAAAATAACATTTCATTAAGGATCAGTAGACAGGTCACAGTTCTTTCTAAATAAGCAGAAAACTTGATTATCTCCATCCCAAGCAAGGCTTGCCAGGCCAAGCATATAATTTTTAGTATTCTGTCTTGATTCAATGAGTTGGAGAAGGACACAGCCTCATAGCTTTAGCCAAGAACATTGTGGTACTATCATCCATCACTGCTCCCCAACTCATGTCTGTTCTAGTCAATAAGGAGGCAAAATCAATGCACATGTCAAGCTGCACAGTTAACTCTCAATCACAAAGTCTGGCAGAGCCAAGCAGTTGTGCAAACAAATAAAAGTGAGCAACAGAAACTTTCTACAATCTGCAATCGACCTGGTTTTTGGTTGATGGATAATTTTCTAGAGCAGATTAACTAACTGCTTCAATATCAAGCAGACACAGTAGTGGAAGCAAGAATCTTGGAAGTAGCCAGCCTGGCAAAAATAAGTCAAGAATTACCCATGCTAGTAACACAAGTACTAAATGGGCCAACCATGCCATATACTGGTATTAAAATTTTGCCTTAAACAATTCAGCAAATATTGGCTATCATGTAATTAAATTGTCTTGATAATTATTCATTCATTTGCTTTTCCTGAAATGCTTCTTTGTTACCTACCCCTTACAGATTGGTTAGTATAGCATCCTAAACATAAACATTTAGCCAGACTCATAAGGGGAAATACCTAACAGCGTGAGCAGGCAGTAAGTTACTAAAATGTTTCTAATATGCTAAGACACAAGTGTCACCATGCAATTCTCAAAGACTTCATTCACAACAAGATTCAACACAGAATCACTATTGGTTGAAGAAGACAGAATTATCAAAGACCAAGAACCAAGAATCCCCTTAAAATAAACACAATCCTTTCTATGCAACAAGGGCGGTCTATTTCAATGAGCAAATTTATGACTGTCATTTATGCTAAGTATATTGACACTGTACAAACTTCTTTTGAAAAGCTCCTTCTTTAGTGAGAATAAAATAGTCATAAGAGGCAGATGGACAGAGGGAACTGGGTGGGAGAAGAGATGGGAAGAGGATTGGGGGGATCAGGATCAGGTATTGGGAAGGACAGGAGGGATGGTCAGATGACTATGAGAATGAATAGATATCTGCAATTGACTTGAATGAAAGTAGCAGGCATCTTCAGAAAGAGACAGAGACCTGGGATAAGGGAGGGCCCCCAAAATCAATGGGGATATTCTTACTTGTGACTCACAGCATTGAGGATATGGAAATTGAAGACACCACCATCTATATAGCCAGGCAGGAACCCCAGTGGAATGACAGGGACACCAACCCACTCACAAAACTTCTGACCCCACATTATCCTGTCTATAAGAAATTCAGGGACAGGGGATGGAGCAGAGATTGAGGGATGGCCAACCAAAAGCAGACCAACTTGAGAGCCATCCCACGGTCAAGCACCAATCCCTGACACTACTCTGTTTTGCTTGCAGATAGGACTAGCAAGGCTATCCCCTGAGAGGCTCCACCCAGTAGCTGACTCTGACAGATACAGACACCCACAGCCAAAGAGTGGGTGGAGCTTGGGAACTCTTGTGAAAGATAAGAAGGAAAGCTTTCAGACCCCAAAGGGAATAGGAACTCCAGAAGAAGGCAAATAGAGTAAATTAATCTAAACTCTTCTGGCTCTCAGAGACTGAGCCACCAACTGAAGAATATGCACGAACAGGACCTAGGCCTCTCTGAACATATGTAGCAGATGTGCAGCTTGGTCTCCATGTAGGTCTCAAACAACTAGAGTAGTGGCTATCCCAAAAGCTGTTGTCTGCACATGGCATATGTTCATCTATCTGGGCTGCCTTGTCTGGCCTCAGTGGGAGAAGGCGTGCCTAGCCTCACAGAGACTTGATGTGTTAGGATGAGAGGATACCAAGGAGTCCCCAACCCACCTAGAGAAGGGGAGGAGAGACAGGGAAGGATTATGGGAGGGGTGACCAGGAGGGAGGCAGTGAGTGGGATGTAAAGTGAATAAATAGATAAATAAATAAAACAATACAATGCAGTTCATTATTGTAAGGCTATTGAAATCTAAATGTGACAATGTTTTTGATTTGTAATTTTTCCCTATATACCCAAAGACCTGTAGACTGTACTCACTATACTCACTTTGTAATTCGAACCAGAGTATATAAAACATTCATTTGAGAATTCATAAGAACTCAAGAATTTATCAAACCTTTGTTTACTGCCTATTATGTTATGTGAAATTGTGCTGTGCTCAGTGTCATTATTTTTGTAAGATTAAAGAGTAACTCATAACAAAACCAGGCAAATCAACTGTTGACCAAGTAAAGCAGTGTTGTTTCATATTTAACAAAAAGGAAAAATAAAAGATCAAGACACCTTTTATTAGCCAGAGAACTATTTGCTGTTGCATTGAGTGAAGCCCCTTACTGCCTCCAAGATTTCTGAGCAAGTCACTGGACTCTTCGGAAAGGATTCTTAACCAGCAGTGGCATTGAATAGCAATGGTTCTAGCAAGCAATGCCACTGAGCACCAATGAGTCTACTTGTACCCACTGCCCATTGCATGATTGTAGCCTCTGTCTACCCTTGAACCTTCAGCCTCTAAAAGCTACCACAAATCACAATGTAAGGTGAGCATACCATACATCATCATTCACTACCATACCCAGAAATCACAGTGTTTTTCTTGCAATTTCCCTCAAATGAGCCAAAAGACAATGGTGAATTTCTTATAGCATCCTCTGTACCGAGCTCCCCTCCCTTTCAGTGTAAATCCACATAGTCTTTTAGAAGCAGAGTCTGTTCTAACTTGACCTAGTGTTCCTCCAGCCAACAGGGCCTGAAGCCTTCCCTCTTGCAGCAATTCAAATTCTGTCAATAAATGGGTAATCTTGGAGGCAGATCTGCTCCAGTCAAGCCCTGGATGAGCCTCAAGCAATCCCTCCAAGATGAGCTCCTGAAGCTTAGAACCCTGGTAAGCTGTGTCTTGCTCTTTGCATCTTCAGAACATCTTGCCATGTTAATCTCACTGTTCCACTGTCTGTTTACTTCATGCCAAATGCTCATGGACTTTTAGATACTCCTAGAAAAATTCTACAACTACCAACTGTGATTGACCAGTAGTATTTAGAGAATTTTCTCCCTGGGAAGAGTAAACAATTCCTCCACATCTGCCATTTCCACTAACAAACAAAAGATTAATTCCATCAAAGTATACCCTGGGGAACCAGAGAATTATTAAGTTTACTTACAGGGCTATGAGTGAGGTGTTAGAGGCAGGAACATGAGTAACTTTAAAGAAACTACACTGGGAGGTGGGAACCTAGTGTGGATGAGAACTCTCCCATCTCTGCCCGAGTCTTCACCAGCCTACATACTCACTCTATCCCCTAAATCCTCAAGGCCACCTGAAATTAGGTGAGAATATCCTATAACTCTTAGGAGGTGTGGTAGGATATTCAGGTGAGGGTCCAATGAGAGAATGTCAACTCTGAAGGAGCACAGCTGGGCCAGTCATCTGTAAGCAGGCACTATTATGTTCAGAGGACAGTACAGCAAGGAGTCAGTCCTAATGAAGGCAGTGCCCCACATATAAACATGTTATAACATGGTATAGTCCTGTCTCTGCATGCCAGTCGAGAAAGCCGATTCTCTTCTAGATGTTGACCACCAGGAACAAACTGAACTGAGAAGAGGGAAATCCACAGAGCAGAGAGCATTTGTAGCTGCCATAGCAGAGGGGAATAAAGTGAAAGTGCTTGCCTAATTAACACATGGTTTCCAGCTGGAGAGAGAAAATGCCTTGGAAATAGAGGTGATGGCAACAAAGCACCACCAATAGTAAATGCCACCAAACTCCACACTTTAAAATTGTTAGTAGATAATTTTATGTGAATTTTATTTATGTGAATGTAATGTATTTTTTCTCAATTAAAGGAAGTATAAGAAAGAAAAATATTCTAGCTAGGCATGGCACTTGAGAAGTTGAGGCAAGACTGTCAGGACTTAAAGACTATCCTTGTCTACATAGTGAGTTCAAGTCTAACCTGGACTATATAAGACTCTGTTTCAAAAGGTATGGATACATAGGAGGCTTCAAAGACTTCAAGAAATGTTTTTAAACCATAGGGAATCTTAGAAGAGGATCAATATGGCCACCTCTCCATAAGAAAAATGAAAAGCAACTTATTACATCCTATGTCCAAATCATCCATTCTATATGTTACTGATTATAAAATTTAATATTAAAGGTATATATACTACAAATGCATGCACAATTTTCAAAACATCTAAATGTAAAATAATTTGTATTCAAATCAAAGGCCTGCCAACAATATAGCTAAGTAAATAAAGATGCTTGCTACCAAGCCTGAGTCCTTAGTTGGATCCCTGTAACACATATGGTAGAAAGAGAGAACAGAGACAAAGTCCAATAAGATGTCCTCTGATTTCTACATATGCTCAGTAGGACTCATGAGTACACACACACACACACACACACACACACACACACACACACATCACAGAAATAAAAAAAAATCAAAGGAAAATATCATCACAAAAAACTTAGACACTTCTAAAGTGAGGAAGGATGGGGTCTCTTCTAGGCCTCTGAACTTTCCCTGTCAAAATGAAGGTATTCAAAATGAAGGTACTCAATCATCAGTGTTATGTTACCACAGGTAAGCACAATGCAACAGGTAAGCACTTTACTTGGTAACTAAATAATAATCTGAAAATTAAAAATAAAAGCTTTTAGTTCTTTTTATTTTCACATCCCAGAAAATGGCTGACTTCAAACTGATTATAAACATCGATTTCACACATGTGGACATGATAGGGTGGAATTTCCTTAATTATTCTCTTAATAGAATGGCTCAGTTGCTAACATCCTTGCAGTAAAGGCAGGACTTATGTTTCCACTATCAACTTTACATACAGTTTTACATGCACCTTGCTGGCAATAGGAACTGTCTCCACCTAAAGCATACTGTAGTCCTGAAAAAGTTTTCTTTCTTTTTCTTTCTCTCTTTCTTTCTCTCTTTCTTTCTTTCTTTCTTTCTTTCTTTCTTTCTTTCTTTCTTTCTTTCTTTCTTTCTTCCTTTCTTTCTTTCTCTCTCTCTCTCTCTCTCTCTCTCTCTCTCTCTCTCTTTCTTTCTTTCTTTCTTTCTTTCTTTCTTCCCTTTTTAGGATGTAGTATTACCACGCCTGTTATGAATGAACAGAATTATATTTGACTTATTATGAAACTCAAATGTTGTGCAAGTCTCAATGATGTCTGTTTCATTTGAAAAAGTCTCTAATGATTTGCTACTAATGACACAGAGTGGATTCAGAGAAACAAGAGAAGAGAAAGTTGTACTTCGTTTCTCAGCCACTAAGAAAGTGTACTTTCTAAAAAATTTGTAGTTTATAGCTAAAGTCAAATTGTTGATTCTTATATCATAAGAAGGGTCTAGTCCAAATTTGTTATAAGTGATCCAAAAGAGATCATAAGAATGATCTTATCCATTAGTTCAGTATCTACACAAAGATATCAAGGCAAAAGATAAGCATGCCTTTCCAACCCATTTGTTCTTTCCTACAGTTGCTGACATTTGCACTGAGTTGTGAAACATTGTCATAAATATGTCCATCCATGCACGCATGAAGCATATATGTATCCATTTGTTCCATACTCAAAGCTTACTACATACTCATATACCACTTAATACAGTGTGCAGATACTATGACAGGCCATAGAAAGTATCAATATGTAAAAGGCATGAATGCTCTTCCCTCAAGAAGCCCATAGTCTTTGGTCTGGGGAGATGGCCCAGCTCTCAAGAGCACTGGCAGCTCACAAATGTCTGTAACTCCAGTTCCATAAAAACCAGTGTCCTATGTGGAAAGACAAAACATACATATACATAAAAAATAAAATACGTTTAAAGAAAAACATTAAATAATTATTTTTAAATGAAGCTTACAATAATATAAGGAAAACAGATGGTAACAAACAATACAATTAGCACAGGTCTGTGAGGGATAAACAAAGTGACAGTTACTTCATAAGGGTTCCCCCAAATTAGACCTTTGCATCTGTGGTAGGACAAGTGGGCGTCTTACAAACAGAAGAAGGAGGATTAGGAGAGAGAATTGCATCCAGAGAAGCCTAGCTGTGCATAGCCATAAAAGCATGGGGAAACACTGCCTGATCCAGTTGAGAGGATTCAGAATGCCAGGTATGAAGTACACAGACAGCAACTAGGCAGCAAAAGGTGGCTCTTAAACAAGGGAGATTTAGACCCCAAAGTTCAGAGCTTCAAAGCCATGCAAGGGAAGGTTATTTTGTTCTGTAAGCAACTGGGGTGACCAGAACAAGGCTTTCATATAAACCGGACCATACTGTCTCATGGAAGTTGTCCCTCAGAAGTCAGCATCAGTGGTTCAGCGAAGATGTTGCTGTTTAACAGAGGAGATGAGACTGCGTTTCAAAGCAGCATCTCTGAAACCATGTGGGGAACAGACTGGAAGTAGAAAAGACTGCACAAACAGGGTCTTAGGCTCTGTACTCCTATCAGTTTGAAGAAGACAAAGTTGATAGTGCCTTGAGTACAGGAGAAAGGTTCATACCAAGGGCAGCAACATAAAGTCAAAAGGGAAGATGCAGGCTAGGACATGGTAGGTGACCTCATGTCAGGCAAAACCCTTTATCTTTATAAAGATGAAAACACTGATGGCACTGAGTGGTTAAAGGGTTTGCTCAAGACCATACCATACAAACAACACAGCAGAACAGGAACTTCACCCACCCCACTATGTTACTATGCTTCTCTCTTATGTTACAGCATCATTAAACACTCCTGACTTCCAAACACAGACAAGAAAGACCCCAGGACCCCAGACATAGGGAATATGCCTACACACACACACACACACACACACACACACACACACACACTAAACATGAAGACATACACAAATTAAGAGAAACTGTGCAGTAAGCTCTTCACTCTATTGAATATGCATTTTGTAACCTGGCATGTATAAATGTTTACTTGCCTACAGAAAATGGTTGGAAAGATCATACTAGCCTAAGGTCATACTTTTTATACAATGATAAATGAATGAAGAATTGGATATAGTAAAAAGATGACAGCAGTCCTGAGTTAACTCTTTGAAAAGATGAAATAATATAGTAATAGCATCAAAAATAATAAGGTACTTGCTTCTACAAGGTCCTAACTAAAGGCAAGATGTATTGCCTGTAATTCATGAAACACATTTCATTACAATACATATTTTTAATCATCTTAAGAGGAGACATGCAGATTTAGTTTTACTCATTCAAGAACCAGCCCTTGGAATTGATGAATTTGGATTTTAAATATAATCAGCCAGCCATTGGAGATACAGGTAATATGAAAGAGGAATTTCATGTTTTGTGTCAACCTTTATTTTGCTATCATCTGGTTCAAATGTTCAAGACTGAATGCAATGCCCTCTCCCTTCCTGCTTCCAGATCCACTATTGGCTATGCTTTTTCAACTCCCTTTGCTTATTAATCAAAGCATCTCAGTGTGAAATGAATGAAAATCCCAGGGGAAGTCAGACCATTCAGCACTGAATGTACCTTCCACATACCACATGCTAAACTACTGAGAACTTCTCAAAGTATTTCAGTGCAAAAGTCAAACAATAAGCAGCTTGCATTCACTCAAGAGATATATGACAGTAACGTTCATCATAATTAAATTTAGGGAGTTTAAATTATTAAGTAACATCAAGAGAAGGAAGCTATTCTTTATGCAATTCAAATAGTGCCGATGCCAAAGGAGACCAATTACTTTATTTACAAGCCTGTGAGGGTCTTTTTTTAAAATTTAATTTAAGGGTTTTTTCTTTTACTTATTCCCTTTATATCCCACTCACTGCCTCCCTCCCTGTAAGCCCCTCCCACAATCCTTCCTCCTCCCTACTTGCCTTCTCCTATGAGCAGGTGGGGCCCCCCTGGGTATCCCCCCTACCCAGGCCAGACAAAGCAACTCATCTAGAAGAATATATCCCATGTACAGGTAATACCTTTTAGGATCGCTCCTGCTTCAGTGGTGGGACCTCATGAAACTGCAAATCTTCTAAGGCAAAGGACACTATCAATAGGATAAAAAAGCAGCCTACAGATTGGAAAAAAAAATCTTGACCAACCCTACATCTGACACAGGGCTAATATCCAAAATTTACAAAGAACTCAAGAAGAAGTTAGACACCAACAACCCAAAGAGCCTAATTTAAAAAATGGGATACAGAGCAAAACAGAATTCTCTACAGAGGAATCTTGAATGGCCACAAGAAGCACTTAAAGAAATGTTCAAAATTCTTTCTTAGTCATTAGAGAAATGCAAATAAAAACAAGTCTGAGGTTCCATTTTACACCCATCGGAATGGCTAAGATCGAACACTCAAAGGACAGCACATGCTGGAAAAGATGTGGAGCAAGGGAAATACTCCTTCATTGCTGGTGGGTGTGCAAACTGCGAAGATCTTAAATGGGCTAAAGGAATCCAGATGCTAGTTCCCCAGTTTAATGCTTTAACAGATGACAAAGACATTTTCTCAAACTCCATTTTACCTAAGAGTTGACCCTGATTCTTCAGTTCAGTCAGGTGTCCTATTGTCTTGTATTTTATCTAGTACGCCCCTTGTGGGTTACATTAAACTCTATATCATGGAATCATTTTGGAGAGGCATTGCCTCTATAATCGACTCTCCTATATTTTCAGAAGGCTATACCCTATCTGGCACTGTCATTTTGCAAGCACAACACCCAGCGAGTGCCTAATACACTAGGGTTGCCTCACAGGTATCTGTTGGTTGGATGGATTGGATGGAATGGAATGGGATAAGTTGCAGAATTTTTTTCCTGAAAAAACTGCCATTGATATGTGATATATATATGCAGTATAATATATATATATATAATATATATTATTCATACATACACATATATTATATATGTATATAAACAATAGCATGATCTGAGGATTTGTGTTTGGGAGGAGGAAATGGATAACACTGGACATCATTATGTCTGACTCAAACTCAGACAAATACTGTACACTGTCTCTCAAATGCAGAGCCTATATTTAAAGTATGTGTGTGTGTGTGTGTGTGTGTCTGTTTGTAGATATGTAGTGGGGATCATAAAACTAGAAAGAAGATTAAAAGAGGAGAAGAGCTCTTGAAGAAATAAAGGAAATGAGAAGGTAATAGACTATGTTGACATGCAAGCACAAGGGAATGAACCAAAGAGGAGTAGGGACCACAGTGAGGGAAGTGGGTGGGTGTGGGGACAATTTGAACAAAGTATAATGGCACATAAGTGTAAAATGTCATAAGGAAAGTGCTCAAACATCCATAAGGAATTTGTATGCCCACTTTAAAAGCTAAGCTTACAGCCAGTGATATGGCTCAGCAGGTAGTGTTTGCTACTAATCCTGATGACTCGAGTTCAAACCCCAGATCCCATATGGGAATGAGAGAAGTAATTCCCACAATTTGTTTTCTGTCCCCCACATGCACACCACAGCACCCACACATACATACACACATAAATGGATAATAATAAATTTATCTAATTTTAGAAAAACTTCTGTTGGCTGAAGAGCTTCAGTTCAGAGTGAAGAGTATATAACATATAAAAGACATTTTTTTACACACTGAACATACAGAAATAGCTCGTACAATACTTGACGCTCAGGCAGATCCTATTTCGGACATTAAATATTGTAACATTTGTTTAATTCAAACTTTTCACTAAAGAGATGAGAAATCATAATTATGTATGTTGTTACATAAAATTCTAGAATTGTTATTTGTAAAATTAAATACAAGGAGATTGTGGATTATGTGGCTCTATTAACTATAATTTTCCAACTTTGTAATAAAAATGTATTCTTATATTAAATTTCTACTTATGTGAATTTTGTGTTGAACTGAGTTGTTTGCTTTGATATTTAAAGATGATGTCTGTTATTTACATACAGTACTTTACAGATTTTGCGTTTTTAATGTTACATTTTTTTCTTGCCTTATTGGTGGTGCTAGGGAGCAAAGTAGAGCCTGTTTGCATGCTAGACACATGCATTGTCACTGAGCACAATTCCCCCTTGTTTTTAAAACATTTGTAATATAATTACTTCATTTACCTTTTTCCCTTTCTTCACTCTAATATAGGCTGTGTGCCACACCCCTCGTTAACTCTTGTTAAATTCATGGTCTTTTTTTCTTCAATTATGGCACATACATTTTAAAATAATATTTCTAATAATTCTGTGAGAAGTTCATGTATATATACAATAAATTTTGATCATATCTACAAAAAAAAATTCAGAGTGAAGAGTAAATTGCCATCCCTAGGCAGTTTTTAAATTATTTTTCTTCTTACAGAAAATCCTTTAGGTCATAGATTTCCAGGACTTTTGGTTGACTGCAGCACCACCTACTGTTGTATTTGAGGAAGTGCCATCTTTCCAAATGCTTATTGCCGATGGTCCCCAGACAAGACCCCAGGGCATTCAGATGCTACATGTCCTTATGTATAATAATCCTTAAAATTATCTCTAAAGTGAGAACACTTCTGTGTTGATTTCATTGACACGTCTACAGAGAATTACCCTCAAGACCCTGAAGAGCAGTTCCCGGCTGCAGCACCCCTCCTGGGAGCCTGGCTAAATAAGAGGTGATTGTCACAGCTGACTCACAAGAGGAAACATTATTAAATGAGTTCCTCTTGTCTGAATAACACATATTTATATTTGGCTTTGTGAATTTTCCACTTCTTTGAGTATTTGTCCCTTAGAAGTTGGCAACTCCAACCTAAATAAAAATAGTCTGAAACCTAAAATATTACAAGCCATCTCTTTGTCATTTTAAGAAATAGCACACACATTATTTCCCGGTGCTTCCTGTCTATGCCAGAAGATGCTCAGGTGCTGGTATGGAGCAGCTGGCCCAGTGGTACAGAGCTTGCATGGCATTTGCAAGACTCTGGCTCAGGCCCCCAACACCAGCAAAATAAAGGTTCAAAGACTCTAGAGACAGTATTGGCTGTTATTAAACAAACACAAACCCCGTCTGGGGTGGACACACTTACATGCAGTGCCTTTGATTTCTAAATCAGTTACTACCCTAAAAAGAAATCTAGTGTTGCATTTTCTCAGCTCTTTGCTCAATATGAAAGGAAGGAAGGAAGGGAGGGAGGAAGGAAGGAAGGAAGGAAGGAAGGAAGGAAGGAAGGAAGGAAGGAAGGAAGGAAGGAAAAGGGCTCATTTATTCATCAGGAAACCATTCTTTCCAAGGCTATGGTATAGCTTTAGATAGACTTTTTATTGAACTTATATAAGTTCCGTGGTGTGACTATAGTGCAATGGAACTGTCTGCTTAGGTTGGGGAGAAGAAGAAAAGACATTAAAATGGTGAAAATAGTCTGGAAGTGGTGTGGAACACCTTTAGTCCCAGCATTCCCGAGACACGGGTGGGCAGAACTATATGAATTTGAGGCCATTGTGATAGACTTTATGTGTGTGTGTATATGTGTGAGTGTGTGTGTGTGTGAGGGTGCGTATAGATGTATGTATATGTGCATGTGTGAATATGTGTGCGCAAATGAGTGTGTATGTTGTGTGAGTATGACTATCAGTATGTCCATGTGTGTGAGTGTGTGTGTATGCATGTGAGTGTGTGTATGTGTATGTTTGTGTGTCCACACATGTGTATGTGTGTCTGTGCATATATGTGTGTGTGCATATGTGTGTGGTAAATGTTTGTGTGACTTGTGTGTGAATGTGTGTGTGCATTTGTGTGAGTGTGTGCATGCATGTCAATATGTGCATGCATGTGTGTGAGTGTGTGTGCTACAGTGTGAGTGTGTGTTTGCATGTGAATATGTGTGTGCATGTGTTTGAGTATGTGTGTGTGTGTGTGTGTGTGTGTTTGATGTGGGTGTGTGCATGTGTGCACATGCATGAATGCACCCTTGGTGGGGGCAGGGTACAGGAGAGAAAGAAACTGTGGATAGGGAGAGACAAATTAGTGTGATGGCTCAGCACTTGGAGACCAAAGCTGGTGATCTGAATTTGGTCTCTGAGACTTACATGGTAGAATGAGAAAACTGGCAATAACAGTTGTTCTCTACCCCCCAAATGTGTACCTGCATGCATGCATACACATATGTAAATGTAATTGAAGTTTTTAATATTTAAAAGAGTGTGTGTGCATGTGTGCACCACGCGAGCAAATCTGTAATCCAAGAAAATGAAATTTAGAGTCAGGTGAATCTCTATGAGTTCAGGGTCAGCTTGGTCTACATAGCAAGTTCTAGGATAGCCAGGGATAAACAATAGGGAAAAAACCAAAAATGGCCCAGACCTAGGGTCTCTTCTTACCAGTTATGTAAAAGCCCTCAACTCCCATGTTCCTTGGCAATAAAATAGGTCTACTGATTACTACACAACCCTATAATAGGATTGTTATAGGGACAAAGAAAGTAAAGTCTGGTAGAGATATGGTAGACATTAGGGGATCATGTAAGTTTCAAGAAGTCGTATCTCATCTGCAATCACACTAGGATTATTACACCCTTGAGTCTCTTCAGACACCAGCGAGTACATATTTGAGAGGCGTCAGCATCCTGAGTAGAGTTGTCGGTTTACAAACCAGAGGGCCTGGCTTTCACTGTGATTAATACCTTACTTTAGATGAAATGACTGAGAGGATCATGAGGACACCTCATGCTAGTCTGGAACACAGTTTTCCAAGGCTCTGGCCTGGGACCTAGGTGAGGGGTTTGCCACCCAATGGGCCCCCTTTGTTTGGAAATGCCGCCATTTGCACAGTTATATACATATCAGACTTTTCAGAGGAAACCTGGAGATTAAGACCTGGGTGTAGGAGACATGAAGCCATCGCTTCCCTGCAGTTCCCTAGCAGCATGGCATCAGGCTTCTTCCCTAGTGGGAACAAAACATGGAGAAAGGAGAGGTGTGTTGGTAAAGTACAGCAAGCAGCTTCCTTAGCAAAGGTGTAAAGGGGTCTTTGCATGGTCACCTTAGATCTTGCATGCATATAGCCTACAATGTGCAAACACTACTAGCAGATATCCTTTATTTCAAGTCTCATAAAGTGATCTGACTGTCACAGAGTGTTTTCACTGGTTTTTTTTTTTTTGTTTGTTTGTTTCATATCTAGCCTATTGTTGGCATTTACCTATAATGTGAGTGTTTGTAGGTAAATGTGGGGTAAGGGGTGCACATATACATATGTTTATGCATGCATATCCAAGCCAGCCAGTGGTCAACCTTAGGTATTATTTTTGGAACCATACACCTTGATAGTTTTGTTTATTTGTGAGAAGTTTTCGTTTTCTGGCAGTCACTCACCCCCTCCATGGTATAAATAAAAAAATGAATAATATTTTTGAATGGCTAACAAGTTCATCCCAGGGCTCATCAGCAGAAACATCCAGGTGACTTTCCTGGACAGAAACCACTTGCTCTGTTCATCACTTCTGCTTTTCCCATTTCCTAGAGTCTTTTATTTGAGGAATTGGGCAGAACCCAGACCCAGAGAACACTACCTGCTCTCCAAGCCAGTTTTACCTCCTGTGAGCCACACTTACCACTGCACTGTCTATGCCTCTGCAATCCAGAACAGCCACGTTACTGTTCCCACTAACACCAGGTCTGGGCCATCTTCCAGAATTCCTCTTTTTCCCACCTCATGGCTAAATGTGGACAATCCAGTGAAGTTGCTAAAGATGATAAGTGAGGAACAGTGGAAGGAAAATATGAACAATAAAATTGGTAAGAAATAAGTTCATGAGCCATGGAGACCTTGGAGCTGTAGTTACAACAATCAACCTTTCCTGAAGGTTGTGCTACACCTAGGATTTTTCTACATCCCCACTTATCCTACAAGCTGATCTTTAGCAACATAAATGCTGCTGAATTAAGGGTGTGGTTTTATTTAACACATATGAAAAATGAATTGAGTATGATGGTGTATGCCTGTCATCTCACTATTGAGAACTGGAAGCAGGAGGATCAGAGGTTTAGTCATTCTTGGCTACATAGGGAGTGTGAAGACAGTTTAAACTACATGAGAGCTTGTCTTTGAAGAAAGACAGAGGGAGAGAGGGAGGAGAGAGTAAAGGAGAGAAAGAGAGTACAAGAGCAAAAGCGAGAGAGAGAGAGAGAGAGAGAGAGAGAGAGAGAGAGAGAGAGAGAGAGAGAGAGAGAGAATATGAGAATATTTGAATTTTGGAATAATTTCCTTATGAGTCACTGGAGTGTTACACCTTTGTACATTGTGTAATCCCATCAGGGTTTGGAATATTTCATTATATTTGTATCATTTCACAGTTCTTTCAATGGTAGATGGCTACACAGGCCATTCCCTAATTAGAAATTTAGTGGTGGGATGACCCCTGTCCTTTGGAAATAACCACGTTACTAGCTCTTCCCTCCAGACAAATTCATGGTTCTATGATATTTACAATGAAGTAGTTGTGGTTCCTGATTCTTTCATGAATTAATCAATTAAAGAAAAAATCTTTGACAGTCATATCCATAATTATATCTTCTTTTAAAATGTATCCTATAGCAATATGAATTATTAATGGACCCTCAAAAAAATCACTTAAGGAAGGTAATCCCAAGGGAGGTGCAATGCACTCTCAGTCTTACGATAAAGGGACAAAGGGATTCATGTAGGAGCACTCCATATGCTTTCAGGTAATTGCATACCAAGATTCTGCAGGGAGAAGTTTCTATAGTTGCTATGGATACTTACAGTCAAATGACTTGTAAGATCTCATCATATTTCAAACTGTTGCTGCCTTTACTCAAGAACAAGTTGAAAATTCAAGTCTGCTTAATTCAAAATGAGTTGCAGTCCTACAGACGGGAATAGGTTATGGAAAGTCTTCACAATAGTACGCATGCCTTCCCTGGGTCTCAAAAATCTGCATGCCCACACGTGACTCTATACAGTCTTTATGTAACTGAATGGAGTTTTTGAATGACCACAGATCTGGATCTTGCACCATGTTCTGTGAAGGAAGTTTTCTGTGAGAAGGGATCTGAGATAAGCCAATCACCATACACACTAATTATCGAATATTTAAAGAAAAGGATCAAGTTCACTGTTTGACTTCATCCTTGGGGGATGGGGAGGCTCAGCTGTAAGTCCTGTCTGTGGCACTAATTGGAAATATGGGGGCAGTTGCTGAAGTGCTCTGATTTCTATTGTAAACATGAAGTTTACAAATAGGCCTGGAGAATAGGCTTAGTGGGGTGAAGGGCATGCTGGGTAAACTTGAAGAGTTCCACACCATAAAGTACAGGGGCAATATGTTCCTACATACCAGCAATTGGGAGGTAGAGGAGAGAAACTCCCCAGGGCTTGTTAGCCACATCAGTGAACTCTAGGTTCAGCAAGAAGCCCTGTCTCACAGTCTCATGTGCAGGGTGATTGAGGAAGATAATCGACATTGGACTCCTGGCATCCTCAGATATGTTCACACCAAGCACCCACACAGACACACAGACACACAGACACACACACACACACACACACACAGAGAGAGAGAGAGAGAGAGAGACAGAGAGACAGAGAGACACAGACACAGACACAGAAAGAGAAAGGTGAAATACATTCTTTGTAAAAACATGATTAAATAAATCCAGTTACATTTGCTGACTGCCAGATTGTTAATACTGTGCTCCTACATTTTATTAAGGTAATCACTTTGATTAGCATAACCTCAAATTAAGAGATAAGGACAAGCACTTGATTGATTTTGTTTGGACACAGCTGGAAGTCCTTCAATATCACCTTGGCTTACTGTCATTTATTTTTCAAGAAACAATTTAGACTTTGCTTTTTCCTTTGTGAACATCTTTTTTTCAGTTCTCCTAATATTTCTTCCTGTTTAATTGCCTGAAGAGCCTACTTATATGTTTTTGTATGTTAATAATTCCCCAAATGATCCCTATAAGTGCATTCTGATTACAAGGAATTAGTCCGTGCATTCTCCTGGAGTGTAATGTGCCATATGAATGGTTTATTAGTAATGTGCCATATGAATGCTTTATTAACTGTGGCTGATGAGGGGATTGGCTTCTGGCTTTATTCCAAGCCTCCTTCTGCCTTTCTCCAAAGGAAAATCAACTACTAGGTTTTCAAAGAAGGAAAGGAGATGCTTTCAGTTCTCTAATCATTATGGTTCGTTATGGAAGAGCAGGCAAGAGCTTCCCATTCTGGGAAGGATTGAATCCCATCACCTCTCTTCGAGGAATAAAAAATAATAAATCAAGGAGAAAATGAGACACTAAGATATTTGGATTTGGGTTTCCAGAAGATTTTTCAAAATAAAATGAGTCTAAATTTATATTAGATAAGCCTTGATATAAAGCAAAGCAAAACAAAACAATATCTACAACCTCCTACAGGACATTAAAGATAGAAAAAAGGAAAGAATTCTCAAACCAGGATTCAAAAGCATCTAAGAGATGAGTTAAAAGCAGTGGTGGCGCATGCCTTTAATCCCAGCACTTGGGAGACAGAGGCAGGTGGATTTCTGAGTTCAAGGCCAGCCTGGTCTACAAAGTGAGTTCCAGGACAGCCAGGGCTATACAGAGAAACCCTGTATCGAGAAACAAAAACAAAAACAAAAAACAAAAAAATGTGAGACACAGAAAAAGTAACTCTATTCTCTGGTTTAGTCAGTGGCAGCCAGGACAGAGTGTACATGATGTCTACCACTCTAGGCAAACATAAGCTGGATTCTGTCTTTAGTGGGAGCTTTCCAACATCTGTCTCTATAAGGCCGTCTAATTAAATGTTTGGATTGTTCCTCCTTTTCCTTTCCATTTCTCTCTCTCTCTCTCTCTCTCTCTCTCTCTCTCTCTCTCTCTCTCTCTCTCTCTCTCTCTCTCTCTCTCTCTGTCTCTCTCTCTTTCTCTCTCTCTCCCTTTCTCTCTCTCTCCCTTTTTCTCTCTCTTTCTCTCTCTCTCCCTTTCTCTCTCTCTTTCTCTCTCTCTCTCCCTTTCTCTCTCTCTTTCTCTCTTTCTTTCCCTTTCTCTCTCACTCTTTCTCTCTCTCTTCTTTTAAAGAGTCACTATGTAGGCCTGACTGACCGAGAACTCAGTATATAGTCCAAGAATGCCTTGAACTCAGATATCTGCCACCTCAGTGCTGGGATTGAAGGTATGTGACACTACACCCAGACAATTTGGAAGTTTGTAAGGAACTATCATTCTGAAAATAAAATATCTGAGTTTCATCCAAGTCATAGCCTGCACCAGTGAAGGTAACTGGTCCATTGTTTCCAAGGGCTGATCATTTCTACAGTACAAAATTGAACAAGGCACAAAACTCAATCTTAAAAAAAAAAATTAAGGTTTGGGTTATAGTTCAGTTTGGAGATCAAAACACCAATAAAAGTACTTTTCTAGTGTCTATAAAGCTCTGGGTTCAATATCTAGCAGCACTTAAAGTCTTTCATAGATTCACATGCCCATAACTCCAGCACCTGAAGAGGTGTTAGAAGTTCAAGGTCCACCTCAGCTATAAAGCAGATTTGATACAAGACTAGGCTCAATGTCACTCTGTTTCAAGAAAAGTCTAAAATGTTAGATCATGTTCTGGAATCTAGCCTCAAATTATTGTTCAGAAAATAAATAGTAAATGTGTAGGGTGATATGGGGGGAAGATGAAAATCAAAGTGTAATGGCACATAGTGACAAGATGCTCTAATGAAATCTGCTACTTTGTATTCTGACTTACAGTGTTAGATGTTAATTAATAGATGGTAAAGAAAAAAGGACCAATGATAAAAAGAAGTGTGGAGAGAAAAAAATCTAGGGGCATACATCAGTCAATTAAGTGACCAGAGCACAAGAAAAATACCCAAGTTTGATCTCCAACACCATATTACACTGAGCATGGTGTTACATGTCTTCAAGTACAGTGTTCTCACTGCAGAGCCAGTGGGTTCCTGGAGCTCATGAGCCAGTCAGCACAGACTAATTAATGGACTTCAGATTCAGAGAGATGCTGCCTCAAAATATAAGGTGGAGAGCAATTAAAGAAGATATCAAACATTCACCTCTGGCCTCTACAACTGTGTTCGTATACATCCATGTGCATCACGCAGAGGAATATAGGCTCTTGACCAGTCAGAATTCCTCCACTCCCTACTGTTAGGTTGGTTGATGAGATGGAAGTCTATGTTAAAACTATCTTGCCTACAGATTGCTAAGTCTGTTATTAAAATGAGTTTTGAGATTGGGAGATACTGAAAAGCATTCAAGTTTCCTACAGTTTTCAGAGTCCATAGTGTGACTCACATTCTGTGTATTTCACCTTTTAAAATGTGCCAAAGTAAAATCAAGCAACAAGATGATAGATGGCTCATCTGGATAGTGTTCTTCAAGGCACTGAACTGGAAATTCCTGGTTTCTATGGTGACTCATTTGTGTCATGTGATATTTTCCTGGAATCTGTCCTAATACAGGATGTTTTGCTGAAGCAGATACATCAAAGTATGCTTTGCTGAGGACAACAGACAAGTGGCGTTTTCTGGAAGCTGCCTGGAAAAAGGGCATGTGATGTTTTGGTAGAGTAGACCCTTGAGAGGACACATGATGTTCCGAAAGGGTATAAGTATAACCCAACAGACAGTGGATGATGCTTCCATGTTGCTTCACCTTGTTTTCTTTGCTGATCATTGCTGGTTGTGACTTCATAGAGAGAAATGCACCTAAGAACTTCTTGTGATATTCCAGCAGCTTCTTGCCTCTTTTGTGGACTTGGCTGATTGGCAAAGCCTCGTGGTTTCTTCTGAATCAAACTGCCGTTGCTGACTTGTAAATGGTGTTTGCTAGTAGATCAATCTACAGTTGCTCATTTGTGGGAGCTGAACTGCTGATATCCTAACAACGAAGATTGGAATCACCCCAAAGAACTACTTCTAAACAGATCCACATCTACTTTTGCCCTATTAACCTTTCCTTTCTACTATCTCTGGTGAGAGATGGGATAGAAGAGAGGTTAAAATATTTAAGAATCCCTATTGAAGTAGGTTTAAAAAAATCTAAGCCTATATGATATAATTAGTTATTATTATTAAAGGTTTTAGAGTTGTTAAAACCATTTTGAACAAGTACTATATAGAAACCCAAAGACAGTCCAAAACAGGCGAATTTCTACTACTATGTGATACATAAACTTGTCTATTATGAATATGACAGAGAACCCCCAGTGTCTGATGAGTTACGGTTTCCCCCCAGAATCAAACTAATATTATTTCAACATCCATCATAAATATAACTATAAGAGACAATATCCTATCTTCTCCCAACTTAGCTGAAAAGTTTCAGTCATAGGGTGGCAGCTAGCTCAAAGTCAGTCTTCTCCCTCTTTAAGCTATTAATAGTAGTCAGTGCTGAATGTTAGGGTCTATGAGCTTCACAAAGGCATTCGGGTGAGTTGGGCTCCCAAGAAAGGCTTTAGCCAGATCTGTGTGTGCCCATATTTTTCATCTGTAAGAATGAAATGAGAAGACCATTCCCAGAAAGGAGAATGTAGAAGAAAACTGCTTCCTCAGCAATGTATCCTGCATGTCCCAGTGATTCTGACTATGGCTGGAATTTGGTAGGGGCTTCTACAGAGCAACTAAAGGAAGCATGACAGAAGGCTCAGACATGGAAATCTTGTATATACCAGGAGTGCACAAAAAGATCAATACATTTTAGGAGATTTTCTGATGCTTGACCTGTAGAACTCCAAGTTACTTGACCTTATTTGAACATTTGGCTTCACCTGTGTTGTATTCTGACTATGCATATTATCGTTTTCCCTTTGAAGTACAAATACAGCTTCAGCATCCCCAGGTAGCTTAACAGTTATTTTAGTGGGTCACATAGAACGTATTGCTATCCTGCAGTCACTGTGAGCCATCAGAGTTGGGATATAATTGACCTAAAGATTTCTCTCTGAACTGGAATGTTTCATTCCTGGCAAGGGAATACCTAGGACAATAGTTAAAGCACTCAAGTACACACTTGTGGACACATGTAGCCTTAGCTGCCCTAATAATACTCAACACAATACTATGAACTCCACTGATTAACATTTGAATATCGGACTAGGGGTGTAGGTCAATGGGGAGAGCATTTGCCCAGCATGGAGCATTCATGAAGCCATGGATTTGATCCCCAGCACTTTATGTTGTTGGCTGCCTATAATTTCAGCACTCAAAGCAAGATCAAAATTCAAGGGTATGATAGGCTACCTAGCTATTTTGAACCCAGGCTTCAATTTGTGATAGCATTTTTTTAAAGCCTTAAAATTGACATTGTACTAATTTTTCTCAAAATAGGATGTAGAAGGAGAAGGGTATTTATGGTATTAAGGTGGGCAAGATGAACAGCATCCTGCTAATGACACAGTTCTCTTTATTCCTCTTGAAATGACGGCTTCAGTTAGTTGTCTCTGCTATAAATCCTGGGTGAGGGAGTTCTTCAGATGGTTATCATATACACCAGTCTAAGAAAACCACACATTTCATAACACAACCCACAAAACTATGCTTGGTATCACTCAGCTTGGCGATAGAAGGGGAGGCCGGATTTCACTACGTAGTTCACACTAGCTTGAACTCACTGTATAGCCCTGATTTTCTTCATACTTATGGCAATCCTCCTGCTTTACTGCTGGAGTTACAACTGAGACTCACTAAGATGAGCTCATCTATCAATTCTTTTCTCTTTCCAGACATCTTCACATACCCTAAGTGAAAAGAAAACAGTAACTTATAAAACAGATGCAGAGCTGCTAATCGGAGTCTCATGAAACATAAAGCAAAAGGAAATCCAGTGTCTGTTCAATTCCATCCATTGTTTTCTTCAGGCTCCTCAGGACTGCTGACTGCTGGAGGGAATGACTTTCTGGGCCTCAGCCTTCTGGACATCTGAGAGCACAGTGGAGACGAGCTGTAGGCGTCCATCATGTTGGTGTATTTGCCCTATTTATAGACCACCTCCTGCTAAAGCGAGGATGAGAGCACTCACGAAATAGTAACAAGAAGAGATAAAAATAAACAAATGGAATATTCACACAACAGGAGTGTTTAAAACTGCACTGGCTGAATATTTGGACACAGGCAGGCAGAAATCTCCCACTACTACTAACCTGCGAGTACCATACATTCAAATGAAAGGTCTATGAAGAAATAGTACCTTGGGCTCAAAGGCACTGTCCATTCTATGTTCATGCTCTGTTGGCAGGGAGATGTGGGCTCTTCATCTCTACATGAATTCAACGGTGCGTCTGACCTAATACACAAAAGATCTGCATCCAAGTCTAGGACCTGTCTAGGAAAAACAGTTCAAGTCTTCAAAGAAAAGAGAGTGGTTTTAAACTCTAGTCCAGAAAACTACTCAGCCATCATGTCTGGGACAGAAAGAACATATAAGCACATGTAAGCAGATGCCAGACCAATCTGAGATCCAGGTGTCTACATCCACATTTCTTTAGTCTAGATTTTTGGGTTTGTAATGTGGCCATGAGGTTTCTAGTGAAATTGAAGTTTGAACATTGAATTTAAGTCTTTTTTCTATGTGACTTTTAAAAGGTTGAAAGTGGAAACACTGATAGTCCTGGGGGAGTAGCAGAGCATATAGCTTACTTTGCAGAATGCACGATAATCACTTATGACACCCCAGGTTTGCTACCTAGCTCTGTAAAAGACTGGGAATGGTGGTGCAGCTTATAACACCAGCACTCTGAAGGTAGAAGCAGGGGTCAGAAGTGAAAGTTTATTATTCTTGGCTACAGAACATGGTTGAGACTTTGAGATCAGTCTGACTGAGCTCACAAGATCTCATTTGGGGGTAAAAAAAGTAAAACTAAAAATATTAATATTTGATACACCACTAGAAGCAGTATGAGTCTTTACTATTGAAAATTTTATTCATAGTAGATAGAAGCACTCTCAAATTCTCTTATTCATACCCTTCCATATACAGAAGCTACATCTCATGACAGGACAGTTATACTGCAGATGTAGCATCCCAGTATCTTTCATAGCTCTCTAAGTGAGCACCCTAGTCTTGGGGATTTGGCCAATCTGCTATCTCTCTTTGTGCTTTTCACATTGCATTGAGCTTTTTTCCTCTTTCTTTTTATTCCATACACATATTTAATTGCAATAATCCCAGCAACCTCCTGAATGTTTTAAATCATAGCCCACCATGTCCTTCACCAGAATGCACTGAGATTCACTATAATGTGCACACTTTCCACTGTCCTTTAGCAAGCATCTCTTCCTTGCTGCCATAGTGTGTGTTGCATGGTATTTATGTACTTGGTCTTAGCTGTGTGTTATTTTAAATAAATTGGAAGAGGAAGGTGAGAAAAGAATGCTGTCACCTCTTAAGTCTGAGTCTTCCACACAGCCCAGTAGTCTGTTTCTCTAAGGTCTACCTACCACTCTACTGCAATGTATCCTGCTTTGCTATCCTTCCCAAACACATTTGTCTCTGTTCCTCTCCATTTTATTTTGGAAACAACCAGCTAAGGAAGCTGATAAGTAATTCCTTGTGGCATATAATACATGAGAATGTTTAAATGAGATAGAAATTCTTCATTTTTCTAGGTCATTCTGAAGGCCCTATAGAAAAGGTGACATAAACCACTGGATGGCACTACACCTTCTAAAGTCACACCTTGCAGAAGGATGTCAACTAAATTCAAAGCAAAATAGTGGTATTATTCTCTTCCCTGCTTTGGAATTGCTCAGCCACTAACCTCACATCTGTAACTCTGCTCTAGGATAATTTATGACATGGTAACATATCAGTCTTTCACTGCCTACAAAACACAGAGCACATATTCAGTAGGGGCTCAGTGAATGCCCCATAGAAACTAGACAGATGAGTGCTGTTCCTGTATCTGCTGCCAGCATTCATCCTTAGACTCTTCATTGAATATTTATAATGACTTTGAAAGGAACTCCAGAAATGTTATATTTTCTCAGTCAAGTACCCACTGCAATGTGATATGCGAGCCTTTGGACTATGAATGAAGACAGTTATAATAATTCAGCACTGAGCTAACTGATGATTTTTCCAAACCCCATTCCTCTAGAACATCAATCAAATGTTAAAGTGGCCAAAAATGGTCTCTTCATGAAGAAAGACATAAATTAATACCATATTTAAGCTTTCACCCAGAATTGAGTTCAATACATATTTAAAATGAAGTTATTATCTTAACAAGACTAGTTACAGAATTCATTAGAGGACAGAAGAGACCCAGATAAGAATGTACAAGCAATGAAGGCAGAGAACACATCAGAAATTACTAATGGAGATGACTGATATCCACTCAATAAACTACACCAATCAGATTTCCCCTGCCCACATGGTCACATGGCTTAATCTTAACCACTTCCTGGAAAGATTAATTCTGCTGGAGGCAGAGCTCCCTGCACTCAAAGCAATATATACATGGCCATGTATAAGACTAATTTTCAGAAAATCGGGGCTGTGCATCTGTTGCTGTGTGCTAGAAAGTTGTCTATATTTTCTGCTCTAACTCCATAGGGAGTATATTTGTATATTTGCACTTTTGCTGGTTTATAAGGAGAAAAAAAGGAAAGCTGAGACTACAACATTTACATGCTGCCTACAGGTAATCATAAGTTATCCTTTCAGAATGATGGGGCTCAGTTAAATAGTGACTGAAACCTATGTGTGATTTCCCTTGCTGCTATATAATACATTAACAGAAGAGCAGGGCTTAAGATGTCACAAACTTATCACTTCATATTTTTAGAGGTTAAAGGTCCAGCATGGGCCTGACTGTGCTCCAATTAATGTTGGCAAGCTCCATTTCTTCTATGAGTACCAGGTGAATCTCTTTTATTGACTTCTCCATCTTCTAGGGGTTTCAAGCATTCCTTCGCTCAGGGCCACATTGCTCTAACATTTGCCTCCAACATCACATACCCTTTTCTCCCTCTGACACTGAGCTTCTTTCCTCTGCTTGTTGATTTATCAGATTAGGGTTGGGAGTTTTCCTTTTCTGTTGTTCTTTAGACAGGATGTCGTGTATCCCAGGATGGCTTCAAGATCTCTATGTGGCCTAGGATGACTTTGTACTTCTGGCCCTTCAGCCCTTACCTCCATAGTCCTGGGACTGCAGGCTTGCACCAACATGCCCAGTTTATGCCTTGTTGGGATCAAACCTTGAACTTTTCCTTTATAGTAAAAAGCACTCTACCAACTGAGGTATGCCTCCAATATGCTACCTATATGACTATGAAACCACTGCTATCCAGACCAATGTCCCAACTCCCATTTTAAGATACTTCCCTTTTCCACTTAAGGGGAAAATATCTAAAGCCTTTGGAGGTTATGCATAAACTTTTTTGGGAAGCCATTGTTCTATCTACCACAAAACGTACCAGAAATAAGTACCCAGTTTGAAAGAGTTGAGGACAACAGATCAATTAATATTAACCCACAATTAATTTAAAGTTGTAAAGAAACATTTCAAGAAAAAGTTGGGTTAACGGAATTCTAGTCTCCGACACTATACAATTACAATGGAAGAAAGACCAACTTTAAACAATCATTCTTGTTCAGATTTCTACAAAATCTGCAGTGTTAACAACAGACTGATAAAATTAACTTACTTGAAAACTATCATGATGAAACATAAGAGATATTTAGAAAAATAGTAAATTACTATAGTAAGGAAAAATACTAATATAGCAAAACAAAACAAACTTACAAGGCTAGAGAGATGATTTGGTGGTTAAGAACTTGCTGTTCTTCCACAAGACCTGTTTGGTTGCCAGTACCCAGACCGGATAGCTTATAACTACTTGTAACTTCAGCTCCAGGTAATCCAATCACCTCTTCTGGCTTCTATGTGCATCTGTATACATGAGCATATACCACTTCTGGACACAGACCCATAACCATAATAAAAAATAAAGTAAATCTTTAAAAAATACCCTGGGATAAGAAAATCACTTAAAAGCTAACAAATCGAGATGTCAACGTAGTTCTGTAGTAAAGTCACTCGGTGCCAAACCTGGTGACCTAAGATTAATCCTTGGAACCAACATGGTAGAGAGAACCAACTTCCACTAATTGTAATCTAACCATGATATGTGAGCTCTAGTGGTATGCATACACACACACACACACACACACACACACACACAAAACTAAATGCAATTTATTTTTTTTAAAAAGCTAACCAATCACTAAGTGGGTATCACAAATTTATAAACATTTAAATTCTGCTTCGGTAATGGAATCAGGAAATAGGACAGGAGGACATAAGAGATATGCATTCCAAGCCTTATTCCTTGCACACATTATTATTTCACTTGTTATTAGACAAAATTTGGGAGCAACCCAAGTGGTCGCTACATTAAAAAAAAAGTGTGGCATAGCCACACGGCAGAACATTAACCTGCTAGAACAGGGAACAAATATTGATGCATGTGACATAACTGTATCTCAAGATCATAGCACTAAGTAAAAGAAGCTAGAAATAAAATAATATGTATCTATCATGAAACACTGTCCCTTTATCATAGCATAGTCATTATCATTTTCATCAGATTAGCCGTGGTTATCTGCAGATAGTTCCTAACAAGATGCAGTCTGTAGAAGGTCCTTCATAGTAAGAGAGAGAAAGAGAGAGAGAGAGAAAAAGAGAGAGAGAGAGAAAGAGAGAGAGAGAAAGAGAGGCATCTTTATGCCCTCACCTGAGATTACAGCCACTCAGTCCAACCTGCGCCTTCCTCCTGCTGCATATAGCCTTGGGAGAAAGATATAGGGAGGTAGCAAGTTAACTAACAGGGAGACCTCATCTAAGCAGGTTTTAGGAGATTATTATCCACACTGGGGTGAAACTTCATGACGTGACTGTTTGGAGGACACTCGTTTTCCTGTAAGTAACAACTCCCATATCACTACTATAAGGGAGCCAATTAAACTCCTTGGTTCAACTAGCTGAGCTTCAATAGAACCAATCCATTAGTCTGTTGTTGGTACTCTATGAAGAACCATTCCATCACTTGGTACTCTATGGAACCATTCCATCCCCAGAATCCACTTAAAGATGAAAGGAGAAAACATAAGCCAAGAATTGTCCTCTAGCATCCACACGTGTCATGACATAGGCACACCCAGTTTTTTACATGCAAAAGCAAAATAAAATGTATTTAAAGTGAACTGAAACATAGTTCAACATTAAGAGCACTTGTTATACTTTCAAAAGACTGGATTTCAGTCCACCAAACCCCCACTGGATGGCTCACACCTGCCTGTAGCTCCAGTTCCAGGGGATACAATGATTTCTAGCTTCTGTGGTGGGCACATACTTGGCATGCATACACACACACACACACACACACACATACCACGACCACCACCACCACCACCACCACCAACAACAACAACACACAGACACACGAATAAAAATAAAATATTGAAATAAAACCTACTACATTGAATTATACATTTAAGTGACTACAGTTTGTACATGTAATATGTAAATCAATAAAATTGATTTCTTAATTTGGACTCCAATATTTTATATTCCTAGACGTGGTTAGAACACCACTCAGACAATCATTGCAGCTTTGATCTGAGGCTTCTCCACCTTCTCCTAAGCTCCAACGTTCTTCCAGATGCTTATACCTACTTCTATAGAGTAATACTTCCTGAGCAAGGAGAGTTCCTTTCCTTGACCACAAGCCAGGAACAGATGCTTGCTTAGTGCTTCCTGTCAGCTGATTGCTTTTACTTGGATATAATTTGGGATACAACTGCTAGCCTTGGAGCCCAGACTAATCTCAAGCTAGCTACCTATGTAGGCTTGTCCCAAACTTATAACGTTCTTGCCTCAGCTTTCTGAGGGATGAGACTACAGGTATACACCACCATTTCTGAACGGCTTACTTAGTTATATAGGAAGGTAATCTCTCTAATAAAACAGCAATTTCAAATTTTCATCCCTATCACACTCAATAGTCACACTACGAAGACTCGTGTTAGTTATTTTTCTCCCTGCTGTAACAGAATATGTGACAGAAACAATTTAAGGCATCAGGGCAGAAAAGCATGGTTAAGCACCTCACATCAAGGCAAATAGGAAGCAGGGAAAGCAAAGGGATTGAGGACCACATATAACCCCAAAGTATGCCACCACCTAGACATTAAGGGTTCACGGAGTAGCCCGGGAGATGCATTTCATATTCAAGCCATTAGAACTATTTACTGGATATGATACTATCTTATGATAATCCCACTGTGTGGAGAATCATATCATGTATGAATTGTTGTATTTTTCTATAGCATATTTTGTAACAAACTGTATTCAAATTTTAGTATTTTATTTCATTAATATTAATTTTTTTGTCAGGAGTACTTCAAAATTATATGTGTTCACAAGTCAATGTTCATATTGTTTTTGTTTATTTTGTAATCTGATATGGCACTTATACCTTTATAAACTTGTAAAATCCTAACAAAATACATACATATACATATATACATATATATGTATGTGTACATACACACATATCTATATCTATCTATCTATCTATCTATCTATCTATCTATCTATCTATCTACATATATATATGTCTATATCTATATCTATATAAGTGGGAAAGGAAAGGAGAAAAAAATCCTTCACTATATAGTGTTATAAGCTCTAACTTTCCTGAACTTCACAATGTAGATAGAATTTGCCTGCCTCTATTTCTTGAATACTGGAATTAAATAAGTCACCATACCTGTTACACAAAAAATTTGTCATAAGTAATTATTGGCCAATACCTGATGCATTTGTTCAGTAAGCACTGTATTAAAAGTCACATGTTCTGACTATATTTTGGAGAGCTATTACCCATTGTGACTTCTCCTAATTGTATGCATATTACATAGAAAATCTCATCTCTACATTCTCTGTAATTTTTATTCTAATCTACAGTGTGATGAGCCCAGAATTGTGTCCAGAGCATGTCCCAAATCAATGGTCAAGTTTTGAAACAAATACCTCCAAATGTGGCTCTATGGATCTTATATTTAATGTCTTCCCAGTTGTAAAAGACTCGGAATATTTTAAAGAGAGGACTTCTTTGATGAAAAGGTTGCTCAGCACATACCAAAAGAGTGAGTCTCTTACTTAGGGCTCAGTAGCATCTACAGTAATTAGAAGGATGGCTTGGAAGCTTTGCTGGCCTGGAAAGAGTGTAAAGGTTGGACCTCGTCCACACCCTCAGTGTCTATTACATCTACCTGGACCACTCACAGAGAAAGAGGCACGTGACTGGACATGTGACTGCTGAGTGAGATTGTGTTTAAAATGAAGAGAAAAGTCCCAAGCTTCCCAAATGACTCACTGAGAATCAGGACAGAAACTTCTGGGGAACAAATTCTGACAGGACAGAGAGTGACAAAATCCATTCAATTCCTGATGCCAGCCGCTGGGCACTGCTTGTTTAGATCTGTCCTTCCCATTTGAAAGGCTTCCTTCTGAGAAGGAAAAATGGAGATTCATCCAAAGCATCAAATAGCTAGACGGGTAATGGGAAGTAGGGGATTGGAGTTGGCTACGTAAAACCACAGATGTAAAAATTTTGAGGAAATAATTGATAATTTACACACAAAATAGATACCCATAACCATAGGCAGATTGCATTTCTATATGACAGATATGAATGAAAGAAAACTGAAGTCATAGGCAAAGGAGAAGAGAGAGGTAATTCAATGGGTTCTTACCCAGACCTTGATTCTGCTGTTCCCACTCAATGGTCTCTGGCACCTGGTAGGTGGCTACCTCTAGTAGGGCCATGCTTCCTGGCCCTATGTCAGGTTCCTGGGAAGTGATGCCAGGCAGAGTAAAGCCTGGTGGTTCAGTGTCACCATCGAAGTCCTTATACAAGGAGTCTGTCTCTTTATCTTCTTCATCTTCTTCATCTTCCTCATCTTCTTCCTCTTCATCTTCTTCATCCTCTTCATCCTCATCATCTTCTACCTCTAGAAAACAATTCAAAGGAAAACTTGAAGGCATGCAATGAACATATTCTCAAACACATTAATCTTTTAAAGTGATTCATACACTACAAAGTAATCATGTTTTTCTTTTAAAACCAATTGTTAAAGTCAACATTGGGCAGTGCAAGTCTTATGAGATTATGTGTTTCTATATACCCTGTGTTTTAAACTTTCAATAATCCCCATGTTTATTAGGAATTAAAGTTTAGGAATTTTGATTGTTTGTTTGTTTGTTTTTTGTCAACATGTCATAATCTAGAATCATCAGAGAAAAGTTAACCTCAGCTGAGAAGGTGCTTCAGTAATATTGGCCTGAAGGCAAGTGTATGGGGGTACTTTCTTGATTCATGAATGGTGTTGGAGTGTTACTTCCACCATGTGTGCTGTGCTGTCCCTGGGGAAATGAAACTAAGTTGTATAAAAAGTAGAATGAGCAAGCCATGAGGAACAACCAGTAAGCAGCCCTCTTTTCTGCCCTCTGCTTTGGGTTCTTTTCTCCAGGTTCTTGCCTTATGTTCCTGCTTTGACTTCTGTCATAGTGAGTTGCACACTAAAACATGAAATGATCTCAGTCTCCTCAGTTGCTCTTTTTCAGGGAATAGAAGGTAAAATAAGATAGAAACAATGAATTTTTGCAACCTAATTTGTATTTTCAAGGCTAGTAAACATTCTGCTCTCCGAAGGTTATAAAATGTTTATCTGTTAGGAATTACCCTGACAAATGAGAGAACATAAAAATATTTCTATCTTTTTTTTTGATAACATTAAAGAAGAAAATTCATTATTTGATACATTCCTCTTTCCATCCTCTACATCAGTGACTAGAATTCAGCAATGTCACATGAGAGGTAGATGAATTTGGATTGTATTCTTCCTGTGGAAGAGTAACCCAATACTCTAGAAATAATTCCACTAACATTCCTAATCCAGTGCTACAGAAGAGTTACAAAATACCATATATCAAGAATGTCCATAAACTGTGATAAGACATTATTGTCATGGTTAGGAGTCAATTTCTACAACTGAGCCTCCTTGGTGCTTAAGGTTTGGTATGGGCGGAGGGACCTAAGAGCCCAAATCTAATTGATTTAAATTTTCTAGGAATATTCATGCCCACTCTTCAGTGCGAGTAAACCCACAAAGCAGCTGACTGATGGCAGAATGTACCTCAGGCTTTCTTTGCATCTCTGTAACCTCAACAGTCACTGTGGCAAGGAGCTCTACTCAGAAGGCAGAGAAGACAAGAGAACAGAAAACTAACACCAATCACAGTCCTTCGTTGTAAACTTTCCTGTCTCCAGACACCTATACACATACTTTTCTCTTTTACCACTTTTGAAGATTTCCTTGTAAAACACATTACTTGTAGAACGTATCAACTCTTCATTGGTATGTAGCTCAGTAGGAGAGCACATGTCTAGCATGGGTAGGGCACTGAGCTCAGGACCTAGAATTACAAAACAAAATTTGTCATCCTTTGATTCTATATCAGCCTGAGTTCTGTAGGCTTTAGTGCATGTCACTACTCAGAAAACACAACAGAATAGAGACCTAATGCTGTTCCAGGCAACAGAAATACAGCTTGTGGGTCCAAGGAACTGATCTGTCCCTCAGGAAAAGACACAGCAGACGGATGCAACAGCAGGTACAGAGACTACACTGATGAACACTGTCAAGATGAGAGAAAATATCAGATGCTGTTACTTTAGATGGTGAGACTGAGGAAATCTTTTCATATAATATAAGGATTATGTACAAATAAGAAATTCTGTGTGTAACAGTTGATATTTATAGGGAGAACATCACAGGCAGAGGGACTAGAGACACCAAGTACCTTAAGGCATGTGTGCACAGGCTGTGTTCAGAGACCATCAAGGAGGTCACTGAGGACTAGGCATGGGATGAGGGTGCACTACAAATATATAAAATGATGATAAGGAGTAGATAGGGCCTATAAGATGTGCAACTTTTCAAAACAACTCAGGTTGAAAGGTAGGGAATAGTCTCAACTGAGAAGGAAACCCATGAGGATGCTCTTAGAACTTAGGTGAGTGATTGGGTAATGGTACTTGAAAGTAGGTATGATGCAGATCTGCCTAGATCCAGTGATACAATTTGTAGGTGGACCCTTGCTGATTATGATCCTGTGAGACACAAGAGGGAAGGAAGAAGATTCCTCCATCACCAATGGGAATGCAAAGATAATGTGCAAAATTAAATCTATTTGGGACACAATGTGGGATGGCCATGCCAATGACATACACATGCAAAAGCTGGAAGTCTAGGAAAGGTAGAAATGTATAAGTTATCAACAGAAAGCAATGGAAACTTGGTCCTTGCTCCTTTTAGTTTTGTGTGACTGAGATGAACTAAAACAGTTGACAGTGAAACTGTCAGGACTGGGATGCACCTCAGTTGACAGAGTGCTTGCCTAGCACACATCAAATACTGGGTTTGATCTCCACAACCACAAAAACCTAGTGTAATAGCACATGCTTGTAATACCAGCACTTGAGATGAAGACAGGAGTTTCAGATGTTCAAGGTCATCCTCAGCTACATAGGAAATTAGAAGCTACCATGGGCTATATGAAATCAGAGAGAGAGAGAGAGAGAGAGAGAGAGAGAGAGACAGAGACAGAGACAGAGACAGAGACAGAGACAGAGACAGAGACAGAGACAGACAGTCAGAGAGACATATAGACAGACAGAGAGACAGAGAGATAGAGAGAGACAGAGAAAGAAAAGAGAAGAAAAAGGAAGGAAGGAAGGAAGGAAGGAAGGAAGGAAGGAAGGAAGGAAGGAAGGAAGGAAGGAAGAAGAGAACACTAAAATATTAAGCAGCTGTGCCAGATATCAATGCCAGATAGCTGAACAACACTTGGTGACATTAAATGACATATTCAGAGTTGAAATAAAGAAATGTCTTCTTACACATGTCCAGGAGAGAGGAAAAATGTGTCTAGACAGTACCCTCTCTAAGCCAATTTCATTTTTCTATCCTCTCTCTGACAGAACAGTGGCTTCATAACCCACACGATCCTTTGTTCTTCTAAGGGGATAAGCCTCTGAGGAACTAAAAAGCCTTGCCAGCCTATCCCACAAACTCATATTGTTAGCTGAACAGGGAAGAAATTTACAGGCTCTGATATTTCTTACTGACTGTTTGTTTAATAAGATCTTTGAATCCTCAAATAATATCTGAGCAGAGCTTAAGATGAATTTGTTCAAACCCAGAATTGTTGTTCCTGGAGGTTAGGTATTGTTTTTTTTTTTTTTTATTAATTACCTTAGAAACATACCTTCAATCTGTAGTCACCAAAAATCAAGCTTTCTTTTGCTCAGGACTAGACATGTACAAATTTTACTGATATTCTCATAGGCAGACCTCATCAAAGGCTGACCCAGGATCTCTAATATAGGCATTTTTTTTCATGTCCAAAAGAGCAACACATAATGAGTATCTCCAGGCTGTCATTGACACATCACAAGGGTGAAGAGCCCTTGCAGATGTGCCATCCCAGCCTGGGGGAAAGTACCAGAACAGGAACCCTTGTCCCTAGGATGTCTTGTTTGCCTGACTCTGGACATCTCTTCACCTGTTTATTCTACCTTCTTACAACATTCATTTTTCATATGAATCCTTACCTTTGGCTTATTTATGTAGTTTTTATAAGGTAGAGTTCTCTTTTCACTGGCCTTTTCCTTCCTTCTTTTAAATTTAAATCAGGATCTAAAGCAAATAACCTAATATACATGAAAAATAGAAGACTACTATGGAGAGAGAAATTCCCTAGGCTGAGTTGTATTAGTCTTTGTCATATCCCAAAATTTTTACTAGCATCTGGGAACCCTACAGATAAAGAACAAGGGACCAGAAAGACAGCTCAGTGAGTAAATCACTTGCCACAGAAATCTGAAAATTTGGGTTCATCCTTGAAACCCATGATGGAAAGAGAGCTGGTGCCCACAGTTGTTCTCTGACCCTTCCTGTTCATATCATGGTGTGGATACACTTGTACTTACACACAGTATATGCATACACACACACACACATACAGCAATCTTAATAAGTAGGATTAAATTGTTTTAACTGATAGATTGTTACGAAAGGGGTTTATACACATGAGAATAACTTCAACCCTGGAAATGATACTACTTTTACAGCCAGATTTTTCTTAAGTTGAGCATAAAACTGAGTGTGAAACTTTAAAAGCCAAAGAATTTAAATTTGTTCTAAGTATATGAAGCAATCCTCCAGCAGATGGCTCCCTAAGAGTAGAAGGTGCTGAGAAACCTCAGACATTTTTAACTCTCACAAAATACAGCACATCAAGACTCAAAGGTGGATGAGAATATAATGAATATAATGAATCTCCTAACATTACTAAAATCTCAACTATTCCCACCTTCTTATTTTTATCATATGTGAGATATATACAAATAATATTTGTGTATATGTATATTATGAAGCTTAATATTAAATTTCATTATGAATATGATATATTCTACTGTAATAAACAACCCCAGAAAATTCACCATTGCAGTAAAGAATTAGAATGTGTTTAACAACCTTTCATGAGGGATAAGTAATGGCTGAGAGGCTAAGAGACCATACTGCTCTTTTAGAAGGCCATGTTCATTTCCTAGCACCTACATCACATAACTTAGAACCACCTTCAACTTCAGATTCAGATGAATCCAGCATCTGACATCACCTATGCTCAAATGCTCACATGCACCTATCTATACACAATACACATAAATATACTAAAAATAAACCTTTATCACACACACACACACATATTCTTGCAACTATATGAATACTCCTTCATAAACCTCCTTCTGGTCCTAATGCTATTCATTTTTACTGAATGTCATATGTTAGTATGTTTATATTATACATCCTACTACATTTCTAAGCTTTACTCTTGAATTGATTCTGGAAATATTACTATTCATGTTTAACTAAAAAAAAAAAAACAACTAATTTTTATCACTGTCTTACCATTCATTAAAGGGTATCTAATCACTGATAGAGAAACAGTTTAGGAGAAAAAAAAACCCTAGTTTAAAAACAAATAATGGATACAGTGAGAAGCATCAATAATCCATGAACTACTACAGTGAAATTAGTAGAAACAAGGGAGGTAGAAATAAGAGAATTGGCCAGAAGCTCCCAGGCCAGCTAGGTTGGACTATGTAGTGCAATAGCAGCAGTAACAGCAAGAGGAACTTCAGTGAGGTAAGACAGAACAGCCGTCCAAAGCTGTCCTCTGACCTCTACATGCATGCTGTGGCACTGCTCCCTGAGGACACATGAACAAGCAAACCAATAGATGTTTATAAAAAGCTTTAGAACACTTTCATCTTATGATACCTCCTGGCTTATGTCTATTGCTGTTCACCAGCTCTGTCCTGTCTTCCCACTTCATAAAGTATAAATGGTTATAACTTCTGTACATGTTCATCAACTTACTTGCTTTCTAGTTCTTCCTGAATCTCATTCCTTCCTGTCAAGGTTGTGTCTCTTCCTCTCTTGGCAGTTCATTTTGTAAAGCCTGTTACTAGTATTTTGCTTTTATTCTGTAAATGCTTGAGAACAGACTTCTCAGTTCCCCACTTCTCAGCACTTTGAGGATGCTATTCTGTCTTCTAGCTTACATTTCCTGTGATCTGCTGTGAACTCTGCTCTTAGCGTCTTGTTTCTTTGGAAACTACCCTTTTCTTTTCCTGAATTTTTTCTTTCTAATCAGCATGTTAAGAATCCTTCTTTCTCCTCTCAATACTCTCCCATGTCATCTGCTGAGTCACTTTTACTGCCTCTTCTTAGATGTTTGTGTTGGTGATTTCATTCACCATTTCATTGGACATGGTTATTATACTTCTTGTGTTTGATGGTGTAGTTGAACACATAACCCCCCAGTTATGGTTGATTCATCCTTGTTAACTTGTTGATGCTTATTACAAATTACAGATTTGTTGGAATCTAAAGTGCGTAAAAGCTTGTGAATTTTTACTGGTAATTCATTTTTGTCCACATTTTTGTTCTCAAAAACTAAGCTGTTAATGTTTCTTAGAGACCCTTCTGCCTCTTTATAAATTCAACTACTGAAGACCTAGTCATATTGCTATGTTAAGGCCTATCAAATTTTCTGTAAAAACCTGAATTCCAAATACAATACTTTAAAAATTATTTATATTATCTTCTCTTGAGTAATCCCAACAAATTGAGAAAGAGGCTCTTTTGCTATTTAAATTTCACTTTCAAGACTCAATAGTTATATGAACAATGCTATCTGATTCTAAAATGTGAAATCTGTGTCTTTAAAATTAGGGAAAAACTCACAGGGAGGTGAGATGGCTCTGTGAGTAAACATACCTGCTGCTAACCAGTCCTGATGACCCGAGTTTGATCCTTGGACCCATATGATGGAAGGCTAGAATGGAGTCCCAGAGTAGTCATCTTCTGATACTCACATGTGCAACACACACACACACACACACACACACACCACTAATTATAAATGTAAACCTCAATTGATATTATTTATTATATATTATATTCTTCAAAATTGTCCCTTCATATCATTTTGCTGTTTAGTATTTATCATACTAAATACATGATTTGAAACTTCCCATATTTGTCTACATCATTTTATTAAAACTATTAAGTTTAAAACTCCTACTTGTTGTTTAACAGCATATATAACTTAAAATTTATGCATAACTTTGAAACTATCTAAAACTGGTATTAATGAGAGAAGAAAAGGTCTGAGGCAAGACAATTAGTTGACTTCAAACAGTAGTTGTGCAATGTTTTAAATTTTACTTCATTTAATTTTTCTGTCTTTAAAATTGCACATTTTGCTCTTGATCAAACCCTCTCCTCTCTGGTAAACAGGCTAAAGAGAGCGTTCCAGCCAACTCTACCTCCTGTTGCTTATTAATACCTAATTTCAGTCTCAGGCTTGACCACATAGAGGTGTTCTGTTCTGCCATTTTCATTTATAAATCCTACTGCACATTACATTATATTAATATAGGGAGCCCTTACACTAATAGTGGTAACTCTAGACTATAGCTTCTGATTGTTAGACCAACTGCTCATGATTCAGATAACAGTCTCTTGTATATGTCTTTTTGGAGACAGAAATAGAAGACTGACTATTCTGCTTCTTCTGGCTTCTCTCTGGAGAAACAGAGGCAGGATCAGCCTTATATCTAGGAATTTTGATACATCTTATATAAAATCTTTAGCAACTCAGTTACCATAAGAGAGTATTTTCTTTAAGCAAATGAATAAAAGCTATGTATAAAACTTCATACCCATACAAAAGATAAATTACAGATAGGATAGGCTGATTATTGATTTTTTAAAAAATACTGATTAGGGTAGATTTTCCCTTCAACCTATACAAAGAGTCAACCTATCCAAAATGAAGGGTATATATTGTTTTGTGGAGATATGTTTTATTTATTATACCTGTGAGCCTTCCCTTCTTGAAAACAAAGTTTGTTATGTCCTTCTTTGTACTCCACTCTAAGGATCAAGCATTGTGCCTTGCTCAAAACCTTCCCTTAATATACGCACCCTTCACAGAGACTAAAACAATTTTTATTATGCTGTACTATGTGTATGTGTTAAAAGACTGTGACATAAACTTTTAACAGAAAGCCCACCTACATCCTGTTGCCATTCTGGGGATGGTGGCATGGCAGAGATGACCCTTATACAGATGGATGCTGACCAGTGCTGGAGCCTGATCCTCCATGTCCTCTTTTCATGTCTTTTCCAATACAACTTAAAGAATTACTTAAGAATATTGAGCTTCTATGCCCTAACTGAGTGCAAGTGTCAGTATGGATTCCTCTGGGATGTGAAATGCTGTGAGACTTCTTAGTGACCTCCACGATACCCAAGGAATTTATTAAAGAATGTGATTGGAAACCATCACCTCCTTGACACCGTTTTAAATGTTCAAGTTGGAGTCCAAAGAAGCAGTAGACTCACATAGTCACACAAACAGCAAGAAAAGGCAAACCCAGTGATCAATATAAAGATGAGAACTTAGTCATCATTTTACACAGCACCTGACACTGACAGGCCATTGTCCACACAACTAGGGAGAGCTGACCCTGCCTAAGCAAATGCAATGGTGTCAGTTAAGACATCATAAGCTGACTGTCACTGTCTAGGAGAGTGGATGCATTTGGAATGCGCATACTATTAAAATAAATCCGAGGCCAGGCCTGGGGTCACCTATAATCCCAGCACTCAGGAAATTGAGGCAGAAGGATCATGAATGTGAGTCCAACCTGGGCTACATTGTAGGATTATGACTCCAAAAATGAAATAATTAATTAAAACAGAAAACCTTCTAACACACAATTCAGAATGTTCCACGTGCCATGAAAAGGCTGGGTTTTTCTTAGATCTGCTACCCCCCAAGCTCAGCTCTTCCCCCTGACAAGTACAGCATCAGTCTACATCAGAAGTGGTGTGATTTCCCGGCAACACACTGCCATTTCCTGTGTCCTCCCACCTTGTACTTTGCTATTGTCATGTCATCTACCTGTCACCCTGACAATAACAACATAGAGAAAATATATTTTACTGTAATAAATGAGGCCCAGTAATACATGTTTGGAGATGAAGTCATCAATAGTAAAACTGAGTTACATTATGTGTATGTGTACACTAAGAACTTTTATATGCAAGATCACATGTCCTCCTCACAAACCAAGAGGAGAAACATCAATGTCCCATTTTTATAGATAGAGCCATCAAACAGCACTCCTCCGCAGTCTCTGCTTCTCTTCCTTGGCTGTGAGTTCCTGGTTAGAGGTTATGCTATGGCAAAAGCAAGCAGGCCTGCCCTCAGGTTCCAGCCTTAAGTTCCTGCCCTCGTTGCATTTAGTTAGAAGATGAAATCTGTTGCTAAAATAAGCCCTTCCTTCCCTAACTGCCTTAGGTTCTGAGTGTTTCATCACAGCAACAGTGATAAGACTAGAGCAGGCTTCTGTTGGGCATAGGACTACCTCTCTGAAGGCTGGAAGTTAACATGATTGATGAGTTAATCATAGGTGTCATTAAACTGCTGCTTTCCAGAGTTGAGGGTATGTCCTTCAATCTTGAAAGTTGAAAGTCGGTCTGTATATGGGAGATGAAGGTCACTACTTGGCTTCAATTAGCTTATCATGCTGAAATCCTAGAGGTTTTTTAAAAAATAGCATTCGAGTAGGGTATATTTTATGGGATACTTTTATCTGAAATTATCAGCAGTGTAGAAAGGTAGTTTGGCTGCAGAAGGAGATTCTAGAAAGCAGAGACAGAACCTACCAAAATCAGAACAAATTGAATGTTTCCAAATGTGATGTTTTAAAAACGTACGGGAGTATTTACATAGATACATTTTTTCCTGATCTTTTCTTTGAGGGTCATGTATAAATTTAAACATTAAGAGGTAATATGACCCAAGAGTGGTGGCTCATGCCTATAATCTCAGTGCTTGGCAGGCTGACACAGGAGGACTGCCACATTTTCAGTGCAAGCCCCAGTTATATAGTAAGTTCCAGGGCTGTAGGTGGAGCTACAGAGTAAGAGCTAGCCTTAAAGAAATAAAAAGTGATAATGGACTAGGCAGCAGTGGTATGACGCCCAAGCAGCATCAAGGTGATGAATACAGTCGGCCAGGTTGCCAGGGGTGGGTCTTACCCTTACATCCAGCTACATAATCATTTGTATTCAGTAAAGGAATATATATATGCATAAACACACACAGAAACACACTCTACAGAATGTCCTCCAACCTTCCTGTACACACAGTCACACAAAACAAACGCACATAATAATGTAAGTTTAAAATATTTTTAAAAGAAAATAAAAATGCCTTCTCTGCAAATATCTAAGATACTTTAGCTACCTATGTATGATATCATAAAGAATCCCTTTATTATTTAGGGTTAATACTTGCTAATAGCGTTTTGAAAATACCTTTGAAATTTTTGCAAGATATTATATACTTCCAAGACACATGTTTTCTTCAACTGCAGGAAACTCATGACACTTAGGAATCTGTGCATGAACCACCTTCCACAGAGACACTCTATGGTGCAGGAGCCTAGATCAGTCATTCAGAACAAAACCTTGATACTCGAACATCCCTCTTGAGAGAAACAGAGTACAGCTTCTAATAAATAAAAGATTTGTTGGACTGAGACTGAGGACATGGCTGGCTCTTCTGTATTGCCTATTCTGTCACATCTGATATCTCTATCTATCTATATCTGTATCTGTTTCTGTATCTCTCTGTCTCTCTCTCTATCTATCTCTATCTCTCTGTCTCTATCTCTGTGTTTCTGTCTTTGTCTCTCTGTCTCTGCCTCTATCTCTATCTCTCTATATCTCTATCTCTGTCTCTCTATCTCTGTCTCTCTGTCTCTCTGTCTCTGTCTCTATCTCTATCTCTATCTCTGTCTCTATCTCTATCTCTATCTCTATCTCTATCTCTATCTCTATCTCTATCTCTCTATCTCTATCTCTATAAAACAGAGTCTCATTTTGTAAGTCTGGCTGGTCTAAAACTCACTGATGACCAGGCTAGCCTCAAACTCATAGAGTTCAACTTGCCTCACTCTGCCTTTTAAGAGCTGAGATTAAGGTATATGCTACCACACCCAGCTAAAAATAAACTAATCTTAAAAATTATTTCATCTCACCACTATCAAATTAGAAAATTTTGCTTGGTACAAATGTTCATAAGGTAATTTATCATTAGTGTTATACATATAGTATCTCTTCACATCTATTTAACATTTCCCCACATTTGAGGATTTGTCACATCTCTTTTTTTCTGTTAGCAGCAACATAATGATACCTAAATGTATGTATGTAAGTCCAAATACACAGAAAGATGAGCATATATGTCGTTCCATATCTCTGTAGTCCAGAGGTAGTTTCCTCCTGACCTTGAATCTCTGTTCATTTTTAAAATACTTTCACTTTTCACTCTGCATTGTGTAATTTACAAATCTATCATATGTCTTCTACTAAACCTGTGCTCTGTTAAATCTGGCCCTAAGATTTTGTGGTATTCCCTGAGTTGCCAAATACTTTCCAAATGCATTCATAGTCACATGAGTAAATAAGTGTTAGCCTGCTGAATACAAACAAAACAAAACCCTGTCTTCATCCTTAAAGAGGATGTTTTTGGATGACTACAAGTGAGCATGCCAAGCAGTACTGGGCTGGGCAGGAAAAGTAGACATGAACATACATACACATGCATGTGTACATGGTTGCACACATATTGTACACACACACACACACACACACACCACAGTCCAATGGAGGGCATCAACTCTATTGTTTGGGTATACTGATAAATTATTCCCAATGGTAAGAAAAAAGATGTCAAAATGTTAGAATGAATGTCAGTTATTATGTGCACGCCTGTGCATATGTATGTGTGTGTGGCAAAATGTGTGAATACTTTATAGCAGTGTACCATAATTTTAATTTAAAGCACTTTTGAAATACCACTGACTATGGTACTTATTCGGAGTGCTAAGGGATTGGCTCTTCTACACAAAAGAGTTGACATATGCTCGGAAGAGGCTTGTCACAGGAGCCTGATAATGCATGATGACTTCAGGGCAAGACAATAAAAAGACCCACATTAAGAGGCAATCAATAACTGAAATATCTGGCAATCTGTTTTTCAAAATCTGTCACAGGAGACCCTTACAAACAATGCATAGAAGGCTAGAGAGTTGACTCAGAGGTTAAGAACATTTGCTGATTATGCAGGGGACCTGGGTCAATTCCCAACATCTGTATGGAAGCTCACAACTATGAGTAACTCAGTGTCTTGGATCCAGTGCCCCTCTGGCCTTTGTGAGCACTAGGCATCCATATAGTATCCATACATGCATGCATGCAAAAAAATCCGCATAAAGAAATATTTTAAATCAAAAAAGCGCTGGAGTATCCTCAGAGGAGCTTTCAAAAACAGTATCTAAGAAGCTGTTCTTTAAAGTCTCTAAGGGCACCTCCAATTTCCTTCCTTATTAACCAATAAGAAAAGGCAAGTCTTTTTTACTTTAGTGTCAACTGCAAGAAGACCACCATATTGCCAAAAATATTATCTCAGTTGCCCAAATAAAGACATCTTTTCCAAACACAACTTTCTGTCCCGACTTGTGAGAAGCAGAAGCTATTAGATTTCTGTGAGTTCAAAGCAAGCCTGGTCTACATACAGAATTCCAGACTAGCCAGAAACACAAAGTGAAAAGTTGTCTCAAACAAAACAACACAACACAACACAACACAACATAAAATAAAAATCGTACTTTCTCCTGAAATTTTTATACCATATGTCGAGAGAATCTTATGCTTCTCCATGATTATGTTGTATAAACAATTTAAAATTATTAAAATAAAATACACATAAAAAATCCCCCAGCAAGTCAAACTACAGTTCTATTATTTCTGAATTTATCACAGAATTCTTGTTTATTAATCAATTAAAAAACTGTATGCAATGGGGCATTTGAAACAATGAGAAAATGGTAATTGTCTGGAATGAGGCATGGTCTCAGCACTATGCTCATACATTCTTGAAACATAACCAATCCTAATAAGAATTCAGCTTCATTTCTTTCAGCATCCCAGGAAAACCCTCTCTCTCCATCTTCCTGTCTCTGTTGGTATGTACAATTTCCCCCATTTTCAGACATTTAACAAAAGAGATAAGAGAATAAAAGAAGGGTATTCACAAAACCTGAACTATCTCAGGTTTTGATTTCAGATCTCTCAGTTAAACATAGTAGCAGGCAGACACAGTCACTGCAATCTTCTGAATATTGACTTTTTCCTTTTCCTTTTCCTTTTCCTTTTTTCTTTTTCTTTGTGCAGTACTTGGGATTGAACTCAGGGACTTGCACATACTAGGCAAACACCTCACCACTGAGCTACATCTTCAGTTTCTACGTGTTGAGGTATTCAAGCAGAGTCCTACTCCATACAGTATTATTGTAGGTTTTCAGCATAGATTAATTTGCATCTTCTCAGAAGTAAACAAAACACACAATTTTAAATTGTGTAAAGTAAATAGATGTCCTCTACTTGTGGTGGTTCTCAAACTTCCAAATGCTATGGCCCTTTAATAGTTTCTCATGCTGTAGTGACCCCAACCTTAACAATATTTTCCTTGCTACCTCATAACTGTAATTTTGCTATGGTTATGAATAATAAGGTAAGGTATCTCTGTGGTTTTTGATGGTCTTAGATGACCCCTGTGGATGGGTCATTCAACTCCTCTCTAAAGAGGTCGTAAAACCTACAGGTTGAAAACCGTTCTTATGCCATTAAAGATTAAGTCTATAAACAAATAAACACATATTTTTGTGTGTTTGACAGGGTCTGATGTGTCCAGGACTGGCCTCAAACTCATTCTATAGTAATGAATGATACAGACCAGTGTAAATTACATAGTAATACCCAGTCTCAAAAACAAAGCAACCTTAGAAGGCAATTAAAGAAAAAGTACCACAACTAATAAATTGTTTTGGTAAAAATAATTTTGTTCTGGTTGTAATTCTGTGGTAAAATTAAAATGCTTCCCTAGGTAACATCTCATACTATGTTTATATTCCTAGGCAAGGCAGAGAAACACAGGTTGAAAATGGAGGCCCCTAATATATCCAGTAGTTTGGTAGATTCATCTATTTAAATACATGTGGCTTTTTAGCTTTCCAAGATTTAAATGCCAGAATAAACTTGTGGCATTTTTAATACATAGTAATTAAAGATAAATCCTGCTCCTTGGTCTTTAGGAAAAGTTCTGTGCTAATCTAATTCTAGACCTTATCTTAAGTGCAGCAAAGCAACAGGAAGAATGATTTTTAACCAAAAAGGTCTTTCAGAAACCTTGGCAAGAAGCATAATTCAGTTCAAAACCTGACAAAATATATTCTGCAGAAAGAAGAAGAAGAAGAAGCTAAAACTAAATTGTGTGGAAGAAAAGATCTCAAACCCCAGGATATCTTTAGGCACATCAGAAAAATTCTCACATATTTCAACACAACTGTCATCGTCTACTAAATTTAGAAAATTACTACAGTTTTACAAGTATAGACTAGTCACAAATACATTTTTCCATTCATTTAATGAGTCCTGCCAAGTAGATCTGCCATCTGTATTTCAAGTCAATTTAAGGAAACCTGATTTTTTACAGGTGGCATTCAGAGAACTGAAAACATTGGGCTCAAAGCCACGTGACATCTGTCTTCATGTGACGTGAGAGGGATGATAACCTCTGGGACGTATTGGTCTGTTTCTTAACTCAGCATTCCTCTGTGAAATTCTCCAAGCCACTCTTCCTATGTTATGTTTCTTAGTGAACAGATTATAAATGCCACTCTAGAAGGCTATAAGACATGTTGGAGAGATGGCTCAGTGGTTAGGAGTATGTATTGGGTCTGCAGAGGATCTAAGTTTGATTTCCAGCACCCATGAAAACTTCCTATGACCCAGGGGATCTTAAAAGATAAAATGAATCTTTGGGAGGAAAACCATCTCCTATATACCCAGCTGAACCTCTTCCCTGCAGTAGAGAAAACATAGGATCCCAGAATATCCTCTGTCCTCTCTCCTAGGACATGGCGAACTGCCTAGGAGCTTCCCTGTGGCCTGGGTTAGCATAACTAGATTCAGTCATTTGCATCCACAATGTGACACTCCTCACCTTTCAGGGTGCTGACTCATGGAGTCACATGACCAGGGGCCCTATCTACTTTCTTACTGATTGCTGATGTGCAGCTATGCTTCGCTGATGCTTTTCATGGCCAAATCCAATGCCTTAGACAATACAATTTGGCACGGATTTCTCAGCCTTAAGGAATAAAGAGACTGTCTATATCTACACAGTAACTCAAAGACGTTACTGAGAGAATAACCCAGCACCTACAGTGATGCTATAAAAACACAGTATACATTTAAAGTTTCATAAAAGAAAAAAAAAACAGTTAAAAATCTGAAGCTTCTCCATTTACATCTATTCTTTTCATTGAGTCTGCATAATGAAACCAACTAAGAGACTCTCTTTGAACATTAATCCCATATTCTGCCCATGTAAATTTAACTGGAATCACAGGGAGAGACCTCAGGTAGATAGTTTTAGCAAAAAGCTCTTCAGAAGGAGTCTGAGTCCAATGTTTACCTGCAGTTAAGGTCACACATCATTGTGTGTGTGTGTGTGTGTGTGTGTGTGTGTGTGTGTGTGTGTGTAATATATTGGGATTCATTGGAAGCTCTCCTAGTTCAGTCTAATGTTCAGCTGCTGTAGATGATCACACACATCCATACATACCCACATAACTACCTACATGCATACACATGTGTATTTGCATGCTAGGGAATGTTAACATGTTCTTTAAAGGACAATATTATAAATACTCTGGGCTGTTCAGGACATTTAGTCTTTATCACCATGTCTCAGTTTTGAGCTATGTCCCCAAAGCAGCCATCATCCCTATGCAAATGAGGTATGTACCTGGACTGCAAGACAGCTTTACTCATGAACACTGACACTTGGAGTTTACATAACTAGTACATGTCCAAAATATTGCACTTGCATGCCTGTTCAGCAATTTGAAAATGTAGAAACCATTCTTAGTTCACAGGCCATGGAAAATCAGTGGCAGAGTACACTTTCCTAGGCCAGTTTACCCGGGGACTTCCACTCACATGAACTTAATTGTTTCTTGAATATATGGGCAGAGGCAAGGATACCTTCAGATTCGAGTTGTTCCAGGCCATAGGAGGCAGCTGTATTTGGGCGGCTGATGGACGGACTAGTTCTTCCCTCAGAAGGGAATGCTGGAGAAATTGTGGGAGCTTCCACAGTCATTGCAGGGGGTGCCACTGGAGATCCCAAAATTGGTATGAATTCTTCATTTGACCCAGTGATTGTGTCCATGAGATCTGCCAAACACAAGAGACAGGGATTGACCCATAAGATAGTTGTCTTAGGGTTTCTATTCCTGCACAAACATCATGACCAAGAAGCAAGTTGGAGAGGAAAGGGTTTATTTGGCATACTTCCACATTGCTGTTTATCACAAAGGAAGTCAGGACTGGAACTCAAGCAGGTCAGAAAGCAGGAGCTGATGCAGAGGCCATGGAGAGATGTTCCTTACTGGCTTGCCTCTCCTGGCTTGCTCAGCCTGCTCTCTTATAGAACCCAAGACCTCCAGCCCAGAGATGGCACCAACCACAAGGGGCCCTACCCCCTTGATCACTAATTGAGAAAATGCCCCACAGCTGGATCTCATGGAGGCACTTCCCCAACTAAGCTCCCTTCTCTGTGATAACTCCAGCCTGTGTCAAGTTGACACACAAAACTAGCCAGTACAATAGTCAACACAGAAAATGTTAACATTAGCTGTGAAAGGCAAGAAACCAGAAGCACAGTAAATTCTGTGTTTAATTATAACTTGAACTCATCTCTCCTTCTCACCCAACCTAGCTACACACAGAAAACATTTCATCATTCTGAAAAGACAATGCCTCAAATCATAATTTTGCCTTAAATTTTAATCTCCCACTTATTTTATTGATGATATAATGGATGGTACAGAATTTTGTACGGGGTTCCAAAGGCAGACAATTGAATAAAAATGTTTTAAATTAAATCCTAGGGAATACTTTGGATAGACCAAATATGCTTCACAAAGTCATGTGGAAGAGTCTCTGCCTAGAACTTAAGTAGACTCCATTTCAAGGCACCCAAACAAACCCCCAAGCTTCCCACATCTAAAGAATCTACACTAGTAGTTTAAATTACCAGAATCTCCCCAGACAGATTTCACCAGTTGCCGTCATTATGAATCAGAATCTCTTTGCTTGTGAAGTCAGAGGAAATATATATTTCCTATAATACACAGCTATGGAGTCCCATTATATGTCTTATGGGTATATAAATTGGAGCAACAATCACTATGAAAAAGGAGACATTGGCTCTTAATGTCAAACACTTATACATCCTATGGCCAGCAACTCACTCCCTAGGAGAAATTCCTTTACATGCCTGATGTACATGCAGAAGAGTGTTCATAATAGCAGTATTCACAGTACTTAAACCCAGAAATGGCCCAAATGCAGTCCGTAGGAACATGGATGAAGAACGGATGAATAATGGCATGTGTTTTCATAATGGAGTATGATATAATTAATGGTCAGAACAAATAAACTACAAGTTATTTGGCTGCTAGAAAAATAAATGAAAATGCTAAGTTCCAAAAATTTCATCTGTAATATAGGATTTCTCTTTAAATGTATTCTTGTAGTAGTGACTTCAGATACAAGAAACCAGGAGGAGAAAAAGGGGGCCAGGAGGTAGTGTGTACTGCAGGAAATTATGAAAAGATAATTGATAATGCTGGTTACCAGGAGAGAGCAAATTACCACTGAAAGCCAGTGTCGTCAGAGTTCATAAAGTTTATGATCAAGACTCCAGAGTTGAGTTTTGTGTTGTTTTGTTTTGTTTTAGAAGGATTAGGGGGCTGGGCTAAAAATTACTAATAATATTGGTACAAGTATCTCAGTGAATACATAAAAATCCTTATTTGGCTAATGAAAAATAGAGAAATGAATAAATATATGCATATTATTCTCTATTTCTTTATATATATTGTAAAAATAAATATATAAGATATGTATTATAATGTAATTTAATACAAATATGTATATTTATATTACAGAGATAAGTAGATATTACTGGAAATGAATAAAGGTTTACAAACGTTCAGAAGTCTTAGACAGGGACAAAGGTGGCTTTAAACTGAGGTCCTTGCTATTTTTACATTTACCCACCCTGGCTCATAGGCGGGAGCCCTCAGGAAGCTTAGACTTGGGAACCAGGAGAGGAGTCTCCTTCATCTGTTGATGCTATAACACATTTCTACAAAGAGAGCTGACCATCTTTCCAGGTAGGGAACATGTGTGTGCTGGTGAAAGGACCAGCTGTCTCTCTCATTCCAACAGTTAACAGTAAAGATCCACACTCCTCCCTCAAACACTGAACCTACATTCCCCTACTGACCTTCCATGGAAGAGGTAAGTTGGAGAGACAAAGGGCCAACAGTGGTGGAGGCTGGAGTGGCCAGAGACTCCCATCTTCTGGACAGTTCAGCATCACCCACTTCAGCAGACACAGGAGAGGTGGATGGCAAGCTCTCTTCAGGCTCCCCACTGCCTCTGGGAACCTCGATGGTAGCCATATGCTCTTGTGTCACCACAGGCAATGTGGCCTCTGTTTCTTGAGTGGCCATTGTCATCTCTTGGGTGATGTCTGAAAAGGAGGGAAACATTTTAAAGTAGACCAAATTCCTATATATTAAATTATAAACTGAAAGTTATAAACTGAAAAGGGGCAGCCGGCTCTTTCAGAGACGAGAACAACAAAAAGAACTTGGGAGTCAAAGACGAGTAAACAATGTTACTATTGCTGCTGAGGGAATTGTGGAGCAATCTAAGCCAGAAATAATGAAGTTTATGCAAAAACAATAAACAAACAAAAAAACCTAGAATAAAACTGAAACAAAATAGGAAGGTGACTCCCAAGCTTCTCAGACATATTTGAATAATAACAGAATCAGTCTGTTAAGAAGTAAAGTATACATAACTAAGTCACACTAAAATCTTTCAGAAGGGTTTTTTGCATATTAATGTTCTCATTTGCATACCTAAAAGGGGGAAAGAAAGCTGGCATTAAAAATAATAATAATTGCAATTACCAACCAGTGTTCACCTAGTTTCTGGGATGGACAGACAAGATAAACAGGTGTGGAGTGTGCTCTTAATTGACACTCCCACATGTGTTAAAGGAATGAAGTCTACGGATGATTTTTAGTCTCTTTCCATATTATTTCTGGACAATTTAGTTCTGGGTTTATAAGGTCAGAGAACCAAAGTGGTTAGTATCACTAGATAAGTATTTACTTAATTATTTTTGGTGAGAAATATAAAAAACTGTGCACATAATTCTCAATGATGTCCATATAAGTATCAAATATTGTTATTAAACTATTTAAAATATAGCTGTTTATTTCATATATTCACAGGTTTTTATATATTTTCATGACAAAAATTTTGAAAAATATTAAACTACATTAGCTACCATGCTATTGATATATTGGTTGAGATTAATGCTTCTGGGAGCTGTCTAGCAGATGGACAGTGTTCTAAAGCATCCCTGGTCCCTACCCAGGAGATGTCAGCAAGTTTCAAGCAAAGCAACTAAAAGCATCTTTACATATTGGTACATGTCCCAAGGAGGAGTGGGTCTTGCAAAACAGTCCATTGTGAATTGGTTTATTTCTTAACTTAATTGACTTCCCAAATTACACAAGAATTCATACGCCTGTGTGTGCCTCCAGCTGGTTATAATTAGTAAATAAAGTTACCAGTGGTCAGTGGCTGGGCAAGGACACCAAAGTAGGACTTTGAGGGTCCAGGGCAAGGAATGGGAGGGAGAGGAGATTACCATTGCCAGGGAGAAGGTCCCTGCCTGAGGAGTGTAGGAGAGGGACAGAGACATTGCCAAGATGTAAGAGTCTGGGGTTGTGGCCAGGCCAAGGGGCTGCAGGCCAGGGTCTGTGGCAGCAGGATGGAAAATAAGTTTTAGTAAGTAATAATTCAGGAATATCAGAGGGAAGAGTGTGTTAGCAGTGGGAAGGATTGGATGTGGCCCAGCTACTGAGCTGCTTGGGGCATACTAAAAATAAGGCTTCGTGTGTGTGCCTTTCATTCATGAATACAAAGCATTTGGGTGGGTGTCGAGGAGGTATGCATACCTGCTGGGGAGTTTAGAGCGGACTAACCAATTACCACTTCAATACTGTACTGGCTGTTTTTGTGTCAACTTGACACAGGCTGGAGTTATCACAGAAAAGGGAGCTTAGTTGGGGAAGTGCCTCCATGAGACCCAGCTGCGGGGCATTTTCTCAATTAGTGATCAAAGGGGTAGGGCCCCTTGTGGTTGGTGCCATCTCTGGGCTGGAGGTCTTGGGTTCTATAAGAGAGCAGGCTGAGCAAGCCAGGAGAGGCAAGCCAGTAAGGAACATCTCTCCATGGCCTCTGCATCAGCTCCTGCTTCCTGATCTGCTTGAGTTCCATTCCTGACTTCCTTTGGTGATCAACAGCAATGTGGAAGTGACCTGAATAAACTCTTTCCTCCCCAACTTGCTTCTCGGTCATGTTTGTGCAGGAATAAAAACCCTGACTAAGACAAGTCCAAAGTGGAGGACCTTGACTTATGAACAGAGTATGAATATTTTATGGAAAATATATGATTTATTTGAATACTTCTGTCTTTGATTAAAATGTGAGGAACTATTTTTAAGGCACCATTAACAGGCAAAACCAGGGTTTAAAGAGCTGGCTCGGTTATTAAGAGCACTAGCTGCTCTTACAGAGGACCTAGGTTCAACTCCCAGTATCCACATGGCATCTCACAACTGTCTGTAACTCTCCTTCAAGGAGATCCAACACTTCACTCAGACATGCATGGAGGCAAAACACCAATGAACATAAAATAAAACTAAATAAATTATTTTAAAAAGCAAAAACAAACGAACAAACAAACTAAAAAAAAAAAAAAAAAAAAAAAAAAGAAGCCAAACACGGCAGCAAACAGAGGCAGGAGGATAGTTGTAAGTTTCAGGTCAACTGGACAACATTTAAGTTCAAGGCAAACCAGGACATACAGTGAGATCCTGTCTCAATGTTAAAGTAAACAAGAAAAAAAAAATAAAACCATTCAGGCAACAGGACACATACCAGCAGTCCTAGCAGTTAGGGGCAAAGGCAGTAAGTTTCACTGTGAATTCAAAGAAACTTTTTAAGATGCCCTTTCAAAAAATTTCAAATATAAATAAAATTTAAAAAAAATCCAAATTAAAAGTTTTCAAATTAAACAAAGCTTGGGGATGTTTTATTATTTTAATTTTTTAGGTTTCTATCTTACCTTTTAACACATCTCCTGCTGCCTGCTGTGGCAGAAACTCATACTGAGAGGCAGACACTGCAGTCTCTGAGGAGAGCTGGGTCCTGTCCCCCTGGGTGGACGCTC
>NW_022196915.1:36514827-36522825 GCF_008632895.1 Mastomys coucha
ACACAGTCCAGAATCTCCTTCTTTGCCAATCTGGCATATTCAATCTTCAAGGACCAGGAAAAGCAATGATAAAAAAGAAAGGAAAAGAAAACAAGCAAACAAACTAAACCCAACAAGTCTGTAGCCTTAGACTTACATGTAAGGCTTCCTACACATTTACTCGTTCAATGTGTTCCCAGATGAGATGACGGCCATTATTGCTCCAGTGTGTGACCAAAACAAAGACAGGACAGGGAACTCAGCATGCTTTAACATTTTTTTTTATTATGATCGAGCTCATAGGGTAAATTGAGTTTCATATCTATTCTAAAAGGACCATGAGAATCACCCTAAGAATACTGAAGGCACAGCAAAGCCCTGACAACTGGCTCATATTTACAGAAATATTTTGGAGAACTGAGGAGACCTGGAGAGGAAAGATCCCCGCTCACAGACTCCCCTTGTCTGATGGAAAGGTGAGGTGGCAATTCAGCAGCCGTTTGTGGGTTTGCTCTTTTCCCTTTCTAGCCAAATGGATGCTTGAACTTCAAGGCAAGGAGGACACATTCTGTAATGTCTGCAGCAAAATGTTATCTGCAACTCAAACTGACAAACAACCTTCCAGGTCTGGATGGAGTCTTTCTTTGTCTTTCAATGCCTGGTGGCCACTGGGGTCTACCTCAAACTCAACTTTCTTTTTCACCTAAGTTTCAGTATCATCTTCATTTTCTTTTTCTCTTTGAAATCTCATAGTCCCAACGGCTGTGCCTCTGTCCTTCATTCTCCCTTCTGAAGTTGTTGCTGCCTAACTAGATCCTCATTATTTTAATTGCCTTCTAATTGGCGAATCTGTCTAGACTGTCTCCTTTATAATACATTATAGACCACCCAGATGGTTTGTTCTTGAGAATAAAATGATAGTGATCAATCAAGAGTGGCTACTGCTTGGGTAAGGCTTTTTGCCAACTGCTGTTAAGTATCTGGTGGAAATTTATCTTATTTAATCCCACAAAATGAAGTAGGTGCTACCCTGGTCCTGATCATCTTTTAGATGGAAAAGCTGCACATTTACAGAAAATAATTAACTTGCTTCTGTGATAGCTTGTAGCTTTGATATTTTGGGGCCTTCCAGACCTCAATATTCTTGCCTTTGCCCATCTGGCTTCTTTGCCTTCCCACAGCACAGAATGTAATGTCCCCAAATATACAAACCCCCAGCTGTGCATCTACTATCCAAATCTCACACCAGGGCCAAGCAAATCCCCATCTTCAGTCAGATACAGCTCCCACTTAAATGGTTTACTCACGAGCCTTCATATTGATTCTGGCTCCCTCATGTTAGCCTGACATTTGTTCTTCTCTGCATCCCATATCAAGCCCTGACCATGTTTCTGATGGGTATCAGAAAACAGATGCTATCAAAAAACAAAATATAAAACATGAAACAAACACACAAACTGGCCCATTCTCTTCCCATTATTCTCTCAGCTTCTTTACCACTAATTATCATCTCTGTAACTCATCTCACTTCAAAGGAAATAACATCTCTTGCACTTTCACATTGGTCTTTTAAGTTTCCTTCGTTTGCCTACAGTTATAATGGTGAAAGCTGGATAGAGGAGGTAATCAGTACATAGCTGGTGGCATGGAGGAACTATGAGTAACCATTTAAGAATGGAGTATCCAGTGTCTATTTTGTACCAGAGGACTTTTGACAGCATTTAGTCTACCCTCATCTTATTGTGTGCTTTGTTCATCACATGGTCACCTGGCTGATTAGTCAATAGTACCTATACATTGTGTACAATAAATATGTTCTTATTTATACTATATGTTAGCTCGTGAAAGTCTCTTTCTCCTCTCTCTGTCTCTCTTACACACACATACATACACACACACACACAAAAACTCACACACAGAGGGAGAGGGAGGAGGAGGGGGAGGGGGAGCAGTTACAGCTAACTAGCTTTAGAGTATCGGATCAACTTGCCTCCTAATTATCTTTTAATCTTTCAGAAATCCAATCAGTGATTCTCTGATTGAAGAAGGGGAAGAAAATCCTTTTTGAGTAGGTGTCTTAATAATCTCTTTGTGCTGTCCTTGATCATCATGGATCCATATGTCATTGTTTTATCTTGTCTTTTTCTAAGCATCAAGGTTCTCCTTGTCAATATGATTTCATTAGTCAACTCTGGCTCTATTAATCTACCTACAGATCTTGGCATTAAGGCACCACATTACCAATTCAGAGTGTTATTGGCAACGCTCACTGGTCTCTCATATTGGTTTTAAAATCTGGGCTGCAGCCATCCTTTACTGTAAATTAAAGAGATAGGATGACAAATGATCCTTTCAGCAGACTGTCCTATCACAGTGGAACAATAGAGAATGAAGTAGCTACAGAGAATTATGCTCCCCAAGGAATGTAGCCGCCCAGGCCAGTGCTGACAGAGGAGAAGGTGATTGGGCAGGTCAACTCCCAGCAAAGTGCTCTCTCCAGGCTTCAGACCACAAGTGAGTTCTGCACATTGCTCCCTTCCAAAGCTTGGTCTATTTAATGACACTAACAAACAAGTTCATGCTTCTCACCCCCAGAATATCATCCTATCTTTAGTAAGTGAAGTTGCCCTTGAAGATTAAAGCCTAATGTGCAAGTTCTCTGGGAACTTTGAACAAACCCTGACAACAAAGGTACCAAATGGCAAAATGAAGATACGAAGACTCAGACTCTTGCTGAGCTATCATGCTCACCACCAGCAGCATCATAAGCATTCCATTTTCTTTGAAGGGTGGAGGACAGGAGAACAATGACAGCAGACAGGAGAGTACTCTGAAGAAACTTAATTATCATGCAATGTGAGATGTGTTAACATAGTTCTGATATTCAAGTCCCTCAAACCACAAAGAGCAATCTGAAGTATCTAGAGCATCAGTCAGTTGTAGACTATATGTTTTTCACCTCACTTCATTTTTCAGATTTGCATTGCAGAATCCTGTCCTGATCGGTTTCTAACAGGAAGCAGTTGTTGTTTCCATAGCAGGCAGTTCTTTTCAATGACCCAGTTTAACACTTTATTTCTGTGCTTTGAGGATCTTGCCTGGAAAGATCTCTAAGCACTAGTTGGTTTTTATGAGAAAGCCCAAAGAACTTTCAGAGATTTTTTTTTTCTCATCACCAATAATTAAACACAACATGAAAAATAACACTGACCACACATATCTTAATTGAAAAAAAAATGAGTTTTCATCGTAGAGAATAAATTCAGGCTACCTTTGAAGGAAAACTCAGTGAACAACAGCAATGCGTCATTCATGGTGGCCTGCCCATACCTTTACTCATAGCATTAGGGGCAGAGGCAGGCATACAGGTCCAGGACAGCCTCATCTACAGATCTTAAGTCTAAGCCAGCTAGGGCTACATAGTTAGACCATATCTCAAAGAGAAAAAGAGAAACACACAGAGAGTGGGGTAGAGGGGGCAGAAATGCTAAGATAGGAAATCTACATACAACTTGAAAGATAACTTTAAAACTACTGAATAGGATGAAGCACACTTGGTATTCACAAGCGAAACTTTATCTGAGACGATGAGCTCATCTTCCTCATTTCTACTATGAATGTGTATTTAGCATAAAAACACTTCTATAGTCACAAAAGCCCATAGTCTGAAGGGCCAGCAACAAAGATCCACAGTCAGGAACCTCCCAAGAAAACAAAGGCAAATCCACATGGCCCTAATTGGTTCCGTTGCTGTAGCTACCTTAGACTTCGGGAGCCTTGGGAGTTTGGCAATCAATATTAAGGCAGCTGCCTAAGTGTGTAGCTCATTAGTACAGCCGATGTAACAAATTCTACTGTATCCATAAGAGCAAACCAGGCTGGCTTTATAACTCTACGCTAAACAATAGAGGCAGCATTCGGACCCTGCAAAGCCTCCCTCCAGACTCTGAGTCTTAGTGAATGATGCTAAGGATTTGCTGACTTCAGCTGCCTGTTCAGAAGATGCTTAGCTGAAGGAGACACACAGGAGCTTAATAGACTTGACATCAATAAAAACAGAAAAAGAAGGGGGAGGCATGCAATTTCAGACCACATGTATTGGTCCTCAGTGAAGAGCTCTTTCAGAACTCTGTGGGTGGTTTTCTAATCTCTTAACTCCTCTTAAGTTTCAAAGGAAAACTTGTAAAAAGAAAAAAAAAATTGCAGACACCTGAAGAAGCCTTCTTTGCTATATTCTACAAGAGATCTGCACTTTAATTTGGTGCCCAAGTCTTCTTTCTAAGGAAAGGAAAGAACTCTCTTCTTGGAGAGCCCCGAATTCTTGAGAGTCCCATTTTGGCTGCTCCCTTGCTTAGCCAGGGTTCTAGCTTCCACAAGATTAGAATCTATATTGGCTGGGCTCTGTCAGTGACCAGGACGGACGCACATGCCATGTCCCAGCACCTCAAAACTGCTTCTGTGTCATGCTTGAGTATCAAGAGCTGCGGAGTTTTCTCCCAGCTTGACTCCTGGTACCTTTTTCTAATTAGGTTAAGTTCCCAGGGAGTGTCCTTCATTTGTCCTGGGGGACCCAGGAGAGCAAGAAGGCTCCCCGGACATCCCTGCATCAAACATTCAAATATTTTTGTTTTTGTAGCAGGACCCTTTTGGGAGGCCACAGCAGAGTGCATTTGCTCCACTATTGCTAGCTCTAAGTGGTACAGGAACACTGGGACCCAAGCTTTGAAAGGAGTGAACCACATGGTCTTGAGGAACTTCTCTTCCACAAGGTTGAACTGTAAGGGGAGAGCAAAAGGAGCAAGTCCACACAAAAGCAGCCAGCCAGGAAGCTCTTCCTGCACAAAGCTTTGCTCCCAGGTGCTGAGCGCAAGGCTGGGAAGGACCAAGCAGTGTTGAAAGCACATCCAGGCCTGCAAGATTCGTCCAGTGCTCCCGGAGCTGTCCCTGCTCAGAGCCTGGGTACGGCGTTCCAAGAGGGTGCAGGGAGCTCCACCCTAGGGTTGCCCCACTCACAGAGTGAGCCCGCGCAGCCCTGTAATCCCGCCCCACCCCTGCCTCTCGCCAGTTCTGCAGAAGCCGGGCTTGACCTCACCTGGAGCATTCAGCACAGCTGAGAGCGAAGGAAAGTGGCAGCGCCAGTGCCAGCCATCCCTGCCACGACTCACGTAGAGGCCGCCTACACTCCCTTGGCTGTCTGGGATGCTAGTGGGAGGGCGCTATGCTTTGTTGTTTATTCATAAGACTGCAGCTAAAGCTAGGGATTGGCCAGCGGGTAGGTACGCCCGCCTCTCTTGCAATGACGAGCTAAATCACCACGCCCCTACAGCTTTGTGGACTTCGCTACGGCACTGGGGCACTGAGCTGGATCGGAGTGGGACTCAGCGCCCGGGACCCTTCAAGAGACCCTGCCCCCAACTGTCCCTCTTCACTTCCTGGGCTTCTGCTGCAGCTCTCACTATACTTTCAGGGAGGACACCAGAGCACTGGTCCAACCAGAACAGGACTTTCTCTGGTGCGAGGTAAACAAGGGGCACTCAGTCCCCAGATGCAGAACGGTCCTTGAGGGAAGAGGCTTGATGGAGTCACTAATCAGAGGAACTCTGCAAGAACTGTTCCTATCACTCAATCACATGTACTATCAAGTTAAAAAGAAGAGTTAATAGGAGTCTGGCTTACTGACTCTTTGCTCCTTCTGACACAAAGCAAGGTGCCACATAAATTACTGCATAAGAGCTGCCCAAGAGCCCTGAAAATTAGGATGATCCCTTGAAAGTTCAGGACTACAGTTGGTATGGTGACATAAGGCAGGGTTGCCCTTGCCTGTTATGTTTGAGCCTCACAGGGACTCAGCTTCCCTTTTTCATTCTCCTATTTGTGAAGGGAGAGAAGTGAGTTTTAAAACGGGTCACATAACACTCCCCCCTCAGTTCTGGTTCTTACGATCACCTTTCTTCATGACGGCCTTTTAAGTCCCAGGAATGTGTGTGTGTGTGTGTGTGTGTGTGTGTGTGTGTACATGCTGGAATGCACACTTATCTTTGATTTATGCACTGTCACCTTACCCCTCCCACTTCCCTTTACAACAGTTTTGTATATTTGAGTGGAAGCCAGCAAGTGGTTTTTGAATGGAATATGATTAAATTTAATTGATGGGTGAAATCTGTATTCTATGTGTGTTCAACTTAATGCATAATGCATTGTGTGATGACTAGGTCTCCTGCCAGATCATCCACACCCAACTAAGTTTTATTTCAGCATTTTCTTTTAAAGTCAATGGTTTGAAAAATCAGGTGGTGTCTTCTGACTATAAAAAGTCCTATAGTATGGTAAGGTCCAAGCTAGCACACGAAAAATGGGTCAACTAAACCCAAATTCTGGTAACTAATAGGACTAAGAAAAACAACCCAAATGCTAAATATCGAGTCCACAGTTCCAAGCTGTATATAAAAGACTGCAGGAGGATGATAGTCCCATTCCCCTGGAATCCATGACCTGACCCACCCACAAACGTTATTTCATCAGAACTTCTTTGACATCTTCTTATCTCTGTTTACGTATCTCTTGCCATGACACCCCAAAGTCAGGAATGCACAGTGCCACTTAGACCTGCGTAATGCTGTCATCCTCCAAGGCAGCTCTTTCACATAGCGAAGGTCTTCTCTCCCATAGCAACAAATTATGTCAGCTGTGCGGTAATGCTAAAACAATCTTCTTGAAGCTCATTTATAATAATTTTTTATCCTGTCCCAAATGGTCAACACTGCTTTAAATTGCTCCAGTTGGTAAGGTTTATTTCAAAAGCTGCTGTTAGAACATGACAAGGATAAAAATCTATTCTCCCCCACCTCATCACACACAAGATCTGTAGACCAGGAAAAGTGTTCTGTGAACATTAAAACAATAAATGCACACATTATGAATGTTACTCCCTTTTAGTGGGTAAAGCAACAAATTGTATGTTGTGTTGTGTAAATTTGCATAAATTCATGTGTGCACACATACCCACAGCTGTTTCCAAACAAGGCATCAAATTCAGGAAACAAATTTGAGGACTGATAGATTTAGCAATTCTCTATTTAAAGAATTCTCAGTTAGATTTTAATTTCAGACAAACTATATCTAACTTTTAACTTTAGTATGCACTGGTTATCCAATGGGAAGTAGCTAGCTTTAAAAGTTAATATAAGGTCTGGAGGGATGATTCAGAGCCTAGATTACATGCTGCTTTTCCAGAGGACCAGGGTTTAATCCTAAGCAACCACAAACACTACACAAATGTCTGTAAGCCCAATTGTATCAAATCCAACACCTTTTAGTGGCTGATGTTACCAGATAGGCAAGTTGTGCACAGATACACATAATACAGATAAAACACCCATTCATATAAAATAAAAATATTTTTGAAATTAGAATAAAGAAAAATAGTATATTCTATTCAACATTTACGCCATACTTTAAACTGGTATTACATTGGGTTTGTGAGGAATGCAAATTTAGCTGAAAATCCTGTAATTCATTTATTAGATCTGTCAGTATTTGGCTATTGCTTGGTTCTAGCTAGCTGGTTAAAATCTTTTGAGTCAGAAGTAATTAGAATACTCAGCTACAAAAACAAAATAAACTATGGCTGTTCAAATATCACTCATAGAAGTTTTGACAGTCAAAACTTGACATATAGAATGAGATTTCCATTAAAATGACCAGAAAGGGGCTGGAGAGATGACTCAGCAGTTAAAAACCCTGCCTGCTCTTCCAATGTACACGATTCCCAATGTGCTTGATTTCTCCAATAATCAAAAAAGCCAGCTCACAACCATCTCTAATCCAAGTCTGTCAGAATCTACTGCCCTCTACTGTCCTTTTTGGGCAGTGCAAGTAAGTAGCATAAGGTCATCTACAAATGCAAGCAAAACATTTGTACAAATAAAAATTAATTAATTAAAAGCTATTTTATGCAAATCAAAACAACCCTGAGATTTCACCTCACACCAGTCAGAGTGGCTAGGATAAAAAACTCAG
>NW_022196915.1:36524143-36544578 GCF_008632895.1 Mastomys coucha
GGGGAAACTGGGAAAGGAGAAATTCGCATGTAAATAAAGAAAATATCTAAAATAAAAAAAAAATAAAAGCTATTTTAAAGGGGTAGATATACTTCAAAACATATCAACTATTTAATGCGACACTCGGTTGTTGGAACCAGGGGCCCAGAATCTCTTTTTGAGTTTCTTCTCTTGTTGAAAAAAGAATTTGAAAAGGAGTTCAAACTGGCCACATAAAAAGAGCAGAAATCAAAGGGTACCCAGAGCCTTTGTTCCTCATGACTCTTATTGAAGGAAGCATAAAAGTTGACTGTCTCCATAGTGCGTTTGGTCTTGGAGACTAAGACAATGCACCAACCTTTAAGTAGCACCAAGAAGGAAATGCAGAGTATTAATTGATTGAACCTTGTAGTCAGCTAAGAGACGCCCCATGTAACCTGGAAGTTAGGATGTGTCTAAGACAGACCCAGTGACAGCTGGCTAAACTCACTGTCACCATTTACTTCTCATCTCTGTATCCAGCATAGAAGAAATAATGATGTATTGATGTCACTTTGCCTTTCAGCTTTTTTACCGTTTATAGAAGTTACAGAAGAACTATCTGTGCTGGCTCTCATTGGTCAACTCTTGGCTCTGTGGCCAGTGTGACCCCACAGCCACCAGCTCCTGTTTATCCTCACAATTAATTATGAGCATCCTGTTGGTATTTATCATTAGACAAAGGCTAATCGTAGGTTATTGCAAAACTAGCTTGTATATTTTAGCACTTGAAAATGAGTCATGAGGATTTATACTGCTTGAAATATGCCCTCGCTTTGATTATTTAAGATATTAGAGTATTACTAAGCACTATGAATGCCACTTGCCTCTGGGCAAGCTAGCGTAGTGACATTCCTGTGTCTCAAATAGTGTCTGGGTAATAGATAGCTACAGTTTCCCTTCCTTTCTCCCTGCCTAATATCAACTATTGTTCACAAATAATTATAAAATATTCAATGGGACTCTGCTAAAATGAGCATGCTTGGGGCTAAAGGGATGGATCAGTGTTTAAGTGTCCCACCTGCTCTTATAGAAGGCCTGTGATCAATTCTCAGCATCCACCTGTGTGTAACTCTGGTTCCATGATACCTTACTCTTTCCTCTGGAATCCATGAGTACCAAGCATACCTTTGGTGCATAGACATGCATGCATACAAGCCATCTGTATGTATAAAATCATTTTAAAAATTAAAAAAATAAAAAGATTTGAAGCAGAATCCCTTTCCACCTGACCTCTATGTGTGAGAAACTCATATTCAGCACTATGGGAGATGTTCAGTAGAGGTCCATTCCTAGCAGGTATTCTTATCCCTACAGAAATTGCATCTCTGGTCTTGCAAAGACATAATCAAGAAGTTTTGACAAAGAGCTGGCAGACTTAGTGCTAGTGTTAGTGGAGCATGCTCTTAGTGGAGTCTAACTGATTTTCATTTGAAGTGGAACCTGCAGCAAGGATTTGAGGCACTGGCATAGAACAAAAAATTAAAGCACACATGTGGAGACATTTTCTTGAAGGGCTGTGCTTAACTAGTTCTCCTCCCAGTCCTTTGGATTGTCTTGGTCTTACTGGAGGTGTAGCCATGGAGGGGGGAGGGAGAAGGTGCCATTTGCAAACTGGATATTTAAGTCCTTGCTCTGAAAGATTGTCTTTCCTCCCTGGCCTTCCTCAACACTGACTCACATGAGTCTTCCAGCTTTTGCCAAAGCCTTCTTCCCTGACCATTGGACTAATTCTTCAGGTAGGAAATTCCTGACTGCTTTTGACTTTTTTCTTTTGACTTTTTTATTAGTATTTTCAATCATTTTATTTATTTATATTCCAAATGTTGCCCCCTTTCCCAGTCCCCCATCTGAGAGTTCTTCACCCCCTTTCCACTCCCCTTTGCCTCTGAGAGGATGCTCCCTCATGCCCACCTCACACCACTGCACAAATCACTTCTCTGGAGCATCAAGTCTCTATAGGATTAGGTGGATCCTCTCCCACTGAGACCAGATAAGGCAGTCCTTACAGGGGCACAGACTAGCCCATGTAATGCTCTTTGGTTGGTGGCTTAGTGTCTGGGAGCTTCGAGGGATCTGTGTTATTTACACTGTTGGTCTTACTGTGGGGTTGCCATCCCCTTCAGCTCCTTCAATCCTTCCCCTAACTTTTCTATAGAGGTCCTTGACCTTACTTAGGCAGCAAAAATACTAAAATTGTAACATTACACATATTAGCATGGCCCCTGTGTAATGAAGACACATTTTTTTATTTTTTAAATTGAACTTCTGCACAGTGGTTTTTGGCATAGAGTAATATTGCAAGGAATAAGTACCTGACTCTCAGTGTTCAATGAAATGCATGGATTGTGGTGATGATAATGGTATAAATAATGGTATCAGTTAGAATCCATTTTGTGACCTCACATGCTTTCTTGCATCCAAACCTCTTGAGAACACATGTCAGGACCAACTTTAACCTAGTTCTATTAAGTTTCTAGTAAACTTAGAAAATAGTTTTAGTGTACAGTTTATTGATATGTAAGTGGAATAAATTCTGTCATAAAATTTTTTTTCTTAAACATGCCATTGGAATAATTTTTCTATACAGGAGTTGCTTTTAACTTCAAAACAAGAGAATTCACTCTTTTTACATATCTACATTGTTTAAAAATTATTCCATAATCACCCTGATGAATCTTCTGGCTTCTCTGTTCTCCTTACTCCCCTCCCCCCAAAAAACCTTTTTATTTTCATAAGTGAAGGAACAAAATATTGCATGACTTACATCATCTTTCTTTAAAATGCACTGTTTTACCTCTTATTCACTCTTTACTGTCTTAAGGCCCTAAACCCCACTATTCAACTGTAGTAAATGGAATTTTGTCCTTTGCATTCAAGAGTCTACATAGGAGAGGGGAGGACTGAGACAGATGCAGAGTAACACAGGTGTCTAAAGCAGTGCAGTCCTGAATGGAATCTTTAAAGATAGACTCTTGGGCTGAAACACTTGTTTGAAATGCACGATTCCCTTACTTCAGCCTCTGAAGTGCAGACACTGCAGATGTAGGCCACTGGGCTACTCAAAAGATGCTCTTTTCACATATTTTGGACACTGGAAAAGAGAAGCAAGAGGGTCACATATTCTTTTATTGTAGATTTATGAAACATCATGAGCTTGAGTCTGTGCTGAGCTGTAGACTTGTGAGGAAGCATCATTGGCTTATTCAGGTAGAGAGTTAGGAGGCCCCAATAGATTCGCTGAAAGTGTTTTTATTAATGTGTTTTAACAAATATTAAATGAGCCATTGGAGTTCTGTTTAGGAAATTTCCTCCTGTGCCAATGAGTTCAAGGCTCTTTCCCACTTTCTCTTCTATTAGATTCAGTGTATTTGGTTTTATGTTAAAGTCCTTGATCCACTTGGACTTGAGCTTTGTGCAAGGTGACAAATATAGTTTTATTTTCATTTTCTACATACTGACAGCCAGTTAGACCAGCACCATTTATTGAAGGTGCTTTCTTTTTTCCTTTCTATATGTTTGGCTTCTTTGTCAAAGATCAAGTATCCGTAAGTGTGTGGATTTATTTCTGTGTCTTCAATTTCATTCCATTGATCACGGTGTTTGTCTCTGTACCAATACTATGCAGTTTTTATCACTATTGCTCTGCAGTAAAAAGCATAAGGCCAGAGATGGTGATTTCCCCCAGCTGTTCTTTTACTGTTAAGAATAGTTTTCGCTATCCTGTTTATTTTGTTATTCCAGATGAATTTGCAAATTGCTCTTTCCATGTTTTTGAAGAATTGTGTTGGGATTTTGATGGGGATTGCATTGAATCTGTTGATTGCCTTTAGTAGGATGGCCATTTTTACTATATTAATTCTGTCAATCCATAAGCATGGGAGATTTCTCCATTTTCTGAGACCTTCTTTGATTTCTTTCTTGAGAGACTTGAAGTTATTGTCATACAAGTCTTTCACTTGTTTGGTTAGAGTTACCCCAAGATATTTTATATTATTTGTGGCTATTGTGAAGGGAATTGTTTCCCTAATTTCTTTCTCATCCCATTTATCATTTGTATAAAAGAAGGTTACTGATTTATTTGAGTTAATTTTATATTACTCAAATTAACTGGAAACAGTTAATTATAATTTTATAATTTTTATAAACTACTTTCCTGAAATTGTTTATCATCTGGAGAAGTTCTCTTGTAGAATTTTTGAGATCTCTTATGTATACTATCATATTATCTCCAAATAGTGATAACTTTATTTCTTGATAAGTGGAAACTCATGAAACTGGAAAGTTTCTGTAAGGTAAGGGATATAGTCAATAAGACCAATCAGCAACCTACAGATTGGGAAAAAAATCTTCACTAACCCTAAATACCATTCAATAGAGGGATAACATCCAAAATATATAAAGAACTCAAGAAGCTAAGCACTAAAAAACCCCAAACAACCCAATCAAAAATGAGGTATAGAAGTAAACTGAGAATTCACAACAGAGGCATCCCGAATGGCTGAGAAGCATCTAAAGAAGTGTTGAAAGTCCTTAGTGATCAGAGAAATGCAAATGAAATGACCCTGACATTCCACCTTACACCAATCAGAATGGCTAAGATCAAAACTTCAGGCAATGGCACACGTTGGCAAGGATATAGAGAAAGAGGAATGCTCCTCCACTGCTAGTGGGACTGCAAACTGGTACAACCACTCTGGAAATCAATCTGAAAGTTCGTCAGAAAACTGGAAATAGATCTTCCTGAAGATCCAGCAATACTATTCTTGGGAATATACCCAAAAGATGTCCCACCATGCCAGAGGGACAGGTGTTCCACTATGTCCATAGTGGCCTTATTTGTGATAGCCAGAAGCTGGAAACAACCCAGATGTCCCACAGCAGAAGAATGGATACAGAAAATGTGGTTCATTTACACAATGGAATACTACTCAGCTACTAAGAATGAAGACATTCTGATTTTTGCAGGCAAATGCATAGAACTAGAAAATATCATCCTGAGTGAGGTAACTCAGAACCCAAAGGACATTCATGGCATGTACTCACTAATAAGTGTATATTAGTCAAAGAAAATGTACAGAATACCCAAGATAGAGTACACAGAATTCAAAAAGGTTAACAAGCTGAAGTGCCCAAGTGAGGACACCTAAGTGTTACTTTGGAGGGAGAAGAAAACAATCAAAAGAAAGGGGAGGGAGGGACCTGGGAAGGAAAGTGGAAGGAGTGGGGTGAGGTGTGGTGGGGGAAGAAGGGGAACCTGATCTGGTATTAGGTAAGGGAAAAGGACTGAAGCCCTGAAGGCCAGCAGAAAGAATGGAAACAGGCAACTTTTGAGGTAGGAGGTTGGGAGTCCCTCCAGAATACACCAGAGACCTGGGAGCTGAGAGACTCTCAGGACTCAAAAGGAGGGACATTATATATGAAAGTAGGGAGAGGGAACTTAGAGTCCACCTCCAGCAGGAAGACAGGGCATCAAATGAGGAAGGGGATTGCCATTCCATAGTCAAAACTCTGATCCAGAATTGTTCCTGTCTGAAAGAACTGCAGGAAGGAAAATGGAGAGAAGCCTGAGGAAAAGAAGGTCCAGCAACAGGCCCCAAGTAGAATCCAGCTCAAGGCAAGGTCCCAAGGCCTGACACTATAACTGAAGCTATGGAGCGCTCACCAAAAGGGACCTATCATGACCACACTCTGGAAGACCCAACAAGCAGCTGAAAGAGTCTGATGCAGATATTTGCACCCACTCAATGGACAGAAGCTGCTGGCCCCTGTGGTTGAATTAGGGAAAAGCTGGAAAAAAACTGAGGAGGAAGGCAACCTTGTAGGAGGACTAGCAATCTCAATTAACCTGCCCCCCCCCCCGAGATCTCTCAGACACTGGACCACTAACTAGGCAGCATACACCAGCTGATAAGAGGCCCCCAAGACATATACAGCAGTGGACTGCTGGGTCTAGGGTCAATCAGGGATGATGCACCTAACCCTGAAGAATTTGGAGGCCCCAGGGAGTTTAGAGGTCATGTAGGGTGTGGGTGGGATGTGGGGACATCCTGGTGAAGACAGGGACATGGGGAGGAGGTATGGATGTGGAACGGTTGGAAGGTGGATGAGGCAGGGGGAATAAAATCTTGAGTGTAAATGAATAAATAAATAAAAAACAAAGATTGCTCAAGTTGTTCTTAAGGAATAAAGGTCAAATATTAATACCAAGGTATTAATACTAATATCTAAAGTCCAAAGGTGTGTTCCTCCTGCAGCCAGTCAACCGTGCAAGCAAAGTCTGAGAGAGTAAAGTATGTATGGAAATTCTCCCACCCCATACTGCTTTTAGTCAGAATAATACCCAAAATGCAGAAATATTTACCAAGATTTTAGTGCAAAATGGAAATTCCACATTCATAGAAAATGACAAAGAGGCACCATGGAGGCCAGCATGAGAGACAGGAGAGATTCTGCCCTAACAGAGAGGGGAGAAGAAGGGAGGGGAGGAGGAAAGAATAATACAGGGAAGTGGAGGGGAGGGTGTCTTAGTCAGGGTTTCTATTCCTGCACAACATCATGACCAAGAAGCAAGTTGGGGAGGAAAGGGTTTATTTGTCTTACTTCCACATGGCTGTTCATCAACAAAGGAAGTCAGGACTGGAACTCAAGCAGGTCAGGAAGCAGGAGCTGATGCAGAGGCCATGGCGGGATGTTCTTTACTGGCTTGCTTCTCCTGGCCTGCTCAGCCTGCTCTCTTATAGAACCCAAGACCTCCAGCCCAGGGATGGCACCACCCACAAGGGGCAATTGAGAAAATGCCCCACAGCTGGGTCTCATGGAAGCACTTCCCCAACTGAAGCTCCCTTCTCTGTGATAACTCCAGCCTGTGTCAAGTTGACACCAAATCCAGCCAGTACAGAGGGGAAGAAAGGAGAAAACCAGCTCCACATGAGATTGCTTTGTTTTGTTTTTCTCATGTAACTCCAAATTCTCTTTGAATTCCTAACCCTAAACATTTTGGAAAATTGGGTAAATAATCTTAAAATGCATTTGTGTCCCTTAAGTGCTACACAATACACAGGGCAGGATGCTACATGAGTTATGCCTTTGAACACTGAATTCAGCTGATTGATCATGTAGTCAATCAGCACGTGGTCTTGTTTGTTGTTGTTTGGTTGGTTATGTTGGTTTTTGCTTTTTACTCCCAGAAAGTATGTAGTGTAGTGCAAGGATATGTCCAGAGGCCTCGAACTGTTCTGAGAAGAAAAGGCTATCTATTAAGAACATTGCCAATACCACTCAGCATGGTACTTTCCATATCTTTTCAGCATCTGTCTTCATAATAGTACCAAGAAGAACCATCCAATGAAGTTTGGGTGGAACTTTAGTGTCTTATTGCAGATTAAGGGCATGGAGCCACCTTTCTCCTGGAGAAGAACTGTTTGAAGAAAGGCACTGAGCTTTAAATAGTCTCGCATGTCTCAGAACACCTCCAGCAGCATTCTGACAGCTGCCGTCCAAAAAACGGGTTTGTTGACTAATTATGTCCAGGATCTCTTACCAAAATAGATATGGGATGCTGTAATGCCCATCTTTCACAACTGAAATTTGTAGTGATGTCTACTGGTAGATGAAGGAAAGTGTGGCCAACCTCACAGTGAAGTGTATTAATCCCTTATGAAGGAAAATTGGCTCAGGTGTAAGTAGGTCTGTGTCATGGGGTTTAATTGATTTTATTCTTACATCCTATGAAAAGTAGATGCACATGTATATGACATCTGAAACCAGAGAAGCAAGATAATTTATTTCAAATCCCTTTTGACCAAATGCCTCTGATCTTTTGTTATTATTGAAGTGCATGCTCAGTTAAAGAACATGAAGTACTCCTTGTAAAGACTTTAAAAGGAAGAGAGATTAAAGAAAAGTAAAGCCTCCATTCAAGCTGAATCCTAAATTCAAACACTATCCAGGCTCAAAACCTTTGAAATAACTGAAGTAATGTTTTATTTTATTTATTCTTCTGAAGACCCACAGCATAAAATAGACACAAGACATTAACATCAAATGATCAGAACAAAGCATTCCTTTTCTAATTTCTTTACAAAAAAATGTCTAAGGGTGAAGGGGAGACTGCCTTTCCCATCAGAATGACTGGAAGTGTGCCTCAGCCTGAGAAAATTGCTTACTTTGGGACTCATCTAACATATGAGGGGCATCCACACAGAAGGACAAATGAATTTGTCCCCAGAAAAGTCCCAGTGAAGGAAAATGGAGTGGCCATGTGACAATTGTTCCTTTCTCTCTGTGTTTGCTTTTAGACGCTTTCTGTGAGTGGGATTCAGGCGGTGACATGTTTTCTTTCCCTTCTCTTGTTCAAGGCACTTCAAGGCTCTTACTACTGCAGCTTCTGCTCAGCTGTGACACTGTTCCAACAGCCTCTGTGACGTTATTTCTTTCACCATTTTTAATAAAAATGAGTTATTCTGATGGGTTAATTTAATTTAGTTTATTTACCTGCTCAATTTTCCAAAACTTTTGGGGGGATAGGAATTGAAAGAGTCTTTGGGCCTACATGGGAGGGCCCATTTGAGGAACCAATGTTCTTTCTTCCCCTTTTAATGACCACTTCCAAATATAGTCTTTGTTTAATTCTATAACATTTGAGGGGGTTCTCATCTCAGCCGTGACACTAACCTGATTTTACCGTTTAGCTTACTTGGTGGCAGTGAAGACCCTGAGGCAGGAAGGGGGAGGCAGACTTGGAAGGATAATTCAGGATGATGGATTTTTAACTATCATGAAAGTGGAAGACTAGTGTTTAAACTCTAGACCATACTAGAGTTTAAAAGCTGAAGGTTTACCCTGTTTTTGTGAAAGAAATTGTGACTCTTAGGTCCCCACATACCTAACTGCACCACCTCAAAGCTCCTTATCTTTGTGACTGCTTCCCCAAAATATCGTTGCTTCCATAGCTTTAGCTTCTCCTTTACATGTCTTTCCTGCTGCACGTTTCTTCCAGATGGAGAAAGGAGAGGAGATGAGGCCAATTACTAGTACTTGTGCTTTGGGCAAAAGAATGGGCCTATAGAAGTATGTGGATGAATAATCCATTATATTGTGCAAGATTCTGTTATCCTCCTAAAGGCTCCTTCAACATGGTGGCACACTGAAATTAAAGACCCTAAAACTCAAGGTTGGACCAAAGTGCTCAACCGTTCCTCTTTGAAACAAGGGCAATGTACAAACTAGAGAAGACATTAACATTTAACAGCAGCAACATTAAGTCTAGGAACTCAGCAGCACACAAGAAAGGGAAATACAATTAAAAGAAAAATGCAGGGGAACAAGACAAAGAAGTGGGCTGAGGTTTTGTTTGTTTGTGAACTGAACAGAACCTGATGCAAGTGAAATGTGCTTGTCCCTGTCAGAAGGACTACTGGAACAGTGTCACAGCTGAGCAGAGGCTGCAGTAGTAAGAGCCTTGAAGTGCCTTTTACAAGAGAAGGGAAGGAAAACATGTCACCACCTGAATCCCACTCACAGAAAGCGTCTAAAAGCAAACTGAGAGAGAAAGGGACAATTGTCACATGACCACTCCATTTTCCTTCACTGGGGTTTTTCTGGGGACAAACTTATTTATCCTTCTGTGTGGATGCCTCATATGTTAGATGAGTCCCAAAGCAAATGATTTTCTCAGGCCGAGGCATGCTTCCAATCATTCTGATGTGGAAGGCAGTCTCCCCTTCACCATTAGACATTATTATTTTTGTAGACAAATTAGAGAAGAAATGCTTTGTCCTGATTCTGGGAGGTGGAAGTTTTATGTTTTATGTCTATTTTATGTTTCAGTTCTTCAGAAAGAATGACGAAGGCAAAACAATGCTCTGGCTATTTCAAAGGTTTTGATCCTGGGTAGTATTTGAATTCTGAATTCAGCTTGAAAAAATACTTTCTTTGTTTTCCTTCCCTTACTTTTCTTTTCTTTTCTTTTCTTTTCTCTTTTTTACTTCTTTTTCTTTTCCTTTCCTTACTTTTCTTTTCTTTTCCTTTTTCTTTCTTTCTTTTTTTTGTCCTTCATTTAAAGCATTAGTTTTCAACCTTTGGGTTATTCTTTGGAGGTTGCATATTAGATATCCTGCATATCAGACACTTACATTAAAATTCATAATAGTAACAAAATTGCAGTGGTGAAGTAGCAACAAAACAATGCTATTGTTAGGAGTCACCATAACAAGAATTGTATTAAAGGGTCACAGCATTAGGAAGGGTAAAAAGCAATGTTTTAAAGTCTTACACATGGAATACTTTTTCCATGCCCAGCTACTCTCTGAATGAACATGAACTTTATAAATAATTTTTTAAAAAAAGATTACAGAGTTATGGTCAGGAAAGGATTTGAAATAAATTGTCTTGGTTCTCTGGTTTCAGACATCACACACATGTGCATCTGCTTTTCATAGGGTGTAAGAGTAAAGTCAATTAAACCCCACATCCCAGAGCCATTTACACCCAAGTCTATCTTCATTTATAAGGGATTAATATACTTCCCTTCAAGGTTGGCCACACTTTCCTTCATTTGCCAGTGGACTTCAGTTCAAACTTCAGTTGTGAAAGATGTGTATTACAGCATCCTGTATCTATTTTGGTATGAGCTCCTGGATATAATTAGTCAACAAACCCTTTTTTGGAAAGCATCTGCCAGGATGCTGCCGGAGGTGTGAGGGATGTGAGACTATTTTAAAGCACAGCATCTTCCTTCAAAGAGCTCTTTTCCAGGAGGAAGGCAGTTCCATCCATTTAGACTGTCCACCAATTACTTCATCAGACAGTTCTTCTCAGGACTAGTATGAAGAGAGATGCAGAAAAGATATACCACTTTGAGAATACCAATGAGAAAGATGGGATATTTTATGCTGTATAGTATTGACAATGTTTGTTAACAGATAATCTTTTCTTCTCAGAACAGTTCAAGCTCTCTGGGTATACCCTTTCATATATATGAGAATATCCTTCTACTATACTACATACTTTCTGGAATTAAAAAAAAAAACACTTACTGATTGACTGATTGTGGAGCTCAATTCAGTGTTGAAAAGCATAACTCATGTGGCATGATTCCCTGTGTATTATGTAGTGCTTAGGGAACACAAATGTATTTTAAGATTATTTACCCACTCAATTTTCCAAAATGTATGTGGTTAGATATTAAAGGAGAATTTGAAGCTACATGAGAAAAAAGAAAGAAAACTTTTGTAGAACCAATTTTCTCCTTTCTTCCCCTACTCTCCCTTCCTTTCTTTCTTCTCTCCTCCTCTCTCCTTCTCTGCCTTCCTCCCTCACTCTTCTCTCCTTCTCATGTCTCTATTAAGGCAGAATCTCTCCTTGACACTCATGCTGGTCTCCATGTTCCCCCTTTCTCACATTCTATGTGGGATTTCCATTTTTCACTGGAATCTTGGTAAACAGATGTTTACATTTTGGGTATTATTCTGACCTAGAGAAGCCTAGGAGTGGAATAATTTCCATAGAAATGTTGCTTTCTCAAACCTGGCTTATTCAGTTGACCTGCTGCAAGTGGAATAAAATTTTGGACTTTGGATATCTTGAGCTTGGTGTTAACATTTGACCTTTATTCTTTGAAAGCAGCATGAGCAATAGTATGAGGAGTTTTTAGAGTAACAAAACTCATAGGATGTATCTCTCTATATTTATTATAATAAACATTATAAATATTAAATATTATAATAAATATTTATTATTTATAAATAATAAATATGTATATATTATTTATTAGATTTATTAGAATTTCTTATAGGCTATAGACTAGTTAGTTCAATGATGGCTGCCTATGAGTATGAGGTTCAAGAATCCAGTAGTTTTTATGTCTATGAGGCTGGATGTCTCAGCTGGTCTTCAGTATATGCTGGAATCCAAAAGAAGTCAGCTTTAATCCTTTTTACGGAGTGGATGTGGTAGCAGAGAGGCTTTCTTCTTCCTTAGCCTTACACAGGCTTCTGGAAGAAGGTGTGGCCCGGACTAGCTTTGTCTTCCCCTCTCAAAGGATCCAGATTACAAAGGGATCCTCCCACTTCAAATGAGTTATGTAAGCAAAAATCCCTCACTGGTGTGGTCAGCCATTTTTTTATTTTATTTAACTTATGATGTAGTCAAGGTGACAATCAAACTAGCCATCACAGCAATGTTGATTGGAAGGCAGATAAGAAAACACATTCAGTAAACCTTTATGGGAGTCATTGCATGTCTGTCACTGATCTCATATCTCCTAACTCTCTTAGTATAAGTTAATGGTGACTCATCAAGTCTACAACGTAGCACATACTTAAGTTCACAGTGTTTTAGAAATCAACTATAGTAAAAATATTTGACCCTCTTGCTTCTCTATTCTAGTGCCCTGGATATTCTTTGAACAAAGCATCTTTTGAGCAGGGCCTAAGAGCCTATATCTGCAATGCCAACACTTGTGAGGCTGAGGCAAGAGTATTGTGCATTTTGGACAAACAAATCTGGGTTACAATGTAAGACTTCATCTCAGAAACACGAGAAACACAGTAACTTATTGATCCTGAGTTTTGCCTCTATTAGTAAATCATTTATTGACTTCTACTTTTCCTAAGGATAGAAGAAAATGGTCTTCCTTGGCAATAAAAGCAGTGGGTATGCAGTTACTACAATTATAAATATTTCATGTTTATTGTTTAAAATATTTACTCTGAGAATTATTGATATGTAATTAAAAAGAAGGGGAAGAAGAAGGAAAAGAAGGAGAAAAGAGGAAAAAGAAAAGAAGAAAGCAAGAAGGAAGAAGAAGAAGATGATGAAGATAAAGAAGAAGAAGGGAAAGGACACAATTGTCCAATAAGTGAAGCACAAGTCATGGCTGCCATTATGGACAGAGTTATTCTTGATGGCCAATTTATTTGGAATAAAGGGATCTATTCCATGAAAGGCATGATCTTTTTGATGAGCAAGACATTTAAAGGGGCTTTTTTATAACCCATCTCACAAGGGTACATTTATTGCTATAAAATGAAGATTTCTTTTATGTAAATGTTTCAGCCCGAGAGTCTATCTTAAAGATTCCATTCAGGACTGCACTGCTTTAGACACCTGTGTTACTCGGCATCTGCCTCAGTCCTCCCATCTTGTACCTTGCCTCTTCAATGCAAAGGACAAAAATCTATTTACTACAGCTGAATGGTAGAATGCAGGGTCTAAGGACAGTAGACAGTGAATAAGAGGTGAAACTGCATTTTTAAAAAAGATAATGTAAGTCTGCAGCATTTTGATCCTTCACTTATGAAAAGACTTTTGGATAAGACAGAGAAGTCAGTGAATTTGGGTGGGTGATTCTGGAATAAGTGTTTATAAATGCAGAAACTTAAACATAGCAAATTCTAGTGTTTTGAAGTCAAAAGCAACTTTAAAGCAAAAAAATTTATCATTCCAAATGCATTTTTAAGGAAAATAGTTTTATGACAGAATTTACTATTCCAATTTATTTTGTCAATAAACTGTACACTAAATAATTTAGTAAGTTTATTAGCAGTGAAGTACTACAAGATTGTTCCTGCCAAATGTTCTGAAGATTTTTGGATGTAAGAAAATATGAGAAAGCACAAAACAGATTCTACCTTGGTGCCATTATTTATACCATTATTCTCACCACAATCAGTAATTGTATTGAATAATTAGAGCCAGTAGCATATTCCTTGAATATTACTCCACACCAAATACCACTCTCAGAAGTTCAACTTAAAAAATCAAAAGCAACCAGGAAGGTCCCCAGCAAAGAGTTAGTCGAATGGTCAGGGAAGAAGGCTCTGGCAGAAGCAGGAAGACACATGTGAGTCAGTGTTGAGGAAGGCCAGGGAGGAAAAATAATCTTTCAGAGCAAAGATTTAAATATCCAGTTTGCAAATGGCACCTTCTCCTCCTCCCTCCATGGCTACACCTCCAGTAAGACCAAGACAATCCAAAGGACTGGGAGGAGAACTAGTTAAGCACAGCCCTGGAAGAAAATGTTTCCACCTGTGTTTTACTTTTTCATTCTGTCCTAGTGCCTCAAATCCTTGCTGCAGGTTCCACTTCAAATGAAAATCAGTTAGAGGCCACTAAGAGCATGCTCTACTAACACTAGCACTAAGTCTGAATAAGACCTGCCAGCTCTTTGTCAAAACTTCTTGATCATGTCTTTGCAAGACCAGAGATGAAATTTCTGTGGGGTGAGGAATACTTGCTAGGAATAGACCTCTACAGAACCTTTCCCACAGTGCCGAATATGAGTTTCTCCCACACAGAAGTCAGGTAGGAAGAAACACTGTTTAAACACTTATTTATTTAATTTTTAAAATTATTTTATGTGTACAGGTGGTTTGTCTGCATATATGTCTGTTTTCCACATGTGTGACTGGTGCCTGTGGATTCCAGAAGAAGAAGTTATATGCCCTGAAACCAGACAGCTGTGTGCTGAGATGAGGGAGATAAGAATTGATCACAAGCCTTCTCCAAGAGCAGGCAGTGTGATAGGTTTCTGAACTCACCTTTAACACCAGGAATGTGCATTTTAGCAGAGTCCCATGGAACGTTTGTAGCAGACATCAAGCCATGTTATAATTATTTGTGGGCAGTAGGTTATATCAGTCAGGGAGACAGGGAGGAACACTGTAGCTTTCTATTACCCAGGCACTATTTGAGACACACGAATGTCAGTATGGCAGCTTGCTCATAGACAAGTGTCATGAGTAGTGCGCCAGTATCTTAATAATTAATACTCTAGTATCTTAAATAATTAAAGCAAAGGCATGCCAAGCAGTATAAATCCTTCTGACTCATTTCCAAGTGCTAAAATATACAAGCTAGGTTTACAATAAATCACGATTGGCCTTTGGCTAGTGATAAAAATCCCACGGGATGCTCATAATTAATTGTGAGGATAAACAGGAGCTGGTGGCTGTGGGGTCACACTGGCCACAGAGCCAAGAGTTGACCAATGAGAACCAGCACAGATAGTTCTTCTGTAACTTCTATAACAGTAAGAAAGCTGAAAGGCAAAGTGACATCAATACATCATTATTTCTTTTATGCTGGATACAGAGATGAGATGTAAATAGTGACAGTGAGTTTAGCCAGCTGTCACTGTGTCTGTCTTAGATGCATCCTAACTTCCAGGTCACATGGAGCATCTCCTAGCTGACTACAATCAGTTAATACTCTGCATTTCCTTCTTGGTGCTACTTAAAGGTTGGTGCATTGTCTTAGTCTCCAAGACCAAACCCACTATGGAGACAATAAACTTTTATGCTTCCTTCAATAAGAGTCATAAGGAACAAAGGCTCTGGGTACTCTTTGATTTCTGCTCTTTTCATGCACCTAGTTTGTCCTCCTTTTTAAAATCTTTTGTTCAACAAGAGCAAGAACCTCAAAAAGAGATTCTGAGCAGCTGGTTTCAACAACCAAGAATCACATTAAGGAACTGATGAATTTTGAAGTATTTCTCCTCCTTTAAAATAGCTTTTAATTAATTATTTTATCTGTACAAATATTTTGCCAAATTTATAGGTGCCTTCTGCTACATGTATACATTGCCCAACGAGAACAGTAGAGGGCAGTAGATTCTGACATACTGGCTTACAGATAGCCGTGATCAGGAATTTTTTTTTTTGGTTATTGGAAATCAAGCTCAGATCTTTTGAAAGAGCAGGCAGTGTTCTTGACTGCTGAGTCATTTCTCCAGCTCTTTTCTGTTCATTTTAGTGAGAATCTCATTCTGCATGTGAAGATTTTCCTGTCAAAATTTTTCCTATGACTGATATTCGAATGGCCATTGTTTAGTTTGCTTTTGAAGTTGGGTGTTCTACTAACTCCCTTCTGACTCAAAAGATTTACCAGCTAGAACCAAGTTTTAGCCAATTAATGACAGATCTGATAAAAGAATTTCAGGATTCTCAGTTAAATTTGTATTTCTGACAAACCTCATGTAATATCAGTATAAGTACGGCCTAGGTGTTGAATAGAATATACTATTTTTATTTATACTACTTTATAAAAACATTTTTGTTTTATGTGTATAGCTGGTATTCTGCATGTACATATATGTTCACAACTTCCCTGCCTAGTGGTCACAGAGTAAATAAAGTTGCTTTGGATTTCCTGGATTTACAAAGGGGTTTGAGGTATTTGTGTGCTGGAAATCAAAAGCTGTTCCTCTGGAAAAGCAGGAAGTGATCTTTGCCACTATTCATCTCTCCAAGGTATATACTAAAATATTTTCTCATTAAGTATTTACTATTGCATGCTGTTAAACATTAGATATAGATATCAGAAATTCAAATTTAAGTGAGAATTCTCTAAATAGAGGATTGCTAAATCTAGCAGTCCCCAAACGTTTTCCTGAGCTCATTGCCTTATTTGGTAATAGCTGTTGGTGTGTGTACATACATGATTTATGCATATTTACACCCCTAAACACACCACATACACACAAACTGTAGTTTATGTAAAAGGTAATAACCATAATGTGTGAATTTATTTATTGATGTGCAAAGAACAGTTTTCTTGGTCTACAATTCTAGTGTATGTTGAGATGAGCAGATTTACATCACTGCTATGTGCCACCAACAGCTTTTAAGATAAACTGTATCAACTAGAGCGGCTTAAAGTACAGCTGACCATTGAGACAGGATAAAGGATTTATAAATGAGTTTTAAAAGAGATTGTTTGACTTCTATGACACAGCTGACATAATTTGCTGTAAGCAAGAGAGAAGTTTACTGTGAGAAAGAGCTTTCTTGAAAGAAAAAGCATTGGAGTGCCAAGCCGGTCTAGCTAGTGACATTCTGCATTTCTGACTTACAAGTATAATGGCAGGAGATACATAAGCAGAGACAGGAAGATGTCAAAGAAGCTTTGACTAGACTGAGTTTGTGGGTCAGGCTGGGATGTGAGGGAACTGGAGTATACCTTGCCATCTCTTCTATTTCTCTTGGAACTGTGGGTGCAATATCCACCATTCAGGTTGTTTTCATTAGGCCTATCAGTTACCAGAATTTTGGTTTAGCTGACCCATTTTTTGTGTACTAGCTGGAACCTTACCATACTGTAGAACTTTATATAATGAGAAGACATGACCTGATTTTCAAACCATTGACTTTAAAAGAAAATGCTTAGTTGGGGGTGACTTATCTGGCAGGAAACCTGGTCATGATACAACATATTATGTTTTAAGTTGAACACACATAGAATACAAATTTCATCCACCAATTAAATTTAATCATATTCCATTCAAAAAACATTTCCTGGCTACCATTCAAATATACAAAGCTGTTCTGAAGAGAAGTGGGAGGAATATGGTGACAGTGAATATTTGTGCACAGTAAAAAGTGTGGGAGCCAAAGATGGGCAAGTGCTTACACACACACACACACACACACACACACACACATACACTCACACGTACTTGGGATTAAAATGATCATTATGAAGAATGGAGAGAAAAATGCTGAGGGACCTGATCTAGAACTCAGATTCCAGATACTTTTTCCCATTTACAATTAGGAGAATGAAAAAGGGAAACTGAGTCCCTGAGAAGGTCAAGGATGGTGAGCATGGATGTCCCTGCCTAAAGTTATTGGGCTAACTGCACTCCTGAACCTTCAACTTTCAAGGGATCGTAGTACTTTTCAGAGCTCCTGTGTAGATCACAAGGTAACTTAAGTGGCACCTTGCTTTGTGTCAGAGAGAGCAGTCAGATACCAATACTTTTTATTAACTCTTATTTTCTATTTGATAGTACATCTACCTGAGTGATAGAAACAGTTCTTGTGGAATTTCTTTAAGAATATGCTTAGGGGCTCCATCCAGCCAACCACTCTTCCCACAGAGACCACTCTGCACCTGGGGACTCAGCAACCCTTGTATACTAAGAATGAGAAATTCCTGTTCAGATTGGACCAGTTCTCCAGTGTTCTGTCTGAAGGAATACAGAGTGCTGCAAGGGAAGCTCAGGACATGAAGAGGGGCAGCTGGGATCAGGGTCTCTTGAGAGATCTTAGGCTCAGAGTCCCAGTCTGATCCAGCCCCATGAGGAGAAGAATCCCCCACCATCCCCAGTGGACACTGTAGGAGCATGGTGCTAAGGTTTAGCCTATCATGTCCAAAGGGCAGGCATACCTACCTGTTGGCCAATCCCTAGCCATAGATACAGTGTTATAAATAATACCAAAGCCTAGCACCCTGCCTCTGGAGTCTTGGCCAAAGAAGTTGGCAAACACTCTATGGGCTGCTGCAGTGATGCCTGTGAGCTGGTGCCTCAGCTGCCCTCTGTAGTTCAGCTGTGCTGAATGCTCACAAATGAGATCCAGCCTGGCCTCTGCAAACCTGGCACAGGGACAGGAGTAGAGCAGGGGCCCTGGGTGATATGGGTCTTTCTGGGCATAGGGCACCGAGTGGCACAGCTTGGAAGCACCCTGCATCCAGTACCGGGTTACCTGCTTTGCTGCACTTGATACTCAAGGATGGGACAGAGGCACTGTCAGGAAGTGCTGAGGTGTAGCATGTGCACCTTGGTCTCTGATGGAGCCAAAGTAGATGCTAACCGTGTAGAAGCTAAAACCCTGGCTAAGCAGGGGAACAGTCAAAATGGGAATCCCAAGAAATTGGGGCTTTCCAAGATGAGACTTTTTTTTTTTTGCTTGAATGAAACTTTGCCATATTAAAGAGCAGATCTCTTGTGGAAGGTAGCAAATGCCTCCAATGTTTTCTCTTTGGAATTTTTCCTTTGAAATGTAAGGGGAATTTAGGCAATGTCTGAAAACCACCCAGAGTGCTGAAAGAGCTCTTCACTGAGCACCAATACATGTGGTCAGAAATTGCATGCCTCCCCCCTTTTATGTGTTTTTCCTTGGCATCAAGTTGTCATTGAGCTCTGTCTTTCTCAGCTAAGCATCTTCTGGATAGGCAGCTGCAGTGCCGAAGTCAGCAAATCCTTAGCACAGCATCATTCAGAAAGACTCAGAGTCTGGAGGAACGCTTCATAAAGTCAGAATGCTTCTCCTATTGTTTAGAGCAGAGTTATAAAGCCAGCCTGGTTTGCTCTTATGGATACAGTAGAATTTGTTACATCGGCTGTACTAATGAGCTACACACTTAGGCAGCTGCCTTAATATTGATTACCAAACTCCCAAGGCTCCCGAAGTCTAAGGTAGCTACAGCAGTAGAGCCAATTATGGCCATGTGGATTTGCCTTTGTTTTCTTGGGAGGTTCCTGACTGTGGATCTTTGTTGCTGGCCCTTCAGACTATGGGCTTTTGTGACTATAGAAGTGTTTTTATGCTAAATGCACATTCATAGTAGAAATGAGGAAGATGAGCTCATCGTCTAAGATAAAGTTTCGCTTGTGCTTCATCCTATTCAGTAGTTTTAAAGTTATCTTTCAAGTTGTATGTAGATTTCCTTTCTATGTGTTTCCCCTTCCTTTTTGTCTTTCTGTCTTTGCTTGTTTCTTTGTTTGTTCCTTTGTTTGTTTCTTTCTTTCTCTCTCTCTCTGATAGGGTTTCATTATGTAGTCCAGGCTGACCTAAAACAGATATGTAGATGAGGCTGTCTTGAAACTCAGAGAGATAGGCCTGCCTTTGCCTCTCTAGTGCTGCCACTAAAGATGTGGGACACTGTGCGGGGTGCATTGCTCTGAAATGTGCTAGTTGAAATTTAAGATAAGCAGGCCCTTCATGGGTAGTCTGGGTTTATTCTCTAATATAAAAACTCATTTTTCAGTTAAGATTTATGTGGTCTGTGAAACTTCTTTCAGGTTCCTTGCAAAGGCCCAGCTAGTAGAGATCTTGCCACTCAAACGAGGTTCATGATCCACAAAGGTCAGAAATCTAAGTGTTAAATTGGGTCATTGGAAAGAACTGCCTTATATGGAAACAACTGTTTCCTGTTGGAAACTGATCAGGGCAGGATTCTGCACTGAAAATATCAAAAATGAAATGGATGGAAAACAGATAGTCCACAATCAACTGATGCTCTAGATACTTCAAATTGTTCTTTGAAGTTTGAGGGACATGCATGTTGGAACTGTGTTGACGTGGCTTTTTATTGCTTGATCTTCAAGTCTTTCAAACTGCTCTCTTGTGTCTGTCATTTTAGTTATTCCTCCACTCTTATAATTAAGTGGAGTCCATATGGTGTCAATGGTTGTGATGTTGATGATGGCTTAGTAAGAGTCTCCTTGTCCCTACCTCCTCATGTGAAGCAATGATGCTCTTCATCTCACTGGGAAACACATTCACCAGGAAAGTGTTTAGAAAATTTCACAATTAAATCTATGGCTACAGTTGTAGGTTTTAACATTGCTTTTCCTGGTCCTTGAAGATTGAATATGCCAGATTGGCAAAGAAGGAGATTCTGGACTGTGT
>NW_022196915.1:36545522-36552089 GCF_008632895.1 Mastomys coucha
TGTTTGCAACTAAAAGTCAGGAAGCAGTTAGCTTAGGGAGTTCACCTTCTTCCTCTATAAATACCAAGGAACCTGAGAAAATCAAAGCAGATGCAGCCATGGGAACTACTGCCTTTCCTGCTGTTGACTCCACAAGAGACACAGAGTCTGATAAGGAGAGGCCCTCAGAGATGGCAGGTGACGATGCCCAGAGCACTGCCATCAAGTATTTAGTGACAGTCCCCAAGAATGTCCTATTGATCCAACAGCTGGCAGTGTTCTGGGGAACCTTAAGGTCACAGTGAGTGTCAGCACACCTGGCCCAGTCTCTTCTGTTTTCAGTGAGGAGTGGGATGACACCAGACTTGAGAGTATAAGTCGGGGGAGGCCCCCAGAACCAGGAGACAATGCAGAGACTCAAGTGAGAACAGAGCCACCACACAGAATCTATGAGAGCTTTGAGGCAACTGAGGAGAGCCCCACTTCCACAGAGGTTACAAAGGTGGCTCCAGGGTTTCCGGGAGGAGGAACAGCCTTGGTGACTACACTGGGGGTTGAGAGGTCACCAGTCTTGACCCATCAAATTTCTTTCACTCACACGCGTCTGGCAGAAGATCCTGAAGTTTCCACTATGAAGTTGTTCTCTAGTGCAGGAGGTTTCAGAGCGTCCACCCAGGGGGACAGGACCCAGCTCTCCTCAGAGACTGCAGTGTCTGCCTCTCAGTATGAGCCTCTGCCACAGCAGGCAGCAGGAGATGTGTTAAAAGGTATGAGAAGAAAGTAAAAATTTAAATCAACAGCAAAACATATGCAAAGTTCAGTTAATTTGGAAACTGTCAGTTTGGATCTCTTTTTTAGAAGTTATGTTTTAAATTCTTTGAGATAGGATCTTAAAAGGATTCCTTGAATTTGCTGTATTCCTGCCTTTTCCCCTAACTGCTAGGACTACAAATGTGTGTCACCATGACTGGCTGGTTTTATTTTGTTTATTTGTTTGCTTTGGTTTTGAGACCAGGTCTCCCTGTGTATTCTGATATGCCTTGAACTTACCATTTTGTTCTGTTGACATCAAACATGACTGTTCTCCTTCATTTACCTCCTAATTGGTAGGGTCACAGCCGTGTGCCTCCCTATTTGGTTTTTGTTTGCTTATTTCATTCATTCTCTCATTCATTTATTCATTCATTCATTTCATAGCCTGATCACATCCCTCCTCTCTTTCCAGTCCCACCCTCACAATCCTTTTATTCCATTTCCCCCTTATAAAGTTCTGTTGGTAGGTAATTAAAATGTTAAAATTGTAAGTAGACAACTGATAAAGGGATATTAAATAATTTACATTCCTATTAACATTTTAGGTTTTTGAGACAGGATCACAAGCAGCTTAGATTAAGATGCTTTTTGAACTACTGATTCTCTCACTGCCTCCTCTTGAGCACCCTGAGTATAGTTCTACGCCACCATGCTCAGCTTCTAGTTTCTGTTTTAAAGACTGAAATAGCTGTAAAGTGAACACTTCTAAAGATGCTTCCAGAAAACATTTTATAAATTATTTTTTCAAACTTGGGATAGAATCTTACTATAGAGCCTGTTTAACAATTGTCCACAGCATTCACGTTTCTGAGCATGAAGACATGATGTCTCAGGGTATGTCTTAACAATTAAATCTATATGTTAAGTTTTAGACTTATATGAGCTTCTTTAGATAAAAGGTAAAATGGATAATAACAGGCTGTTTTCATGGTCAAATAGTCTCTCTCTCGGTGATACTCCCATCGACCTACCACTCTGTGAGTTTGCTTCTCAGCACCCACATCAGACAGCTTCAGAGAATCCAGGCATCATCTTCTGGGCTCCATGGACATATAAAGTCACTATGAAAAAGATGTCTACTGTAAACCTGCTATGTGCAAAGAATTGTGCTCTGTGTTTGGAATATAAAAAGTTTGCCTGCTTCAAAAAAAGAAAAAAAAACTAGTAGATAAATATTATTGTTCTTGTTTAGTAGCTAAGGAAACTGAAGCTCATTGTTCAGTTTGTGGAGTTTGTTCTTCAGTGATGTTCAGTAGTTTGTTTAGAATCACAAAGATAATGAGTAGTTGAATCAAACTTCAGACACAAGTAAACTGACTCTTTAATCTGCATTCTTGACCACTGGAGCATAGCTTTCCATGGGTGGCATTACTGTCATTCTCCTTAACACATGTGGAGGGTATTAAGAGCACAGCTCACACCCTATCTTATCTGTCCAACCCAGAAGCTAGGTGAGCACTGGTTATTGTAATTACTGGGGTTTTTTTCTTTGTTAATTTTAAAAATGATAACTATTTTTCCACTTTTTAGGTATGCAAAAGTGAACAGTAATATGTAAAAATATCTCTGAAACATTTTAGTGTGACATAGTTCTGCATAGTCTGTTTCTTTTTTATTTCCATCCATTTTTATTAGAAATTTTCTTTATTTACATTTCATATATTCTCCCCTTTCCTGGTTTCCCCTCAGAAAAAAACCTTATTACCTCCCCCCTTCACCAGCCAAACCAACCAACTCTCTCCTACTTCCTGGCCCTGGCACTCCCCTACACTGGAGCATAGAGCCTTCATAGGACCAAGGGTCTCTCCTCCCATTGATGACCGACTAGGCTATCCTCTGCTACATATGCAGCTGGAGCCATGAGTCCCACCATTTGTACTCTTTGGTTAGTGATTTAGTCCCTGGGAGCTCTGGGAGTACTGGTTAGTTCATGTTGTTATTCCTCCTATGGAGCTGAAAACTCCTTCAGCTCTTTGGGTGCTTCCTCTAGCTCCTTCATTGGGGACCCTGTGCTTAGTCCAATGGATGACTATGAGCCTCTACTTCTGTATTTGACAGGCACTGGCAGAGCCTCTCAGGAGGCAGCTATATCAGGCTCCTGTCAGCAACACTTGTTGGCATCCACATCTGGATTTGTTGATTGTTTATGGGATGGATCCCCAGGTGGGGCAGTCTCTGGATTGTCATTCCTTCAGTCCCTGCTCTATATTTTGTCTCTGTAACTCCTTTCATGGGTATTTTGTTCCCACTTCTTAGATAGAAGTATCCATACTTTGGTCTTCCTTCTTCTTGACTTTCCTGTGGTTTGTGGATTGTATCTTGGATATTCTGAGCTTCTTGGCTAATATCCACTTATCAGTGGATATTAGCGTGGATATTCCATGTGTGTTCTTTTGTGATTGGGTTACCTCACTCAGGATGCATAGTTTGTTTCTTAGCAGACTGATTCAGTTAATATTCAAATATGTCTGAGAAGCTTGAGAGCCATCTTCCTGTTTTGTTTCAATTTTATTCTAGATTTTTGTTTGTTTATTTGTTTTTACACAGACTTCTTTATTTCTGCCTTAGATTGCCTCACAACTCCCCAAGCAACAATAGTAACCTTGTTTACTTGTCCTTGATTCCCAAGTTATCTTTTTGTTTCAGCCTCTGAAAGACCTGGCTGCCCTTTCCAGTGTATTAACTTCATAGTGAATTTAATATATAGGAATTTGGTCTACTTTAAAATGTTTCCCTCCTTTTCAGACATCACTCAAGAGGTTGTTGCAGCTGCCTGCATCTGCATATGATCGGGTCTTCTGGAAGAGGAGTAGGAGCCTAAAAGAATAAAGGGAACCGGATGATGAGAGGGAATAAAAAATGGGACCAAAGCATCGTGGTGCTTTCAGTCCGCCATGTATTATTCAACTGAGAAACAAGCAGGCAGGTAAAACCCCGCCCTCAGTCTGCCAGCATTCCATGGCCCAATCAGCATCTTTATCTTCGGTCTCTGGAGGCAAGTGTAGCTGTTAGCAGGCAGGAAACCTCACACCAGGTGGGCGAGCCGCTTGAGGCAAAGGCAGGTTCTGAGTCAATAGGCTTTTGGTTGAAGAGGGGTCACAAGAGATGACAGTGGTCATTCAAGAAATAGACACCACATTACCTGTGGTGACACAAGAGCATATGGCTACCATCGAGGTTCCCAGAGGCAGTGGGGAGCCTGAAGAGAGCCTGCCATCCACCTCCCCTGTGTCTGCTGAAGTGGGTGATGCTGAACTGTCCAGAAGATGGGAGTCTCCGGCCACTCCAGCCTCCACCACTGTTGGCCCTTTGTCTCTCCAACTTACCTCTTCCATGGAAGGTCAGTAGGGGAGTGTAGGTTCAGTGTTTGAGGGAGGAGTGGATCTTTACTGTTAACTGTTGGAAGGAGAGAGGCAGCTGGTCCTTTCACCAGCACACACATGTTCCCTACCTGGAAAGATGGTCAGCTCTCTTTGTTTGTAGAAATGTGTTATAGCATCAACAGATGAAGGAGACTCCTCTGCTGGTTCCCAAGTCTAAACCTCTTGAGGACTTGCACCTAAAAGCCAGGACAGATAAATATAAAAATAGTAAGAACCTTGGTTTGAAGCCACCTTTGGCCCTGTTTAAGACTGGGGCCCCAGGTAAGCCTTTGAACATTTGTAAGCCTCTGTTCATTTCCAGTAATGTCTACCTAGGTTATTGTAAAACCAAAATTAACTGTGAAAAGGAGTTCTTATATCCTAGGCCCTCAAATGCCCTTTTCTCTTAAGCTCACCAAAAGTTGTTTTTAATTGTATTAAATTTAGTTTTAGTTTTTTTATATTAAAAAAGGATATTTGAAACAATACATTCTGATAACAGTTTACCTTCTCCGACTCCTCCTGGTCCTCTACATTCCTCTAGCCCTCCAAATCCTCATGTCTTTCTCTCTTTCATTAGAAAGGAAAGTGGGCATCTAACAACAAAAATACTATAAAACAGAACAAACAAAACATAAAGGAACAAAGCAAGCAAACGGAAGAAAAAGAGCCAAAGACAAAGCACTAGAAATACATAGAAGTACAGAGACATAAATGTTCTCACACATATAAATACAACACATAAATAAACAAAACCTGAAGGTATACATAAGGTAAGGAAGTAAAAGAAGTCCCAGTCAAGTATAATGAGGCAAAGGACCTCTTAAAATGCCACTGAAGTCATTTTGAGCTGGCTATCTACTGCTATGTATGGGTTCTGGCCATAGCAGTGATTTGTCCAACCAGTGAGACTCAGTTGGAGAAAACCAATTTTTCCTTTGCTAGACATTATCAATTGGAGATAGTTTCTAGGTTAGGTATGGGGTGTTGTGTTCACTCCCCCTTCAGTGCTAGGTCCCTTTTGGCCCAGACCTATGCAAGCCTTCTTCATCCTGACATAGTAGTTTCTATCTCTCTGTGTTTAGACCTTTTTCCTTGGAGCTTTCCATCCCCTTTGGCTCTTACAATCTTTCCACTTCTCCTTCTGAAGGGTTCCTTGAGTCCTGAGGTCATAGATTTGATGGAGACATCCCATTTCGGAATTTGTATTCCAAGGTCTCTCTTTCCACATTTTCCAGAGATGGGTCTCTGTATGTGTTCTCATCTGCTGCAGGAGGAAACTTCTTTGTTAATGGGTGAGCAAGGCATTCATTTATGAGCACAGTTAAATGGCATTTCATTCCTATATTCCTTTAGCAGAATTTCTTTAGCAGTACCTGTTCCCCCTAGGTTACTGTTCTATCTAATCTCTGGGTTTTGGCAAGTGGTTTTCTCAAGTGGTAGCAAGGATGGGTTTTATCTCATGGGCTTTAAATTCAGCCAGAGAGTAGTTGGTTACTCTCACAAGATTTTTACATCCGTTGTACTAGCACATCATGCAGGCAGGTCAGTCACCATTGTCAATCAAAGGGTTTGAAACTTGGTTGGTGTTTTCCCTTCTCTTTTGCAGAGTACCATCTAGTACCATGAACATTATTAGTCAGTAGGGATGAATGAAGGCTTTAGGTAGGCACCAGCTTGACTTCTCAATATTCTACGAATTGAGTAATGTTGTCTTTAGTATGGACTTGCCATCAGCTAATGGAAAGCAACCACCCGACTGAGTTGTTTGGGAGTTCCCATGAAAACTAGATTAGATACAACCCATTCCTGGAATTTAAGGCTTCCTTCGGTGATGAGAGATATTAAGTTGGGGCTCTGTCTTCCTTCTTAAGTTGGCAATTCCATTTAGATCACTTTCATATATGCGTATGTTTTAGGAACCTTGTACTTTATTAAGTTTCCATAAGACCCCTGAAATGACCCTTAGTTTTAGCTGCTGCCCCTCCCAATATTCTCTCCCTTTTCCTAGTTTCCCTCCACCTTCCCATTTGATCCTCTTCTTCCCTACCCTTTGTCCATTCATAACTATCTATTCTATTTCCCTTTCCTAGTTTGATCCAGCCCTCTCCTCTAGCCTTTTGTTCTATACCTCCACTGTGATGAAATGGATGGTAGCCTCCTTATCAAAGACTTAACAGCTGACATCCACATGGTATGTATGTAAACAAATACATACCATATTCATCTTTTTTGGGTCTCAGCCACTTCTCTCAACTTGATTGTTTTCTAGATGCATCCATTTAGCTGTGAATTTTATGATTTAATATTTTTACAGCTGAGAAATGTTCCATCCTGTAAATGTACCAAACTTTCCTTATCCATTCATCCATTCATACACACACATGCACATATATATATATATATATATATA
>NW_022196915.1:36552099-36559611 GCF_008632895.1 Mastomys coucha
ATATATATATATATACATATACGTATGCACATGTGTGTATGTATGTGTATGTATATGTGTATGGATGTGATACGTATCTTATATACTTAAACATATTCATTCATACATATAGGTATTTTGTTAGACTCATTTTGGAGAGCTTTTAATGAATCCTTCTACCTAGGTTCTTTTGTAGTGATTTACATGGATAGGATATGGTATTTACATTCAAAGTGAGTGTCTTAGTTGGTTTCATTATGCAGGCTGGATGAGAATAGTAGGTTTAACTACAGGAGCTGAGTTTTTCTATCAGATTTTGTTTTGTTTTGTCTTTTGAGACAAGGTTTCTTTGTGTAGCCCTGGCTGTCCTGGAACTCACTCTGTAGACCAGGCTGGCCTCGAACTCAGAGATCCACCTGCCTCTGCCCCCCAAGTGCTGGGATTAAAGGCATGTGTCACCACTGCCTGGCTCCTATCAGATTTTTATAGAAAATAAAATGGTGGAAGTTTAAATATGTACTGTGTTTTTATAGAGCCACTTTGCCAGTGATGGGTTATTCTTTTAGTAACATCTTTAAGTTCATGTCTAGGGTCAGACAGTTTTTTAAATTACTAATTAAGGCTGAGAAATTCAGTTCAAATTATACTATCTAAGACATATGCTTTGACCATGAAAACATGTATTTGAGATATAACTGCACATCAATAAAAAATAAGAATGGAGATAGGGCCCACAGTCATGTGACTGCTTGAGTCAGTACCCTGAAAGGTCTACAATGTCGTGTAAAGGCTGTAAGTGATAGTTACGGGGATGCTAACTCAGGGCATAGGGGAGTATTCAGGCAGCCAGCTATGTCCTAGGAGAGAGGACAAACAGATGTACTGGGATTCTATGTTTTCTCTACTGCGGGGAAGAGGGTCAGATGGGTATGCAGGCAATGCTTTTTCTTTTTCAAAAGATTTATTTATACTCTCTCTGGTTGTTGTGTTTGGATTTCATACTACCATTGTTTATTTTCTTTCTTTCTTTTTTCTTTTCTTTTTTTTTTTTTTAGATTTCTTTGTTTTCTGTATCTGAGTACACTGTAGCTGTCTTCAGACACACCAGAAGAGGGCATCGGATCCCATTACAGATGGTTGTGAGTCACCATGTTGTTGCTGGGAATTGAACTCAGGACCTCTAGAAGAGCCTCTTAACTGCTGAGTCATCTCTCCAGCCTCTCATTTAACTTTTATTTTTTTGAACAGAATCTATTTTTATTTATTTATTTATTTATTTATTTATTTATTTATTTATATTGGGTTTTTCAGAGATAGGGCTTCTCTGCTCCATTTTACTTTTTTTTTTTTTTAAGATAACTCTGTAGCGCAGACTGCCCTGAAACATACCATATTGCATATTATACCATACTACTATTTTATACTATATTTCTGTAACCCATGCTCATGTTGAACTTGTGGCAATCGTCCTGTGTCAGCCTGCAAGTTCTGAGATTATAGGTATGAGCCACAACTCTTGGATCATATTACATCTTAATGTTTAAATTCATACACTATCCTCCAGAAAAAGATTAGAAAAATATATGATCCATCTGTTTAAATTTTGAGACATCAAGTTTGTTCAGTTTTTGGTAGGTGCTCCCTATGTTTACTAGTGGCTCCTTCTGTAGCCAAACTGCCTTTTTCTGTACACTGACAAATGTATTCCTTTTTTTACTCTAGACAAATGTATTTCATGGAAATATTTCCTTCTTCTTCCTCCTCCTCTTCCTCCTCCTCCTGTTCCTCCTCCTCCTCCTCCTTCTTCCTCCTCCTTCTTCTTCTTCTTCTTCTTCCTCCTCTTCCTCCTCCTTTTCCTCTTCCTCCTCCTCTTCCTCCTCCTCCTCCTTCTTCTTCCTTTTCCTCCTCCTCCTCCTTCTCCTCCTCCTCCTTGACCTTCTCTTCTTCTAGCAGTTCATTTGATAAAGTCTCTTTTTAGCACTTTGTCTTTATTATTGAGAAGCACAGGAAGAGAATTCTCCATTACTTCCTTCTCAGCACTTTGAGAATGGCATTCTGTCTTCCAGCTTACATTTCCAGTGGTTTGTTGTGATGTTCACTCTCAGCCTCTTGTTTCTTTGGAAATGGTCTGTCCTTTTCTTCTGACTATATTAACTCTAATCTAAATGTTAGATTAGCCTCTTTCTCCTCCTAACACTCTGTCATCTTCTGGATCATATTTACAGCATCCTGTTTTTATTTTATGTTTGTGACTTTCTTTCTCTCTGCACGTGGTTTGTGTCTGACATGCTTTGTGTCTGCAGTGTAGCCCCACCGACGTGGTTTGTGTCTGCACATGCTTTGTGTCTGACAGTGTAGCCCCACAGCACTTGGTGCATTTTTCTGATGTCTCTCAGTTACAGTGGATTGTCCCTTTGGTAACTTGTGGGTACTCATTACAAATTGCAGGTTTGGTTAATTCTAAAGTGTGAGAAGCCTTTAGATTGCTATTGCAAATTATTGTTCTAGAAAACTTTCATAATTTTGCCCTAAAAGCCAAGGTGAGAGTATGTTTCTCAGAAGCCTTTCTGCCTACTTATAAATTCATTAACCCCAGGCTTAGCCCTTGCTATGGTGAAACCTACCAAGTTTCCTGTCAAAACTTGAAATGAAAACCAACAGGAAAGGCCAAGATTCATAAAGAACTAGGAGGAAATAAATCAAAAAACATGAATAGAAAATCTAGCCATTTATACTTTATGAAGAAGGGAGAAGACAGAGTTAAATAGTGAACAGCAGTAGACATAAACCAGGAGGTATCATGAGGTTGAAAGTGTTCTAAAGCTTTTTAAAAACATCTGTTGGTTTGCTTGTTCATGTGTACAGTGCCACGTGTATGTGGAGGTCAGAGGACAACTTTGGACTGCCGTTCTATCTTACCTCACTGAAGTTCTGCTCCTACACTGTATATTCCAAGCTAGCTGGCCCAGGAGCTTCTGGCAAATTCTCTTATTTCTACCTCCCTTATTTCTAAGTAGTGCATGGATAATTGATGCTTCTCACTGCATCCAGTATTTATTTTAGAGTAGGGAATTTTTTTCTCCTGAACTGTTTCCCTATCAGTGGTTAGAGCCCCCTTTAATGGCTGATAAGACAAATAAAGTGGTATGTACATAGTTGAAAGAATATATATATATATATACACACACATTTATATATGTCTATATGTTTGTGTGTGTGGATGTGATAAAGATTTGCTTTGTTATGTGTATGTATCTGTACATGTGAGTATAATTGACGTCAGAGGCTAGATCCATCTTGATCTGAAGTTAAAAGTGGTTCTGAGCTACGTGATGTGGATTCTAGGGACTGAACTTGGCCTTCTGTAAGAGCAGTATGGTCTCTTAATATCTCAGCCATCATTTCAGCCCTCATGTAAGAATATTAATGATGTTCTAGTTCTTTAGTTCAATGGTGAGTTCTCTGGGGTTATTTGGGTAGAAAACTGAGGGTATGTGTATTTATGCTCTTCATATTGAAATTTGAAATTAAATTTCATAATATTCATATATGCATATTCTTTGTATATATCTCATGTATGGTAAAATACAAAGATGAGAATATTAAGGATTTTATAACTGTTAGGAAATTCATTAAATTCTAAATCAGTTTAGAGCCTTGAGGAACTGAATTTTGTGATAATTAGAAATGTCTGAGGTTTCTCAGCGCCTTCTACTCTAAGGGAGCCATCTTCTGGAAGATTGCTTCATGTCCTTAGAAGAAATTTAAGTTCTTTGGCTTTTAAGTTTCACACTCAATTTTATGCTCAACTTGAGAAGAATCTGGCTGTAAAAGTAGTATCATTCCCAGGACTGTAGTTATTCCTGTGTGTGTAAACTCTTTTAGTAACATTGCTATTAGGTAAAACAATTTAATCCCATTTATTAATATTGCTGTATGCATGTGCATGTGCAAGTGTATCTACACCATGATGTGGACAGGAAGGGTCAGAGAACAACTGTGGGTGCCAGCTCTCTCTCTTAACCATGGGTTTCAGAAATGAACCCAGATCTTCAGATTTCTGTGGCAAGTCCTGTACTCACTGAGCCATCTTTCTGGTCCCTTATTTTTGAACTTTAGATATCTACTGACATAGAGTTCCCAGATACCAGTAAACATTTCCTATTCCTCAAAGGAATATGGTAGAGCTCATGCAACTCAGCTTAGGAACTTCCTTTTTCCTAGTAGCCTTCTATTTTCTCATGTGCATTAGTTTGCCTTAGATCCAGTTTTAAACTTAGAAAAGGGGAAGGGAAAGGCCAGTGAGAAGAGAACTCTGCCTTATAAAAACTAAGTAAGTAGGCCAAAGGTGAGGATCCACATGAAAAAGAAATGCCATGAGAAGGCAGAAGGAACAGGTGGAGAGCTCCCAGAGTCGGGCATGTGAAACATTTTGGGGACATTTTGCTATTCTGGTATTTTTCCTCAGTCTGTGATGAAACATTTGCTAGTGTTCTTTACTCCTGTGATGCATTAATGACAGCCTGGAGATGTGCCTTCGGTGAGGTCTCCCTATGAGATGAAACGTGTAATAGTCTAGTGGTAAGCAAAATTAAAGGTTGATTTTCAGCGACCACAGATCGATGTTGCTGTTATAATTAATAAGAAAAGCAAGCCCCAATCTAGGGAGACAACAGTTCTGAATTTGAACAGACTCATTTTTAGCTCCGTTCAGATATGATTTAAGAACCCAGTGTGGTGATTTCATTGGCAATGTGTAAGTAAGACAGAACCTATAAATTCCTTCCCTGTTCAGGTAACAAAGTGAGTTTGTGGGGATAATTCCAGGAAAGCCTTTGAGCTCCTCAGAAGACCAAAGGATCCTGTGGGTTATGAAACCCCTGCTAAGATGTTTTAATAGACAGGCCAGACAGATGAAATTGGCTGAGAGAGGGCACTGTCTAGACACATTTTTTCTCTCTTCTGGCCATGTATAAAAAGACAATTCTTTATTTGAACTGTGAACATGTCACTTAATGTCATCAAGCATTGCTCTGACATTTGCACTGTTATCTAATACTCTTGTTTACTATTGCACAGTTTTCTTTAATTTTTCCCTCCCTTCCTCCCTCCCTCTCTTCCTTCTTTCTTTGCTTCTGTCTTTCCTTCCTCCCCTTTTTCTTTTCTTCCTTTCCTCCCTCCTGCCTTCCTTCCTTTAAGAGAAAGTGTTTCGTGCAGCCCATGGTAGTTCCAATTCCTTATATAGCTAAGGATGACCTCGAACTTCTGAAATTCCTGCCTTCATCTTAAGTGCTGGTGCTATAAGCATGCGCTACTACACTAGATTTTGGTGTTGTTGTTGGTGGTTGTGGAGATCAAACCCAGTATTTGATGTGTGCTAGGCAAGCACTCTGTCAACTGAGGTGTATCCCAGTCCTGACAGTTTCACTGTCAACTGTTTTAGTTCATCTCTGTCACAGCAAACTAAAAGGAGCAAGGACCAAGTTTCCATTGCTGTCTGTTGATAAGTTACACATTTCCACCTTTCCTAGGTTTCAGCCTTTGCATGTGTATGTCACTGGCATGGCCATCCCACATTGTGTCCCAAATAGATTTAATTTTGCATATTATCTTTGCATTCTCGTTGGTGATGCAGGAATCTTCTTCCTTCCCTCTTGTATCTCACAGGATCACGATCAGCAAGGGTCCATTTATAAATTGTATCACTGGATCTAGGCAGATCTGCATCATATCTACTTTCAAGCACCATTATCCAATCCCTCACCTAAGTTCTAAGAGCATCCTCATGGGTTTCCTTCTTTGTGTGCTCAGTTTAGACCATTTCCTACCTTGAAGTCTGAGAAATTTTGAAAATTTGTAAGTCTGATAGGCCCTATCTACTTCTGCTCATAATTTTATATAGTTATAGTGCACCTTTGTTCCATGCCTAATCCCTAGTGACCTTCTTGATAGTCTATGAACACAGCCTGTAGACACCTGCCTTAAGGCTCTTGGTGTTGCTAGTCTTTCTGCTGGAGATGTTCTCCCTGCACATATTGATCTCATTACACAGAGAATTTCTTATTTGGTACATAATCTTTATACCATGAGAAAAGTTTCCCTCAGGTTCACCATCTGATGTAACAGCATCTGGTACTTTCTATCTCCTTGACAGTGTTCATCAAAGCATAGTCTCTGTACCTGCTGTTGTGTCCTCTACGACTCTATGTTTCACTGAGGAACAGATTAGTTCCTTGGATTAATTCCATCAGATGCTCAATTGGAATTGGTTAAAATGTGAGAACTATTGCATATACTAAATCCTACAAACTTAAAACTCATGTAAGAACAAATAAATAAATTTTTCTCTTTTGTTATTCTTGGACTTGAGCTCAGGTCTTTACATAGTTTAGGCATATATCCTCCCACTGAATGTCATATCCATGAAGAACTACCATTTTTTACAAGCTAGGAAAGCTTTACATGGTAAGAGAAAAGGTATATGTATATGGTCTTGAAACAGGAAGCAGACACTGAAGGATTGGAGTGGCCTTAGTTGTCTGTTTTCTTTGGTTTCTGAGGAAAGTTCCTTGACACAATGACTGCTCTGTTTACATCCCAGAATAATCGCTAAGAAAGAATATATATTTAAGCAATACCCACAATTCTACTAGAGAACTACAGCTGATCAACAACTGAAGCAAATTGGCTGGATACAAAATTAACTAAAAAAAAATCAGTACCCTTCCTTTATACAAATGATAAGTTGCCAAAGAAAGAAATTAAGGAAAAAACATCCTTCACAATAGCTACAGATAATATAAAACATATAAATATAAATATAAAACATATAAATATGTTTTATATTATAGTTTTGGAGAAGGAGCTAAGAGTTCTATGTCTTGATCTGCTGGCAATAGAAGGGGTATTTTGTGTCATACTGGGCATAGCTTGAACATAAGAGACCTCAAAGGTACCTCTATAGTGACACACTTCCTCTAACAAGGGAACATCTCTTCTAATAAGGCCACACCTCCTAATAGTGCCACTCCTTATGGGCAAACATTCAAGTGCATGAGTCTACGGGGGCCATTTCTATATAAACCACCACAGCCACTCTCATTTCTTTGAAGAATTGAATTGCTTTTCCTAGACAGGACTAACAGTTGACTTGGATGCTGGTGCCACATTTTTTTTTATTGAGTCCGACACACTGATACCTGTACTTAAAGCAGAGATAAAGATCCTGCATCTTGCTGCCTCCAATAAACCCATAAGATACATTGTGTTTGAGCCCAAGGTACTATTTCTCTATAGGCCTTTCATTTGAATGTATGGTACTCGCAGGTTAGTAGTAGTTGGAGATTTCTGCCTGCCTGTGTCCAAATATTCAGCCAGTGCAGTTTTAAACATTCCCGATGTGTGAATTTCCCATTTGTTTATTTTTATCTCTTCTTGTTACTATTTCATGAGTGCTCTCATCCTTGCTTTAGCAGGAGGTGGTCTATAAATAGGGCAAATACACCAACATGATGGACGCCTACAGCTCGTCTC
>NW_022196915.1:36559724-36574811 GCF_008632895.1 Mastomys coucha
GCAGTCAGCAGTCCTGAGGAGCCTGAAGAAAACAATGGATGGAATTGAACAGACACTGGATTTCCTTTCGCTTTATGCTCCATGAGACTCTGATGAGCAGCTCTGGATGCTATGTTTTATAAGTTACTGTTTTCTTTTCACCCAGGGTGTGTGAAGGTGTCTGGAAAGTCAAAAGAATTGATAGATGGGCTCAGCTTGGTGATTCTCAGTTGTAACTCCAGCAGTGAAGCAGGAGGATTGCCATAAGTATGAAGAAAATCTGGGCTATACAGTGAGTTCTAGCTAGTATGAACTACGTAGTGAGACCCTGCCTCCTCCTCTACCTTCAAACTGAATTGATATCAAATGTGATTTTGTGGGTTGTGTTATGCAATGTCTGATTCTTTTAGACTGATGTGTATAATAAACATCTGAAGAACAATCTTACTCAGGGTTTCAGGGAGAAACAACTGATGGAACTCATTTATTTCAAGAGGAATATGGAGAACTGTGTAAATATCTTTCTCTTTCTGAGTCCTATCTAGAGAAAAATTAGTACACTGCCAATTTTAAGGCTTAAAAAGCAAACATATTTTCACATATTACAGGGCGGTCTCAAACTGGCTGTGTGCCCTATAATGTCCTTGAATTTCTGGTCGTACCTTGAGTGCTGAAATGACAGGCAGTCAACACTATGCATTGCTAGGGATCAAATCCATGGGTTCCTATATGCTGCACACTAGGCAGATGCCCTCCCTACTGAGCTACTCCCCCAACCCTACATTTAAAATGCTAATGAGTGGAGTCCACAGTGTTGCATTGAGCATTGCTGAGGTTGGTGTGGAAGCCAGGGCTAATTGTGCTCACGATTAAGTGTGTACCTGAGTGCTTTAACAATTCTCCCAGAGTTGTTAAATCCTGGATTTTAGAATTATCTCTTGGCAGAAAATGAAACATTTCAGTTTAGAGAAAAATCTCTGAGTTAACTGTGTGCACAATATTCTAGCCTCTTGCCATGATTCTTTCAGTAGTTCTGTAGAGGCCTCTACTGTGGTCCAGCCATAGTCGGATTCACTGGGACATGCAGGAATATTACTAAGGAGACAAGTTTTTTTCCCACATTCTTCTTTCTGGGAATGATTTTCTCATTTCATTTTTACAGATGAAACATCTGTCAGCAATCAGATCTGGCTGAAGCCTTTCTTGGGAATCCAACTCACCTAAACTCCTTTTAAAAGCTCATAGACCCTAGCATGCCGCACTACTGATAGCTTAAAGAAGAAAAAGACTTTGTGGGAGCTTCCACTCTGGGTCTGATACTCTGGGTCTATCTCTGATAGCTATGTTCGTGGTAGAGGTTTAAATAACATTACTTTGATTCCTGGGAAAATGGTAACTTATCAAACAAGAGGGACTCTATGTATGTTCATAATAGACACCCAATTTAGGTATCACACTGTAGTAGAAACTCATCTGATTAGGACTGTCTTTTATTTCATATATAATACTTATCCAAAGTTGTTTTCATAACTAATTCCAAAACCTTTAATAATAACTAATTATTCCATCAAGGTATAAGCCTTGGAGATCACCCTTTAGCTCCATCCTCATTGGCTGTTCCTTTATTTTACTTTGGCATATTTTTAAAGAAGAGAAAAGTAGGAGTCTCAGGTGGCTGTGCCAACGTTAGGAAACTTGAATCCTTTCAAATGGGCTCTGGACCTGCAAATTCATGTTAATAATATAGATAGCTCTCGTCACTTTGTAAACAATATATATTTAAGTTTTAACACAGTCTGTCATTGCATGAAGCAACTCAGCAGTGGGAGTGGAGGGATTCTGACTGCTTAAGTTGTGGTGCTAACATTCATTAAAAGTAGTGGCTGTGATGTGTGTGGGTGTGTGTGTGTGTGTGTTCATGTGGATATTTGTATGTATGATGAGGCCAGAGGTGAATGTTGGGTGTCTTCTATAAATGATCTTTACCTCATTTTTTGAGGCAGCATCGCTCACTGAACCTGGAGTTCTTTAATTAGGCTATATTGGATGACCCATAAGCTCCAGGTATTCACTGGCTGTGTCCCTGCACTAATAGACTTACAATCTGAGATCCATGCACAGTGTTAATATAGGTATTGGGGATAAAACTTGGGTATTTCTCTTGTGCTCTGGGCACTTAATTGACTGATGTATTCCTTCAGCTTCTCCCTCCACATCTTCTTTTTCACATTGGCTCTTTTCCTTTAATTTTCTATTTTATTAGTTAAAAATTAACTTTAAAAGTCAGAATACAAAGTAGCAGGCTCCATTATAGCACTTTGTAACTATGTGCCATTATCCTTTATTCTTTATTCTTTCACCCATGACCCTACACATTAACTATGTTTTTGTTGGAGAAAAATTTGATGCCAGATTATTCAGAACATGATCTAACATTTTTGACTTTTTTTTGAGACAAGGTGTTATTCAGCCTAGTCTGATATGAAATTTGCTATGTAGCTGAGGATGACCTTGAACTCTAATATGAGTTACAGGTATGTGTTTCTTTGCAAGAGCTTATGTGTTGTGAGATATCAAACACAGGACTTTGGAGATGCCACATAAGTATTTTTTTAAATTGAGCTTTTGATCTCCAAGCCAAGCTATATCTCAAACCTTAGAAAATTTTCAATGATCTTCATGCAGTATACTATTCTGTGCTGTAGAAACAATCAGATTTGAGAAGTAATGGCCCAATTACCTTCACTAATACAAACTCATACAAAATTATTTTAGTCTCAAAATGATGGTCAATTACAAATTTACAAATAATCTGGGTGTACTTGAATATGGCTTCAGTTCCAGTACAAGGGAAGCAGAAGAAGGCAGACCTCTGAATTTCAATCAGACCTTAACTATATGGGTTCTTGACCAACTAGGGATACATAGTGAGGTTCTGCCAAGCAAGAAAGAAAGAGACAAAGAGACAAAGAGAGAAAAAGAAAGAGAGAGAGAGAGAGAGAGAGAGAGAGAGAGAGAGAGAGAGAGAGAGAGAGAGAGAGAAAGAAAGAAAGAAATAGGAAAATCCAAATATTTAATTAGATGGTCTTAATACAGATAGACTTTTTGAAGGCTTTCGCATAAGAATGAAAACAGCTTAGCCTTGCCTCGGGCAGTAGACACTATATAAAATCTTATGAAACTAGACAATAGAGTTGTGCTTTTTGGATCTCACTCCTAACTTGCTTCTTAAATGCTTATGGGTGCTATTTTGAGAACTCTTTCCATTTTTTTCCAATTTATAATGTCTTGTAGGAGATTCTAGTGTCAAAGCTTGCCTAACAAAAATTTAGACTCATTTGATTTTGAAAAGTCTGGAAACACAAATATCTTAGTGTCAAATCTTCATCTTGATTTAATTTCTTTTATTTATTCAAGCATGGTGATGAGGCTTAATGTTTCTCAGAATAGAAAGCACTCATCTGTATTTTATATTGAATCATCTCGAGTTAGAGAGCTAAAAACATCTTTCATTTATTAAGAATGCAGTTCTTTGAAAATGCAGTAGTCAATTTTCCACTGGAGAAAGGAGCTGTGGAATGAGGCCAGAAACCAATCAGCCACAGTTAATAAAAGCATTAACATGGCACATTACACTCCAAGAAAACACTGCAAACTAATTTCCTTGTGATCAGAATGCACTTACAGTAACCAGTTAGGGAATTATTAACTCATGAAAACACTTAAGTAGGCTCTTCTGGCAGTTAAACAAGAAAGAATATTAGAAAAACTGGAAAAAATGTTCTCAATGAAAGAAACAAAATCTACTTTATTCTCTGAAGAAAAAAAAAATGACAGTAAGCCAAGGTGATGTTGAAGGGCTTCCATTTGTGTCCAAACAAAAATGATCCAGTGGTTGCCCTTATCTCTATGAGGTTATATAATGCCAACTAAGGTGATTAGCTGCTGAAATGCAGGCCTACTGTATTAAGAATTTGGACTAAAGTCCTCAAACATAATCCTTATTTACTTAATCTACCTTAGAAAAATGCATTTCACCTTTTAGTGTTTATGAGTGCATGTTTTCCTTTGGTGTGAGCATGTGTGAAGAGACCAGGGTCTCATATCAATGATCTTCCTCAATCTCCACCTTAGGCTGTCATAGTTAGGGTTCCTATTGCTATGAAGAGACATTATGCCCATAGCAACTCTTTTTTTTTTTATTAGATTTTTTTTTAATTTACAATATCAATTTTCCCAGGTTCCCCTCCAAAAATAAAATAAAATAAAATAAACAAATGCTAAAACAATCCCCTCTTCCCTCCTCCCTCCTCCTGCTCACCATTCCACCCCGTCCCGCTTACTGGCCCTGGCATTTCCCTACACTGGGGCATAGATGGCCATACCACACTGAACGCACCCAATCTCGTCTGATCTCAGAAGGCAACTCTTATAAAGAAAACAATTAATTGTGACTGGCTTTCTGGTTCAGAGGTTCAGTCTATTATCATTGTCATTGCAAAAAGCATGGTAGTGCTCAAGCAGACATGGTGGCCAGACATAATGCTGGAGGAGGAATGCAGAGTTCTGCGTCTGGATTCTCATGCAGCAGGAAGAGAGAGATGCTGGGCCTGGCTTGAGCATTTGAAACTGAAAAGCTTACCCTTATCGACACTATTCCTTCAAAAAGGCCATATCTTCTAATAGTGCCACTCCCTAGTAGCCTATGGAAGCCATTTTCATTTAAACAACTACACGGGGCTTCTTGCTATACCTAGAATTCACTGATATGACTAACAAGTCCCAGGAATCTTCTTTCATCTTTCCCCAATGCCTGGCTTATAGCTGCATAGTGTCTTTGTGCATGGTATTGTGGATCTGACACAATTGCTTAAAAACTCTTTAAGGTTGCTCAGCATGCCCTTCATCCACTGAGCCTATTCCCCAGGTCTGCACTTCACTTTTATACTAGAAATCAGAGCAACCAAGTAATTGACCTTCCAATTCAATTCACATGAAGATTCTCTACAGTTACTTACGGCCATATTGATTATTAAGACCCAGGGAAGGAACTGAAAATGAAGGCATACTCACCACTATGGAGATTTTGACTTAATACCTTTCACATTTGAGTTTCTCTGTAGGGCTGAGAATCATTTTGAATTAATAGTATTTGAATTTTCAAGTTTTTCTTGAGTGAAGATAGCAACTATTTGAAACAGGGTGGGTTTTGTGAATCCTTGGCAGCTAAGTATCCACAGCAACTACTCACTGCAGGAATTTTTTTTCCTTGCATGGGCCATTTATTTCCTCATAATGCTTTCTGGAAAGTCTCTTTCCCTTACAATAACTAGCACCAAACTCCTACACCAGGATGAAATGAAGGTGAGAGAGGGGACATTGCTTTTTTCTACTGAGTTAGTCATTGAAAGGAAAGAGGTCCCTTTTATTACTACACCGTGTTCTGAGGTTTAGATTCTTCAGGGACAGTTTCCTGTTCTTGCTGCTGCAGCTGTCACATCTCAGTGTAAATGCCACCTCAGGATAGCAGGGCTGTGTGCCTTCCTCTCTCTATGATGCAACCACCCTTGATAACAGGAATTTGGTCAGCATTGACCACGGTTAAGAGCCTGTGTGCTACTACAATGGTGGTGTGGTTGGTGCAGACTTTGGCTAGAGACGCTTGGATGGCTCTCTCATTAAATGTATCCAGTGCTGATGTTGCCTCATCCAGCAGAATGATGTCAGGAGTCTTAAGGATGGTGCAGGCAATGGCTACTTGCTGCTTCTCGCCACCACTCAGCTTCAGACCCCGTTCCCCGACCTGTGTCTCATACCCTTCAGGGAAAGACAAGATGGCATCATGAATGCCTGCAGCCTGAGCAGCAGCCTCTACCTCACTGTCCCCAGCTGTGACACGGCCATAGCAGATATTTTTGGCAATGGTGTCATTGAAGAGGACAGTGTCCTGGGGCACAACTCCCATGTGAGACCGGAGAGAGATCTGGGTCACCTGTGAAATGTCCTGTCCATCTACTCGGATGCAGCCAGAGCTGATGTCATAGAAGCAAAACAGCAGGTGCGAAATTGCGCTCTTTCCTGCCCCAGCTGGGCCTACCAGAGCCACCATCTGTCCAGGCATCACAGTGAAGGACACATCTTGTAAGGTCTCCTGCCCATCCATGTACCTGAAGTGCACATTTTCAAACTCAATCTGGCCCTTATGAAAAGGAAGGGGCCCTGCTCCAGGAACATCCTTCACTTCTGTCTCCTCTTTCAGCAAGTCAAACACGCTCTCCACGTCAATAAAGTTAGTCTGGATCATTCTGTAGTAGGTGCCAAACCAGTTGAGAGGCATGTACAGTTGGGTGATGTAAGTGCCAAAAAGCACAAAGTCCCCAACCTGTAGAGACTTGGAGAAGTAAATATATCACAGGAAGCCTGCTTTAAAGCATTTAGAGCATCACCTTAAAGCATATGGGACACTACCACATGGATCCCTTTATCACAGACTTATAGGGCATTGTACCTCCCTATAGAATGGAGGCCTTGAGGTTACTGTCATTAAATGGCATTTTGAGGGTCCATCAATATTCATATCACTAAAGGATAAATTTTAAAAGAAGATATAACCATGGCTATCATATGTCAAATATTTACTCTAAATTTATTAATTTATGTAGGAATCAGGAGCCACGAGTGCCTCAATTTATATTAGATTGTAGACTCTAGATTATAGATTTATCTGGAGTGAGGAGCTAGTGATGCAAATGAAGGATGCCTGCTTCCAAAGGACAAAGGTCATCCCACCACCAAATTCTTATCTAGAGAATGACCTATATTGCCATCATCCTTCTACAATTGAAAGAGCTGTGAAATAGTTCATATATTGTAATAGTCAGAACCCTAACAGAAGGAAGTAATGCACTAAGGTGCAATATTTCAATGAAAGATATTCAATAGCCCTATCTCCTTATTCGAAAAAGCAAATTATTTTTCTTCCCTTTCTTTCTTTCCTTCTTTCTTTCTCTATTTTTCTTCCTTCCTCCCTCCCTTCCTTCCTCTCTCCCTTTGTTCCTTCCTTTCTTCCTTCCTTCCTTCCTTCCTGCCTTTCTTTCTTCCTTTCTTGAGACAGCGTCTCATGTAGTTTAAACTGTCCTCATATTCTCTATGTAGCCAAGGATCACTGAATCTTATGCCTCCAATCCTCAACAGTGAGATGATAGGCATACACTATCATGCCAAGTTCATTTTTCATTTATGTTAAATAAAATCATGCCCTTAATTCAGCAACATTTATATTTCTAAAGATCAGCTTGTAGGATAAGTGGGGGACGAGTCTCTCAGGACAGGCTGTAACTATAGCTCCAAAGTCTCCATGGCTCATGAGCTTTACCAACCTTTTTCTTACCAACTTCATTTTACCTTCCACTGTCCCTCACTTATCATCTTGTTGCAGGATTTTCACTGTCCAATCACATTAGGACAGTGGGAGGCCCGTGATTGGACAAGGAAAAGGGAGGCAGAGCTAAGAGTGGCAGAGAGAGGGAGCATGTGAGAATAGGACGACAACCAAGATGGCTGTGGACGTGTACCCACATGGCATTTACCAGCCACAAATAGCTTTGATTTCATAAGGTTAGAAATATTGGGATAAAGCTTTTATCATTATCATTTGGCTCTGAAATTATTGTATTGGCATCTTGTAAATTGTAATTCTATTTATTCATAATTCTGATTGGTTAATTAAGCTTTAAGAGTCTTGATTTTACTGGGTTACTAGGTATTGTGTTATCAAACCAAGAGGATGGTGGGTCTATTGGGTTACTGGAGTGTGGGACCACTGGTTACAGGGGATTATAGCAGAGAGGGAACTAGTGGCTCATGGGACAAAAGAGCCAGATGCTGCCCGGGCTAACTCCAGAGAGTTGGTGGTGGCTACAGGAGCACAGGAGCACAGGAGTGTGGCCTAGCCCCGTGGAGAGTTGGAAGGTTCATTTTTAAATATTTCCTGCAACATCATCTTACTTCAGCAACTTCAGTAGATATTCCACATTTATCCATGAGATAGGAATTCCACATTTAGCCAAGAGGAATTCTGAATGTAGTCCGAATCTTGTGACCTGACTGTACTGGATCACAGACGCACAGGCAATGCAGTAGTAAGTATGGCTCACTGGAGGTAAAACTGGCTTGGAGAGCAGGTAGTGTTCTCTGGGTTTGACTCCACCCAATTCCTCAAAGCAGACAGACACTCTAGGAAATGCGAAAAGCAGGGGTGATGAACAAAGCAAGAGGTTTCTGTCCAGGAGAAGCCATCTGGATGTTTCTTCTGATGAGCCCTGGAATGAACTTGTTAGTCTTTCAAAAAACATAGATTTTTATTTCTTTATTGTATGTTGCACGTTTGAATGTACGTAATTGGTGAATGCCAGACATTGAAAACCTCTGTCTCAAAGAAACAATAAATGTGGGTGGTTCCCAAAAAATGGTATCTAAGGTTTTCCTATGGCTGGCTTGAACATTTATGTATATTATATATATATATATATATATATATATATATATATATATATACATATATATATGTTACATTCATGTCCTGTACCCTACATTTACCTCTGAACACTTATTAATATATGAAAATTATAGGTAAATTCCAGTAATAACCTAGCCATATCTAGGAAACATGATAAAAACCAATGAAAGCAGTCTGTGACAGATCACTTTATGAGACTTGAAATAAAGGATATCTGCTAGTGCTGTATGCACATTGTAGGCCATGTGCATGCGAAATCCAAGGTGACCACCCAAAGACCCCTTTATACCTTTGCTAAGGAAGCTGCTTGCTGTACTTTACCAACACACTTCTCCTTTCTCCATGTTTTTTCCCCACTAGGGAAGAAGCCTAATGCCATGCTGCTAGGGAACTGCAGGGAAGCGATGGCTTCATGTCTCCTACACCCAGGTCTTAACCTCCAGGTTTCCTCTGAAAAGTCTGATATGTATATAACTGTGCAAACGGCAGCATTTCCAAAGAGGTGACCTATGGGTGGCAAACCCCTCACCTGGATCCCAGGTCTTTGCTCTGGAGACCTAGGTTTTAGCCTAGCATGAGGTTGCCCCTATAATCCTCTCAGTCACTTCATTTAAAATAAAGTTTGAATTACAGTGAAATCCAGGCCCTCTGTGTTTGCAAACCTACAGCTATTCTTGGAATGCAGATACTTGTTGGTGTATGAAGAGACGGAAAGATGTAATGATCTTTCTAATTGGATTTGAGATGAGATAGAGTACTTCCTGAAATTTTCCGTTATCCTTTAATGTCTAACATGCCTCTACCACACTTGTCCCCATAACAACCCTAAGTCTGGGTTATATGTTGTAATTAGTAAGCCCCTTTTACTGCCTGGGAAGGTGGAGCTTATGGTTATTTGTTACTTGTTCCATATGCAGAACTGGTAAGCAATGACTCTAGATATGGGCCATCCATGTTGTTTCCTCCATTTTGTAGGCAAGCTTTCTCTATGTAACCTTGGATGTCCTAGAACTCACTATGAAGACCCATTTATCCCTGAACTCATAGAGATCTGCCTGCCTCTAACTCCCATCATGTGTTGGGATTTAAAGTTCTATACCACCACACACTGAAAGCCTCTATTTTAAAATATTAAAATTTAAATTGTGTGTATGTATGTATGTATGTACCCAAAGGTGAATTTCGAGGTCAGAGGACAACATTCTGGTCTAATTATATTTCTATCATGTAGTTCTCATGGACCAAACTCAGGTCATCAGGCTTGGTTTTAAGTGTCTATGGATGAGTTATCACTCACTTGTTTCCACCATATTCATCACCATTCTATCTTTCTCCTCTCTCTTTCTCTCTCTCTTTCCTCTCTCCCCTCTTCCCAACTCTCTCTTCATCTCCATACCCTCTGCCCACTCAGAGTCTCACGAGGTACCCTTGTTAACCAGACAGATGATGTCAAACTCATAGTTCTAGTCACCTCTGTCTTCTGAGTGCTGGAATTAATGGTGTTAATCACCACCATTGCCCTATTTCCTCATTTTTAATGTCTTTTTTCTTCTCCCCAATTTAAGCAAACAATTCCACTGCACTAGTAGTAATCACACAATGCAACTTACAGAAGCGTGTAAGTTGAAAAAAGGTATATCACAGCCTTGGGAATGAATGAGTCCTTTTTCTTTTTTTTCTCTTCCTTCCTTCTTCCTTCCTTCCTTCCTTCCTTCCTTCCTTCCTTCCTTCCTTTCTCCCTTTTCTCCTCCTCCTCCTCTTCCTCCTCCTCTTCCCCCTTGCCCTCCTCCTCCTCCTTCTCCTCCTCCTCTTCCTCCTTCTCCTTCTCCTCTGTATCCATCTCCTTCTCTCCCCCTCACTGATTAAGCAAAGATGTGAGAGAAAGCAATAATGGATTCCCTTTAGGATAATAACTGCTTTAAAATTCAAAGGCACAGCATGTGAATGTTTACACCAGACAGGGTTGGTGTTTGATACCAATCACAACTAATACCATCTCTTGGGTCTTTATACCTTCATTTTTGTAGTGTTGGGGGCTTGAGCCAGAATTCTGCACATACTGTGTAAGCTCTTTACCACAAGACTGGCTGCCTTATGTCAGCATCTGAACATCTGACCTGGACACGAGGCACCAGGAAAATAGTAGGCTTTTCTTAGGGTGGCAAAGAGATGACTCACAAATATTCTAAGTTTCAGAGTCTTTTTATTTAGGTTATAGTTGCCAATTTTTATGGGACAAATTCCCAAAGAAGAAGAAATTTCACAAAGCCAAATATAAACATAAATGTGTTATTCAGACTGAATTAATGATGTTTTCTCTTATGAGTCATCTGTGATAGTTACCTCCCTTCCTCATTCTGCCAGGCTCCCAGGAGGCGTGCTGCAGACAGGAACTGCTATTCAGAATCTTGAGCCTAATTCTCTCTGTGAATGTCAATGAAATCAACACAAAGTTGTTCTCTCTTTAAAGTGTTGATAACTATAAGGATTGTTATACACATGGCATCCAGGACTTTTTTGAGGCATCATCTGCAGTCAACATGTGCAGAGATGGCACTTCTGCAAATATTGCAGTAGGTGGTGCTGTTGTCAACTAAAACCCCAGGAAATTGCTGACCTAAAGGATTTGTGATGGCTATTTTCTTGATTATCAATGTGAGTACATCTGGAAATAGCTAAAGCCCAAGTGCCTGGGTTTCTCAGATCCTCTAGGATTTATCTCATCCAAGGAAGTAGTCTCTTCACTCTCAGTAGAAGATGTACTCCTACCTCCAAGCATTAGACAGATAAGAAGCCTACTATACTTTTATTTGATCTGTATAAGCAGAAATATTTTCAAACAAATGAAAGAATTGCCACACTAGTTCTGAATGGATATTGATTCTGGGAGATTCAAAAAAACTAAATAACAAAGAACCCCCCGCCCGCAAACAAACAAACAATCCACTGAGGCTCTGCTGTTAAAAAAAGGGCCTTATGTAGGTCACATAAGTAATGAAATGTTTACTAAAGTTTAAATTGCAGTAGGTCCATTGGGTCTTCAAACTCATTTTGCAGTTATTTCTCTATTTTCAGAGAAACTAGAGTTTCTAGTTTCACAGTATTTGTTAGGTATGCTCAGAAGTTGACAGAATTCTAACACTGGTTCCCTGACTTTTGTAATAGGGACTGTTGTGGTATGAAAGGCTAAATGGAAGCCTTTACAATTGCCTCTGCCAGTGCATAAAGCATCTAAAGAATTATTACATACTTGGAAGAATTACAGAAATTAATGCCACCATCAAGGATTGAAAGATGCCAGGGTGGTGGTTCCCATCATACCTCCCTTTAATTCTCGTATCTGTCCAGCACAGATTATTGAAATAGGAGAGTGAGAGTTGAGTATTGAAAATTCAATAAAGTGGTGTCTTCAATTGCAGCTGCTGTACTAGATGTGGTATCCTTGAGCAGAATAAAATATCTCCTGGTACATATTATGCAGCTATTGATCTAGTACTTGCCTTTTTCTTGATACCTGTCCTTAAGGACCATCATAAGTAATTCACTTTCAGTTGTCAACACCAATAACATATCTTTACAGTTTTAACTAAAGGATATGTTAGTTCTCCTGCCCTGTGATGTCAAAACTTAGTTCTATGGGATCTTTATGATCTGTCTTTTGCACAGATTTCACATTTGTCTACTATATATATTGATGATAATATGCTGGTTGGATCAGGCAAGCAGGAATTAACAATTATTTTGAACTTTTTGATAATGCATATTCATATCAGAACATGAGAAAGAAGTTCAACCAAACTTCAAAGTACTTCAGTGAAACTTTTAGGAAACCTAGGATTCTAGTATTGTGGGGCATGCCCATAAATACCTTTTAACATGAAAGACATATTATTGTACCTGGCCCCTCTAAGAAATAAGCATAATATTTAGTGGTACTATTTGAATTCTGGAGACAGCACATTCCTCACTTGGACTCATTTCCCTGGCCCATATGCCAACTATTTCATGAAATAAACTGGTAGATTTTATTGGGACCTGGAGCAGTAAAAGGCTGCTCAACAGGTCCAGGGTGGTATACAGTCTGATTTGCCACTTTTGGACCATATGATTCAGCAGATCTAATTTGAGGTGTCATGTAGAGAGCCGCTAGAGCTGTGCCCCAAGATAGCGCCTGGTTCTGCTTTCTAGCAAGTGGGCACTCTCTTAAACAAGTCCTTATTTGGCTATGTTTGCTAGCTTGGCTCGCTTTCTGGTGGTCTATCTGCACTCGCTACGTGGCCCGATGGGATAGGCTCAGCATAGAGCATTTAAGGGCCTAGGGTGTTGCCCTGGGGGTCAGAAGAAGATTGTTCAAGGTTCCTGAATAAACTGCTTAAAGAAGAGCTCTAGGGTTGGGGCGTTCTTGCTGGTCAAGGCAGTTGCAACAAGTTTTGGCCCATACGGGGAACTCACTCCTCCTTCACTCAAAGAGCTCAGAACTTTCTGCAGTCAGGGTAGTCAGCTGGTAAGTTCCCAGGTAAGGTTGGAAGGAAAGCCCTCGGGAAGTAGAGGCCATAAGGACTCAGAGTCGGAGCAATAAAGTTTTGCAGTACAGTGGACCAGAGGAAAAGTGAAAGTAACTATGGGCACTTCTCATTTGCACCCAATTTTTTTTTTGGCTCTTCAGGAGCTGTTACAGTCAAGAAGACTTAAATTGAAGAAAAGCACATTAGAGGGGTTTCTTAGTGAGTGTGATACCATAGCCCCTTGGTTTGCAGTATCAGGTGATCTCATGGTAAGCTGCTGGGATAAGCTAGGCAAGGATTTGGATTTCGCCTGGGATCAAGGTATATTGAAAAGAGGAGTAAGACTTGTATGGAAGTTGATCCAGGGGTGCTTAGAGGATCAGAGATGTTGCAAGGCCATTGAGGAATGGCAGGCAGCATTAGAACAGATAAAAGAAGAGAGATCTGTCAAATCAGGAAAAGATAGCACGGATACAGACTGGTCAGATACAGATGAGGAACTAGAGGCTTTAGTAACAAGATTGGAGAAGTCTACTATTAAGGAAAAGAGGAAGAAGAAGGTCTTAGTGCATGATCCAGGTCCTCCCATAGAGTCTTCAGCGTCTACTCCTCTGCCTTATCAGAGAGTGGACCCTTGGGGAGGTCTTTTTGCCCTGAGGTGTAGCGTATGGTGCACTTGGAACTGAACTTGGTATGTCCAGTGTTCTAGGATGTGCAAGGGCAGAAGTTTCATGAATCTCTAGATCTAAAGTAGTTAAATCCCTGGCTGAGTCAGTCCATACCTATGGCATTACTGCCTCTTTTACCTTAGCTCAAGTAGAGGCCTTAAATAGACATTGCATGTTGTCTATTTAAGGATATTGGAACAGCTTGGCCAAGGCTTGCTTGACTCCTGGCCAGTATTTAGACTGGAAGGCATTTCTGATTGAGTTTGCCAATGATCAGGCTAATGCCAATCGAGCTGTTGGCAATCAAGCCTGGGATCGTGATATGTTGTTGGGCCAGGGGAAGTTTGCTAATCAACAGACTGGATATCTACCCCAGGTTTTTGAGCATGTGAATGAGATTGCCATCAAGGCCTGGAAATCATTGCCAAATAAAAGGGAAGTGAGCAGGAATCTTACAAAGATTTTGCAAGGCCCTATGGAACCATTTTCTGATTTTGTGGCATGCCTAGTAGAAGCTACCAGAAGGATCTTTGGTGATCTTGATGCAGCTTTGCCTTTGATTAAGCAATTAGTGTATGAACAGTGCACCAAAGAATGCCATGCCGCCATTATTCCCTATAAGAACAAGGGATTGGAGGCTTGGATAAAAGTGTGCCAAGAACTTGGGGGTCCTTTGACCAATGCCAGGCTTATGGCAGCCATGGTCCAATTGACTCAGAACAAAAGAGGAAACTCAGGGGCGTGTTTCAAATGTGGAAATTTGCCTTAAAAGGCAATGTCCTGAAAGAAGGAGTGAGGCGAATGCAGGAAGTGGCCAATGCCCCAAGCAGCCAGGACTCTGCCCTAGGTGTATAAAGGGGAATCATTGGGCTAATGAGTGTAGATCCGTTAAGGATATTAATGGACAGCCCCTGACCCAGGGATATTGTGGTGCCCGTTCAAAAAACGGGCAGAGGGGCCCACATCCCCAGGGCCTGCAAATATATGGGGCAGTAGAGAATCAGGACAGAGAACAGAGAGAGGAGAGATGGCCAACCCTCCGCCATCCGAGGAACCGAGGAGAGCCACTCCAGGTTCAGCAGGGTTGGATCTCCGCTCTACCACCAGACTCGTATTAACTCCTCAGATGGGGGTCCAGTTAATAGAGACTGACTTTAAAGGACCCCTTGAACCAGGAACAATGGGATTGCTACTCGGCAGATCATCTTCTGCCCTCAGAGGACTGATTGTCCATCCTGGTGTGATTGATCCTGATTACACCGGGGTGATTAAGATCATGGTGGCTTCTCCTAGAGGTATCACAGCTATTCTCCAGGAGATAGGATATCCCAGTTAGTCATTCTTCCTAATTTACATGCAAAATATGCAGCTAAGCTGCAAGAAAGGGGCGAAAAAGGGTTTGGCTCGTCAGGAACTG
>NW_022196915.1:36575597-36593599 GCF_008632895.1 Mastomys coucha
GTTTCTGAACAATTATCCTTGGGTCATATCAAACCCTCGGTGTCTCCTTGGAATACTCCCATCTTTGTTATCAAGAAGTCAGGGAAGTGGAGGCTTTTGCATGATTTGAAAGCAATCAATCAGCAGATGCAAATTATGGGCCCAGTACAAAGGGGTCTGCCTTTGTTATCATCATTGCCAGCTTGCTGGCCCATAATTGTAATAGATATTAATGATTGTTTTTTTCTCTATTCCCTTGTATCAAAAAGATAGTGAGAGATTTGCCTTTACGGTTCCTTCTTGTAATCATGAGGAACTGGACCAGAGATATGAATGGGTAGTTCTGCCCCAACGAATGACAAATAGCCCTACTATGTGTCAGCTGTTTGTGGGCGAGGCCCTCGCCCCTTTGAGACAACAACATCCAAGTGTTAGGTGTGTTCATTATATGGATGATATCCTGCTGGCTGCCAAATCTGAGGAGATGTTGAGTAGAGCTTATGTAGATTTAGTTAAATTATTAGAAAAGAGAGGGCTATTTATAGCCTCAGAAATGGTTCAAAAGAATGATATTGTCAATTATTTGGGTGCAAAAATTCAAAGCAAGCATGTAGTTCCTCAGAAGATTGAGCTGAGAAAAGATAAATTGAAAACATTAAATGATTTTCAAAAGTTTTTAGGAGATATCAATTGGGTACATTGTTATTTGAATCTTCCCAATTATGAATTAAAGCCACTATATATTATCTTAGTGGGAGATTCAGCATTAGATTCTCCTAGGAGTCTGAATTTGGCAGCACGTGAAGCCTTGTGTAAAGTGGAAGAGGGCTTACAGAATGCCTTTTTAAAGAGGTAGGATGAAGGTAAAGAAATTGTGTTGTGTATATTGCCAACTTATGTCCAACCCATTGGACTGTTATGGCAGAATGGCCCACTTTTGTGGATATATCCTAAGATCTCTCCTGCAAAATCAGTTGAGCATTATCCCACTGCTGTAGCAAGTTTGGCTAATACCGGTATTCAACAGTGTTTGCAATATTTTGGTATTTTTCCCGCCATGATTGTAGTCCCTTATTCTGCTCAGCAAGTAAGAGTTCTATGTGGAACTGTGGATGAATGGGCTATCCTGCAGTGTGGTTTTGCAGGTGTAATTGATAATCATTACCCAAAGCATCCTTTATTGTCATTTTTTAAAGATCATCCGGTGATTTTTCCAAAAATTACTGTTCAAAGTCCTATTAATGGAGTCCCAAGTATTTTTACAGATGGATCCAAGACTGGCTGTGGAGCCTATGTAATTGGAGAAGGGGACTCAGTGGTGTGTAACAGTTTAAGCCTGGGTCTCCCCATATTGTTGAATTTCAAATAGTAATTGAAGTATTTAAAAATTGCAAATTTTCCTTTAATTTAATTTCTGATTTGGCCTATGTAGTTAATTTGGTGAGGATGCTTGAAGTTGTTGGTAAAGTAATATTGAGTAGTCCCATTCAACCATATTGCTTCAGCTACAACATCTGATATAGCTTCGGAAGAATCCATTTTGTATTCAACATGTAAGAGCACATTCAGACCTTCCAGGACCAATGAGTGAAGGAAATGCAGTGGTAGATAAAAATTACTAGAATGGAGTTCATTTTTATGAGTTCTTCTTTGGAAAAGGCCATGAACTTCCATCAAAGATTCCATGTCAATGCTAGGACCTTACAGGCTAAATTTCATATCTCTAGAGCTGATGCTCGAGAGATTGTTTTAAAATGTTCCCAGTGTGTTACCCACCTGCATTCTCCCTCATTAGGAGTTAATCCTCGTGGTTTGCACCCCTTACAGGTGTGGCAGATAGATATTACTCATATTTCTTTTATTTCTTGTTTGTTTTGTTTTTTCAAGACAGGGTTTCTCTGTGTAGCCCTGGTTGTCCTGGAACTCACTCTGTAGACCAGGCTGGCCTCGAACTCAGAAATCCGCCTGCCTCTGCCTCCCAAGTGCTGGGATTAAAGGCGTGTGCCACCACCCGGCGTTACTCATATTTCTGAATTTGGCACTTTAAAGTATGTCCATGTGTCTATAGACACCTGTTCTGGGATTATACATGCCACCCCTTTGAGTGGAGAAAAGGCATGTAGTGTGATCTTTCATTGCCTAGAAGCCTGGGCTGCCTGGGGTAAGCCCCAGCAGCTCAAAACAGATAATGGACCAGCCTAAACGACTCAAACCTTTAAGTCTTTCTGTAAACAAATGGAAATTCGTGTTTCCCATGGATTGCCATATAATCCTCAAGGTCAAGGCATTGTGGAGCGTGCTCATTGCACACTCAAAGAAATTTTACAAAAACAAAAGGGGGGAATTGGTCAGGGCCGTACCCCGAAAGAAAGAATTGCTCTTGCTCTTTTCACCTTAAATTTTTTAAATTTGGATGTGGATGGCCTTTCTGCTGCTGACCGTCATCAGCGCAGTGGAGGATCCTTAAAAGGTTTTGTGAAATGGAAGGATGTGATCATGGGCATATGGCATGGTCCTGATCCAGTGTTGATGTGGGCGAGAGGGTCCGTTTGTGTTTTTCCTCAGGATCGTTTGAAGCCTCTGTGGGTTCCTGAACGGTTGACGCAGGGAAGTGCAGTCAAAATGTGGATCCTAGTCCTGCTGCCTATTTTGAGCTTGAGCTGAACGCCAGCTCTGATGGAACCCAGCTGGAGGATAATGTCCGTGTTTCCGAAGCCTCTTCCAGTTCGTCATGAGCAGCAAATATTTCCCAGCTTGTTTGCTAGTAATAAAAGTTTAGGCATTCCCTATTTGCCAGAGGATAAAGAGATAAGCCCTATAGAAGGAAATATGAGTATTAGTTTAGAAGGTAGTTTTTGTATGCATGTAGTGCTTAATATTAGTGAAAGAAGTAAATGTGTAATGATATAGAATCAAACTGCTACTTGGTTAGATGGTATTAATAGTGCAGCTCATGATGCTATAGTTAATAGTGCTAATGGAACCTGGGTTGTTGATTGGTGGCCCGCTTCTCGCAACCCTAGAGTTCTTCTTTAAGCAGTTTATTCAGGAACCTTGAACAATCTTCTTCTGACCCCCGGGGCAACACCTTAGGCCCTTAAATGCTCTATGCTGAGCCTATCCCGTTGGGCCACATAGCGAGTGCAGATAGGCCACCAGAAAGCAAAAGCGAGCCAAACTAGCAAGCATAGACAAATAAGGACTTGTTTAAGAGAGCGCCCACTTGCTAGAAAGCGGAACCAGGCACCATCTTGGGGCACAGCTCTAGCGGCTCTCCACAGTTCCCCCCTTTTGTCGCAACAGTGTCAATGGTGGATAAATATACTTTTTGGAGCCTTTGTCTGGTCCTTATAGTTAAATCACAGAAGAGTTATTTGGAAGTTTGGAATAAGACTCTTAACATCTTCTGTAGTCAACTATTTTCCATTCAAGAGACCTCTGTTGATCTGCTATATGGCCTTAGTGGAAATTGATCATTTGATGATGAGCCACCAAGCCATAAAATAGGACATCCATGGCAGAAATCTATTATCAAATGCAAGTGGTATATACTTGATTGGGCACAAGCAGATCCTGAAATCATAAGTTGCCCAAATGTCTGTGGTTTCTCCTCCCTTCACATTGTCATCTGCTCCTAAGCATGCACCTAGGGTTATATTACACCCTTTGATCAGTTGACTAAGGAAGACTATGGCTTGGTTTACTGACGGTTCTGCATGATATGTGTAGATGCAGCATTACAAATGCTTTCTGGTGTTGGGCTCTATTTCACTTTGGTTTGGGCCTTGAGGACAAACCTGAGCCTGACTCAATATTTGAGACCTGTCATTCACTTGAGAATGACTCAGCACAACCTATGGACCTGAATGAGACCTCCTCTGCCTAGTTACCTCTGATGTATCAATTTCTTATAGGCTATGTGAGTGAGATCACCCCATACCCCTCATCATCTCACACCATATGGCATCTCACCCTATACCCCTATCTCTACCTCCTTGCTTTGCCTATATAAACAAATTGCTGGCACCTTAAAACGAGTTCTTGCTTTGGACAAGACTCCTGGCCTGCTGTGTTTCTTTGAAGCTGTCGACACCAACCATGCAGCTCAGCCCTGGACAGACCCAGCTGGGGACTGGGTTCTCTCCTCTCTCCTGGACTTACCTGCAATGAGTCAATGTTCTGGAACAACACAACATTACAACTTGTTTCCGGGACATCCATGAAAGCACTACTGAAGGGATACATTCACAATTGGCAGAATTTTGGACACTATACATGGTGCTACATTTTGTTTGGAAAGGGAAAAGGCAAGATGCGCAATTGTTCATTAATTCATGGGCTGTTACCAATGGATTCACTAGATGGCCAGAGACTTGAGAAGAGCATAATTGGAAAATTGGTGTGAAACTCATCTGGGGAACAAGTATGGGCAAAGTCTTTCCAAATGGACAAAGGATACTTGTGTCCTATGTAAGTGCTCATCAAAAGGTGACTTCAAAGGAGGAGTCCCTCAATGATTACCTGATAAGATTTCATGTTCTATGGACCATTATTCTTTTCCCCCAGTCATCTCTGTCATTACACAATGGGCAGATTGATCAGAATAAACACGGTGGTGGAGACAGGAGTTATGTGTGGAATTAAAGATATGAACTTCTATTCACCATATATAACTTGGCTACACCTGCTGCTGAATGCCAGATCTGCCAACAGTTGAGACCAAAACTGAACACCAGTTATCATACCATTCTCTAGAATGATCAGCTAGTGACATAATGGCAAGTTGAACACATTGAACCATGTACTCTTTGGAAAGAACCACACTTTCTCCTTACTGGAGTAGACTCTTACTTTCTTATGGATTTGCCTTTACTTCATGTGATGCTTCTGTCAAAACTACCATAAGTGGTCTTATCCACTATCAATATCAAACAGGTAAAGCCTTTAAAGAGAAAACACATAAATCCATTAAAAATATATAGGAAAATACAATTAAATAGGTGAAGGAAATAAATAAAATTGTGCAAGATATGAAAATGGAAATAGAAGCAGTAAAGAAAACACAAAGTGAGGAAATCCTAGAGATGGAAAACCTAGAGAAGACAACAGGAACAACAGATGCAAGCATCACCAACAGAATACAGAAGATGGAAGAGAGAATCTTATGTGTAGAAGATACAATACAAAATATGATACATCAAACAAAGAATATTAAAGTTAAAAATTTCCTGACAAAACATCCATAAAACCTGAATACCATGTAATGACCTAACCTAAGAATTTGGTCCAGCATCTTAGTCCTCTATAAATATTAATAAATATTTTCCTCCTTCCATTTCAGTAAGATAAGCACCCTAAAATGTCTACTATCTACAGTTTCTTTAACATAAACAGAATTAGCCAATCACTGGGATATCCATGTAACGAAAAGTCCTACATGTGCTTGGAACCCAGAAACAATGTGTTCACCCTGTTTTCAATTTTCCCAAGGAGGAATTAATATTCAATGATGATTTGGAAGCTACTGCAGTTTTCTGTGATAATGTTTTTGGAATTCTAGCCTGAAATACAGGGAAGAATCTCATAAGGGAGAAAAGTTCATCTGGAATTGGTAAAATGAAAAATTAGAGAAAGGAGAGGTAAACTTTCTAGAAGTTACTCAGTTTAAAAAGTCATCTTATTTGTTTTTTAATAATAATTTTTATACAAACTCTAGCAATTTATTTGATTGATAATGGCCATTTCTGGCCACTTAAATATATTCCATTATCCCTGAATCATATCTACAAAATAGGTCTTGTATGAGAATTAACAGCATAAGGAGATTCTAGATAGTCTATGTAGAACCTAACTCCAATGACAGTATTTTTTAGAAGAGACACCTGGAAGAAAAGGCAGGGATAAGAATATTTTAGACTCAAGTCCAGAAGTGCTGAAACTCACAGGAAGATGAAAGGATTCCTACCATATTCTCCAAAAATAACTCAGCCCCCATAGTAATAGATTTTACTGACTGTTGTCTTCTACAGAATTGGGAGAATAAATTCCTACTGTTTTAAGGCATTAAGTTATAGCATAAATTATTCTTTTTATTATTATGGAAATAAATGATATTAAACTTAATCAACATGCTTATATAATATTAATTCTAAAAATCTCCAGGTCTGTCAATTTTTAATTTTTATAAAAAGAAACCTGGACTAAGTAATTTAATACACTGCACTGACTGAGGGGTGAAGTAAGATACTTCTGTTAGCTTGCACTGAATTTTAACCTTATACTTGGTAGCACCATCACTTCTTACTCCCCATACAACTCTATTTCTCTGTGTTATGTCAAAACTTTCCCAGAATGCTAACTTGGAAATCATTTTGAGGCAGGACCTCACTGTGGTTCATTGAGTCTTATTTAATGTTGCTCTGAAGATAATAGAAATTCTAGTAAAAACTAGAGAGAATAGCATTGCATTATTTTTCTAGTGAAAATTTCAGAAGCTGAATATGTCATTATCATCTCCAGTCAGAATAATCATGTCTACATGGAGTCAGAAGAGCTTGCTGATTGTCTTAAAGAGGACAGTCAGTAAGAAGTGTTGGATAACCCATGTTTTTTTACATATTAGATTATTTTCTATTCTTTCTTGGTATGCATTGGATGCAAATAGTCCATTGAAGTCCTTTTCCTTAGCCTGACACAGATTTCTGACCTGTAAGAGTCTCATGGGTTCAATTTTCCTGCTCTGTGTTTGAACAGAACAGAGCATAGAAATAATTTTCCTTGGGAATCTCATGGGAACATGTTGAGAATATTATAATTATTTCACATTCTACAATTCAGACTAGAGAAGAAAACAAATCCTCATTTAAATCAGGCTGACCTTAAAAATTACTGGTTTTGAAATATCATTTTATCTGATGATAAATAATTAGGATACATATTCTTCAAAGTTAATTTTTACTTGACCACAATGCACAAATCAATTGACTTAGTTGGTATTTTAGTTGTGAGCACAAAACAGATTATATCACATTTTATGATATGTAATTATCACAAGAAAATTTTGATATGGATAGGAAGCCCTTATGCAAGTACACTTGGTCAACTTTGTTCCTATATTATACATGATTAATAGATTTCTTGCAGGAAAGTTTTATTTTCTAAATAGTGTAATTAAGGATAGTTTAAATGTTTATTTTATTTTGATATCTTGGGTTTTAATATAGCTGTCAATATTTGATATTAAATTATTTATACTTAAGTATACATGTTTTACAACTTATATGTATTTGCACAGACATAGAAAGGTTATCAGAGTAAAGACAGACTATGTGGCTATCCCACGTCACTTGTCCCTTGAAATGACTTTCTTCTCCTTTATACACTGATCCTCCCAGTGGACTACTAACATGTGCTTCTTACTATTTCTTAGTTTCTATTTACTCTTTTATACAACCAAAATAAAATCTTATGAATTCTATTTTCTGACCTAATTTATTTCATCCAGCATACTTAGTTCCTTTATCATGTGGTTGAATTACACTATTTTTATTATCGACTATCATTTCATTGCATATGTACCAACTGATGGGAATGTGGGTTATTTTTTAGTTTCTGAATATGAGAAATAAAGAAGGGGTTCTCAGCAACTCAGACTGTTGCCAAGGTAATAGGTTGTTCTCCACAACTGACAGGAAGACACACAGAGCTTTGAACATTGAAAGGTTGAGCTGTGAATACATAGGAGCTTCACCCTCACCCTCTAGTGTCTAGAACACAAAAAGGTACTCTGCAGACTGCCAAAAGAAAAGCACTAACACATAAACATCTGCAAAACTTTTGATCTACAACCTGTCCTGCCTGTAAAATATACTAGAACAACAGCTGCACAAACCTTGTGAGAGTAACCAATCTATGTCTGATTTAATGTAAGGCTGGAAACTCCTACCTGATACTGTTTGGGAGACCAATAACCATTGTATAGAAAATCCAGAGATCTATGGTAAAGCTAACTGCTACTCACTGATCTTTAAAAAAAGATGGAAATGATTCCTACTGACATTTTTCCATACTCATAGAGCAGTGCTTTATTCAGCCATCATTAGACAAGCTTCCTCATGCACCAGATGGGAACAAATACAGAGACTCACAGACATTCATCATCATCATCATCATCTCTCTCTCTGTCTCTCTGTCTCTGTCTCTCTCTGTCTCTGTCTCTGTCTCTGTCTGTCTCTCTCTCTCACACACACACCACACACACAAACACACACACACACACACACACACACACACACACACACACGCCTTGGAACATACAGCTCAAAAAGTGATGTCTGCATCAAATTCTTCCCCCTCAGAGCTCAGAAAACTGCAGAAGAGGAGGCAGAGAGCATGAGGGAGTCTGAGGGAATGAAGGACACCAGAAGAGCAAGGGACTCAAAAACAACTGAGCAAGCCTCTTATGAACTCACAGAGACTGAAGCAGTAAGCACGGGACCTACACAGGTCTACATCATGTCTTCTGTATACATACTATAGCTTTCAGTTTAATACTTTTGTAAGACTCCTGGGTGTGTAAACAAGTGGGTCTCTGATTCTTGTGCTTTTATTTGCGTGGTTATATTCTCTGGTGGTTTAGCTTGTCCAACTTTGATATATTTTTTGTTTTGTTTGTTTTGTTGTTATCTCTTAGGAGTTCTTTTCTAATAAGAGACAGAAAAGGAGTGAATCCAGATGAAAGAGTACATGGAGAGGATCTGGGAGGAGTAACAGGAGGGGAAGTTGTATACAGATTATATTGTAAGTAAAAAGAATATATGTTTAATAAATGGGGAAGTATAAAGAAGATAGCAGGAGTTTAAATGGTGAGTCATGTTGAATGCAGAGTCTGAAGAAGGCATTAAGATGTGAATTCTAAAAAATAAATAAATAAAAAGAACCCCCTCTTAAAAGAAATAAGGATTGAATATATATATTTATATAAAAATCTCATATGGCTTGCAAATTTTTCAACACTTTAATATTGCCTTATGGATCATGTTAAGGGTAACTTAATAAATGTCTATTGAGCATAAAACTGGAAGAATTTGATGGTTTGGGTCAAAATTTTCTGTGTCAATTTTGTTATATTGATTCATATTTGCTTTTGGATCTGACATTTTGCACACATCTACCAAATATGAATAGTGGATAAAAGACTTTTTAAAATAATAAAAAAAAACAGTTTTCCTTGTAAAGATCACATTTTGTAACTAAGGAGCCCCATAATTAACATGATTTCATATTCCTGATCGTATGAGTCATTATTCAACTGCTATGAAAAGTTTTCATTATCTCTGATAATATTATTTACTTTGAAATATACCTGATAAAATTTCTGATATTTTCTTTTGATTTGTATAAGAATCACATATTTAATCATGCATATCTAACATCCTAATTAAAAGCAAAGGAGAATTTTAATAATAGTTTTAAAGTTTTTGTAGTTGACACTAGGATTTGATTTTGTGGACAGTAATTCACAATATCAGTCTGAACTGATAAGTTTTACTTATTTGAGAATTCTCTGTTTTTGTTGTTGTTGAGAGTATGACCATAGGTAAGTTTTAATACCTGATTGTATGGTCTCACACCTATATATATAGAGAGACAGTGCTAATTAGACAGTGATATGCATATATCATAAATATACATATATTAATATATATCTTCATATATATATGAAGATGACATGAAATTTGGATAGGAATATGTTGGAAGACACACAGGGTGCTATAGGAGAAAAAAATGAAGAGGTGGTTTTTATAAAAATAATTTTTATACATTAATGAAATCTTTTTTTACTTCATATAAAATTAGTTCTCTTGAAAATGTATGATAAAGACTGAAAAGAAATATGTTTAGAATGTTATTAGTCAGAAATAAATAACTTTGGCATAAAGCAATAAAAAATAGGAAAAGATATATTAAATACATACATAAAAGAAATAAAAGGTCAAAATATAGGCCTAAAATTAAAGACTCAATAGCATAGATAATCACTAGATTAGACTTTATATACATATAGTCCTAAGGAATCAATTATTGGATTCAGAAAAGTTCTTTGACAAAACTCAATACACCTTCACAAAAAAAGCCCTGAGAGATTCGGACTCTCAGTTTACAGTAAGCCCATAGACAACATCAACTTCAATGGAAAGTTAGATAAGTTCCACTAAAATCAGGGACAAGACAAGGGTTTCTATTCTCTGTATACCTATTCAATATAGTACTCAAAGTCTTAGCTAGAACAATAGGGAAATTGAGGGAATACAAGTTGAAAAGAAGTCAAAACATATCTATTTGCAGATGGTTTGACAGTAAACATAAGTGACCCTAAAAATTCACTTGGGAACTTTTACATCTGATAAATACTTTCAACAAAGTAGGTGGATAAAAAATTAACTTATAAACTCAGTAGCCTTCTTATATACAACTGATAAATGAACTAAGAAAGAAATCAGGGAAATAACAGATTTGACAATAGTACCACATAATGTAAAATATCTTGGAGTGTTTCTGAACAAGCAAAGTGAAAGATTTATTTGAGAAGAACTTTTAAGTCGTTGAAGAAAGTGAAAAAGATATCAGAAGATGGAAAGATCTCATGAATCAATAGAAGTAACATATGGTAAAGGTGGGCATTCTACCAAAAACAATCTACTGACTCTGCAATTCCAACATAGTTCTCCACACATCTTAAGAGGACAATTTTCAACTCCATTTGTATAAACAAAAAGCCCAGGAGAGCTAATATACTGGGTGTCTGAGTATTCCTGATTTTAAGTTTTACTACAAAGCTATAGTAATAAAAACAGCACGGTGTTGACATTAAAATAGTCATGTTTATCAATGGATTAAAACCCCAGACATAAATCCATATACTTATGGACATCCAAATTTTTGATAAAGAATCCAGAAATACATACTTGAAAAAAAAGACAGCATTTTTAGCACCTGGTGCTAGTCTAACTAGATGTCTGCATATGTAAAAATGTGAATAGACCAATATTTATCATCCTGCACAAAACTTAAATAAAAACACATCAAAAATCTCAACATAAAGCCAGGGACACTGAACCTGATAGAAGAGAAGGTCAGAAATAGTTATGAACTCATTAGCACAGGAAAAGTTTTTATATAATGAACACCATTAGCGTGGTGTTTCTACAAGGGTCAGAACTGACAGGAAATAATCCACAAAGTGGTGCAAATGAAAATTCAGTTCAGCCTGACATAGTTGGCCTGGATGAAGCTTCATGAGTTTGATGATAAATTTTTGTTTTTTGGCCAGGATATTTAAACTAAGTGCAATTTGGGAAAAAAGTTTCAGGTGGGGAGGAGGTATCAGATGTGGAATAGTCAGAGGGTAGACCAGGAGGGAAATAAAATCTGGAGTGTAAAACAAATAAATAAATAAACAAAAATAAAAAATAAAAAAGTTTCCTGGTATAATAAAATCTCTGGTATACAAGGAAGCACAATTACTTTGATACATAAAGATACATATCTAAACTAAAGATACATATCTTTCTTTCTAGAGATGGGTTCTGAAGATAGGCTACCTGTATTCACTCAAAGGCTCCCAAAAGAATCTAAATTGGTTTCAGCTATACAAATAGTGTAGAGGTCATTTCCGGTATTAGCCACCTCTGGTCCTGGTTAGGAGAGCCTCTGACTATGCAGATAATGCAAGGGTCATTTAGCTGTTAGGTATATATGGTCCTAGTTTTGGGATCCTGTGGCTACACAGGTAGTGTAATAGTCATTTAGATTACTAGCTACTTCCTGTCTTGGCTATGAGAGCTTGATATGGCTTGGTCCAACAGATAATACAGGTCACCAGGCTATTAAACACCTCTAATCACCCAGTTTTGGGTGAAAAAATAGGTTACACATCCTTTCCCTTGAGAAGACAACCCTGCATGCATAACATTTCTGGTGTCTCTGGAGATTTATGGGCACAAGAACCTTCATGTTCCCAACATAACCTCCCTTCACTTTTTTTTAAAAAAATTGAGTTCTTTCTTTTCTTCCTCCCCCATTTACTTTATTCTTCTGTCAAACAATACATCATTGCCACATCTTCCCCTTCCTCCCCTCTGTTCATTCCCCTCCACATCTCCCCCAGATCCACTGATCCTCCATTTCCCTTCAGAAAACAGCAAACAGCCCAGGGATATCAACCAAACATGGCCTAACAAGATGCAATAAGACTAGATACAAAAACTCATATCAAGGCTGGACAGGGCAATCCAGTAGGAGTAAAACAATCCTGTATGCAGGTAAGTGTCAGAGACCTCCCCACTTCCACTGTTAGAAATCCCACAAAACTCCTCAGCTAAACAACAACTGCACATATGCAGAGGTCCTAGGACAGACCCATGCAGGATCCATGGTTGCCACTTTAGTCTCGTTGAGCCCCCCCTGTGCCCTGTTTACTTGATTCTGTGGACCCTTATCGCCTGGTATCCTCAAACCTTCTGGTTCCTGCAATGCTTCTTCCTTCTCTTTTGGGGGGTTCTCTGAGCTCCCACTAATGTTTGGCTATGGGTCTCCATATCTGCTCCCACCAGCTTCTGGAGGAAGCTTCCCTGATGACTACTGGGCTAGGCACCTTTTCTGTTGTTGGAATTGTTAGTCATGTTTGGATCTATCGAAGGTCTCTGTGTCAACCAGCTTCCAGATCCGGACATCCACACAGTGTTGAGCACAGGCTCCCAATTGTGCCAAGGATGTGTATGTGTGAAAACTGTTATTTTGTTTCCTAAACTAAATGTATGTAAATATTGATGAAAAATAAAACCAGCCATGAGTAAATTAATGAGTTTTTGGAATCAATGAATCTAAAAATTTATAATTTCAGGTTTTATGAATAACTTTAAAAAGATTCAACATCGTTAGCCCAGCAATGAATGGGCTAGTGAGATGGCTCAGTGGCTAAAACCATTTGCTGCCAAACCTCACTACTTGAGATGGATTCCAAAGACCTACCTGATAGAAGACACTCTAGATAGTTGCTCTCTGACCTCCATTTGTATACACACACAAATAATAAAATAAATAAATACAACATATTATGAACATTTTTAAAAAGAAATCATAGGTGGTGACTTTAATTTTGCAGTTCAATAACATAGTTAAATAAGTAAACTTTGAAAAATCCAATGCCTGATATAGCTGTCTCCTGAGAGACTCTGACAGTACCTGACTAATATACAGAGGTAGAGGCTCACAGCCATCCATTAAACTGAGTACAGGGTCCCCAATGAAGGAGTTAGAGAAAGGACTAAAGGAGCGAAAGGGTTTGCAGCCCCTTAGGACGAACAACAATATGAACTAACTAGTACCCTCAGAGCTCCCAGGACTAAACCACCATGTTGGGACTAAATGGCTCCTGCAGCATGTGTATAGCAGAGGATGGCCAAGTTGGTCATCAATGGGAGGAGAGGCCCTCCTTGGCCCTGTGAAGGTTCTATGCCCCAGTGTAGGGGAATGCCAGAGCCAGTAACCAGGAGAGCATAGGGTGGTGAGCAGGGGGAGAGGGGAGCAGGAGGGGGAAGGGAACAGGGGTTTGTTTGTGTTTTTGTTTTTATTTTCTTTTTTCTTTTTTTTGGAGTAGAAACTAGGAAAGGAGATATCGTATGACATGTAAATAAAGAAAATATCTAATTAAAATAATAAAATGTTTAAGTGAAAAAAAGAAAAATCTAATGATGAATTTATCTGGTAATTTATGTTTTGAGACAGGGTCTTACAATATAGTCCCACTGGCTTCAAAATTATTGGGATTTTCCTGACTCAGCTCTCTCTCTCTCTCTCTCACTTTCTCTCTCTCTCTCTCTCTCTCTCTCTCTCTCTCTCTCTCTCTCTCTCTCTCTCTCTCTCTCTCTCTCTCTCTCTCTCTCCCTCCCTCTCCAAAATTACAGGGAGGTTCCACAAGCATCGTTGAAAATGCACTTGTTTTGTGTTTCATCTCATTGGCAATTTCTCCATGGCTTTGCACAGTTATAACCTTGACAAAGAACAAAGAATTGAGGGGTTAAATAAATGATATGTTTTTATACTTATTTCTAAAACCCAACAGTACTGCTAATATATTTTTCATGCCCCAGTCTTAGATATTTAAATTTTATTTTGCATTATTGTAACTTTTTTAATACTAAAGATTAATCTAAGGCATTGTATGTGTCAGAAAAACTGCCTACTAATTGAGCTACATATGTGATTCTGGGATATTCAGAATTGTTTCAACTGACATATAATATAATATAAATTTGTGGGGTACAAAATGTTTATATATATATATGTACCTTCTGAAGTTTCAAATCAGAATAAACATATCAAAATTATTTATTATTTCACTCCTGGCTTTTATAAATCTATATCATATTTTAATTTATTCTTTTCTAATTGCATACTAGCAGAAGGAAACTCTTTTTCACATGTAACTGAAATTTGATACCTCCTGAGCAAACTTCACCATCTGTCTATATCCCTGCTTTCCTAGATGTGGCTACTGTTGCTCTATTTTAAATGTCCATGTCATAAAACTTTTCAGATTTCACATGTTATTTAGATCATGCCTTCTGCATCTGTCTAATCTTCCTTAACAATGACTTCAGTCCTAGTGATGCTGGAACAAAATGATCGTATTATTTGTAAGAGTAAAGTTATGAATAGATATATATAAACACACACACATATCACATTTTCTTCTACCACCTATCTGTTCTAGGTGTCTATATGTTTCACATTCTTGCTATTTTAAGAAGTGCTACAGCAGGCAGTGGTGGCACATGTCTTTAATCCCAGCATTTGGGAGACAGAGACAGATGGATTTCTGAGTTCCAGGCCAGCCTGGTCTACAGAGTGAATCCAGGACAGCCAGGGCTATACAGAAAACCCTGTCTCAAAAAAAAAAAAAGTACTACAAAAAGGAGGAAACAACAGTTAACTGGGGTGTCTAAATTTCATTTCCAACAAATGTGTGCTTAGTAGTAAGTTTTCTGGATGACGTAGTAGGTCCTTTTATATAGTTTTTTTTTTTAAAAAAAATAATCTACTGCTCTAAATAATGGCTGTATAAATGTCTATTTCCCCCCTGGGAATTAGTATAACATTTTTAATAACTATTACTTAAACAAGAATGAAATATCTGTAAATGAGAGAACTCTTCAATGAAATTTATAAAATATAAATGAAAAAAAGCTTATGATTCATGAGCTGGTAATATTTCTTAGCAAGTAAAGGCACATACTACCCAGCCTGATAATCTGGGATTGATTCCAAGATTTCACACATAAGACAACAGAATGATATCCTTAGTTTATGAACCGGAAGGATCATTATTGTTGTCTGTATTGTTGAAATTGTCTTGAGATTCAAAATAATTGCTAGCAAAATATGAATGTAATGTTATTCGAGTAACAGAAAAATCCTTACCATCTTACTATGATAATGCTTACTATTTACTACTTACTACTACAACAGAGTAGGAATAAAAATGAAGGCTTAAGATAAATAAACTGTTTTATGATATATTCTGGTAAATATTACAACAACTCAATTGTCCTCTTTGAAAACCTAAGTCCTTATCGTGTTCAGGGGAAAAAACCCCACATAGCAGGTTACATTCCATTTAATTTTATTTTATTAATCAAATATATTCATTTATACAGAATTTTAATATTTGTCTTAAATCAAATAGAAAACACTGGTTAATCGTTATATATTTCAATTGTATCATTTTTAAGATTTCAATAATTAAAGCTATCTAAAAATGCTCTAAAATCTTTATCTAGGTTACATTCTGATACTTCCATATTTCTTAACTATGTTGTAACTATTCTCTTCCACTTATGTTCTTTGATTGTGCCCAAATCTTCAAATCTTTGAGTTCCTGTGCCTTTTATGATGTTATTTGTTTCCCCTAAATACTCTTGATTTCAGTTAAATTTCACTCAAAAATCTTACTTGAAAGCTAAGGTCTAAATATAGCAGAGCACTGATTCTAGTGAAATTTTTTTCTAGTTTGGAAGTTTGGCTTTACTTCATTCACTTGAATATAACCCTGGAAGACATAGAATTGTACCTGCCGCATCAATGTTCTTAGAATAAAATCAGAAAACTAGAAATACATAACAGAGTATTTGCTAAAGAACTGATTCAATGCATGAATAATTATGTAGTTTAATTAATTTAAATTGTATTCTCTTTCTCTTTGTTTTCTCTTTCTTTTACCCACTCAGCAAATCACATATTGACTTAACAACTTCCTCATAGAAGTTTTCACTTCCTGGTTGCGAAGTGTATAGATCACAGGATTCATCAAAGGAAAGATGACTGTGTGGAAAAGAGAAACAACTTTGTCAGCTTGGAGAGCCTGGAAGGGGCGGGTATAGATAAAAATGGCAGGCCCAAACATGAGAAATACAATTATAATATGGGTGGTGCATGTAGAGATGGCTTTGCTCTTCCCTTCAGAAGAATGTCCTTTTACATGGTAGAGAATGACAGCATAGGAGGTCAGAAGTCCCAAGAAGCATAAGAGGCTAAGTAGACCACTGTTAGAAACCATCAGCAGCTCCACAGCAAAGGTGTCGGTGCAGGCTAGCTTTATAACCTGTGGAACATCACAGAAAAAGTTATCCAGCTGGTTTGGCCCACAAAAGGGCAAGTGCAGGATAAGAGCCACTTGTACAATGGAATGAGCAAAGCCCCCAAGCCACAGAGCCAACAATAATGCATGACAGACTCTAGGGTTCATGAGCGTGGTGTAGTATAAAGGACGGCATATAGCGATATAACGATCAAAGGCCATTACAACAAGAAGAAACATTTCTCCTGCTCCAAGAAAGTGAAGAAAGAATAGCTGAGTGATGCAGGCTTTATAAGAAATGACTTTTTTCTCACAGAAGAAATCCACAAGCATTCTAGGAGCTACAATGAAAGAGTAGGAGGCATCCAGGAACGCCAAGTTTCCCAGAAAGAAGTAAAGTGGGGCTGTGAGTCCAGAGTCTGATCTAATGGTGAAAATGATAAGAAAATTTCCAGGAAGAATTATTAGGTAGAAAACTGAAACCAGTGCGAAGACCAGGAGTTGAGTATCTTGAGACTGGGTCAGGCCAAGTAGGATGAATTCTGTTACTACTGAGCTGTTCTTGGTCTCCATCACTTCCTAATCCATAGAATAAAACATGTTATGTATTATACATGCCTTTTCTTCTGTTTCACAGCTCAAATCTACATGAAAGCAGTGTTTGCCATAACCAGTACACCATAGTTTAAACCATCTCTACTAACCCATTTGTACTGATCCTCACTAAGATTCTGTTCTGTTATAGATACCTTTAATTTCTACTTAACTACATGCTTCTACATACCTATAATTTTAGGACTATGAGCTAATTTCACAGCTACATCAACCAGTACCAGTCTTTTGTTATTTTGATAGTTTATTTCTTTCTGTTAGTGGTGACTCAATTTTTTGCTAGAGTATTTGCTTTTTTTTGTGTGTGTGTGTGCATTCTTTGTACAATCACAGAGAAAACTGCATTTGAAATTGTTTCTCTTCTTTACTTCCTATGGCATGCATCTTTTCTGGTTCTTATTTCCTTTCTGGAATTTTAAATTGCTGGTTTCCATGACATTGTTGTTTTATTGTCCCTTGAAAGTCAGCTTCAACACAACAGGGTTAGCTGAGAAGGGGCAAGTGTGGCTTTGACGACTGAGGTTGGGGCTAAGGATGGGGATCAGCACTAGTAGAGCTAACAGGGGTGGAAGGAGACTCAGTTCAAGTAGCAACTGATGAGGACTGCTGTTCACGGTAGCTAGAGAAAGAGAGAGGGGAAAATCACACACACACACACTCACACACACACACACACACCATACACACACTCACACACACACACTCACACTCACACACACACACACTCACACACACACACACACTCACACACACACACACTCACACACACACA
>NW_022196915.1:36593740-36596316 GCF_008632895.1 Mastomys coucha
CACACACTCACACACACACACCATACACACACTCACACACACACACACCACACACACACCACACACACACACCACACACACACTCACAGAATGGATGGTACAAGACAAGCTCCAGTGAGCAGGCTCCAACAAGCAAGTTCCTTCAATTTCACACATACATACATACAGGCATACATACATACATACAGACAGACATATACACATTCTTACACTGTATGGGTGGAGCAAAGCTCAAACCAGTTTATAAACATACACTTACACACATTTTTGGTGGATGGCACAAACTCCAATGAGTTGATTTCAACCACTTCACTTACACATTCATACATACACATTTGATGGATGGAGCAAAGCTTCAACAAGCAGACTCCAACCATTTTACATGCACACAGATATACACACATATATATAACAAACTCTAATAAGTAGGATCCATCAACTTTATTTTCTTCTTCCATAGCTGTTATACCCCAGAATAATCTTTCAAATAATATAGAATTATAATGTGATTACACTCTATTTTTCTTTTAGAGAATTACTACGAAAAAAACCAGTATGTTTCCAAATACCTTTACATGAAAAAACATTACATAGTACATGTAAACAAAACAAATAATTCCCAAAGAGCCCATGGACAACTAAGCAACTTGTTGTAGACTAACAAAGTATGAACAAGCAAGGTAATTTTCTCAACCACTTTTTCTTACTGGCAGACAGCAACTTTCAGATCAACTTCTTTATTATTCATCATTAAAGGAATCTTATAAAAATCTTAAAAGATCACACATCTACACTTTTATATAAGAAACAATCAGTCATTTCTGTTTTAAATCCTTAGAATGAACATTTACTCATCAGCAAATATTATTAAATCACATCGGGAAGCGGGGGGCAAAAATGTGCACAAGATATTCATAATCTTGATCACAGGCTCAGCTTCAGTAAGAGAGTCATGCCAGCCAGTCCTACCATTCTTCTTGTTCTCTGACCTTAAAATATGTCAGCCAGTCCTACCATTCTTCTTGTTCCCTGACCTTAAAACATGTCAGCCAGTCCTACCATTCTTCTTGTTCCCTGACCTTAAAACAAAACAAACAAACAAACAAACAAACAAAAAAAAACCCTAGGTTAACTCTTAAGACTGTACCTTTCTGAACTCAAGTTGCTACTAAGATTTTCTACATTAGAACCAGTAGCAAAACCATCTTAGTCCATTTTACCTAACAATTTATTTTTCCAAATGCTTTCTAAGGATGGTGGTCATTGCTGACAATCTACATTTCTAAGTTCTTTACTAGGGTGGTGATTGAATCATTAATCTGATCCAGAAGCAATGCCTAAGAAAGATCAGGCACTATCAGGCACTATAATTGTGAGTGCCAGAGACACTGCCCAGTGAAGGACTGGAAGCCCCTTTAGAGTTTGTATAGAACTTTTAGATTAATAGGGATGTGAGGCAACAAGCAGAAGAGAACAACAGCATCAAGTTCTCAGGACATTTAGAGTTGTGGCCTCCTTGAGGGACATCCATGTTGGTTGTACTAATGGATGGACCGCATTCATGAGTTCCAAAGTTGTTTGTTCCTCCTGCATGGCCTTCAGAATGCTCATGTGCATTCTGATTCCTAAGCATGTTGTCAGGATCTCAAATAAAATCAATGCCTTAACTTCACTTACAGGTGCCCTCCTAATTATGTTTCTGATTAACCAAACCTACATGTACGTTCTGTGCCTAAATTCTTTTCCTCACCTTCTAGGAGGATTTCCTTTGATTTATTGATAATATGCTTATTTCTATATCTAGCAATAGTACCAAAATGATACCTTTCCCACAATTTTTGGCATATTGAACCACTCATCAGTACATGTAAAAAATTTGATGATCTCAACTAATAAAACAGGGCAGAAAATGGACATAAAGAAGATATGTTGAAATGTGGTCATTTAATAATTTAGAAAATGGAAAAATATCATTAATTTTAAATATGTAATGAGTTAATTTGTTATCATTGCCAAGTGATAGGGGGAATGTGTATTTATTGTTTAAAGATTAGAAAATGATTAGTCTTATTAGTCATTGAAATTTCATTCAGCCACAACAAATTATGACACTATTTAGTAAAACATTCTTCCTCTGTCTCTGTAAATTTTGCATTAGTAAGAGTTATATTTGTGCCATAGGAATATATGATTCATTTTTATCTGAATATTACTTTTCAGAGTAGAGTATAGCCAGTCCAGAAATGTGCACATGAACATCCATTTGGGCACATAAAATAATGGAACTTTCTATATATACTTTTAAAATCTTATATTATGACATAATTTTATGATGCCATAATTCTAAAAAAATCATTTGGACAAGTAGTTATAATTTGTGAGCTTGTGAATGCTCCATTTTTAAAATATATGCCTTAAGATACAAAATAATATTTATTAGAACAAATCACCATAATGTGGCATACAAAATCATATCCTCCTCCAGAGGAAGCTCCACTCCCAGGTGTACTGACACACCCAGGATCAGAGGTGAGCAGGAACCAACATCTGTCCCAACACTGGGAGTAACTGGGATC
>NW_022196915.1:36598059-36639676 GCF_008632895.1 Mastomys coucha
TTGAAATACAGCCTTATTACAATGAAACCCAATGTCTAAAAATTATTCTTATTTTGGGCTTGTACCACTATAAGAGCCAAGATTTTAAACTCTACTAAATACAAAACAAACAAAAATACTTTATATATTTGTGTTCATTTAAGAAAATACTAGTAGTGATGCATTATTTTTAAGTATACAGCTAATATGTTTGGAGTTATTCAAAATTTATATTGAGAAAAATGTATTTTCACTATTGCTGTAGACAAGTATCTACATAAGACTGTTAAATTGATTGTTGTTTTATATCAAACAACTTTTATGATACTTATTGTTATAATATTTTATAAATTTTAAGGAATATGACAAAAAAGATATTGTAGGTATTGAAGGGGGGTCTATGTGAGGATCGGTGGTACAAAAGGGAAACAAGAATGTGATTCAATTCTATTGAATTAAAATATGTTTTTAAATGTTAAAAAAAAATCATGTCCCCAAACAAAAACAGTATCATGCTACAGTTTCAGATGCAAGCAAATTGGAAATTAAAAAAAAAAAAACAATAAATTACTGAAGGATGTTAAAACATAAGTCATCTAAAATCATATGTGTTTAAGGGTAGATAGTCCCAAATACAATTTATGTAAACTCTCTAAAATGTAACACCTATAGAGGCAGAAAGTTGATAAGATATTGATGAGGTTCTGAACTGAAATGGAGGTTTACACTGAACATGAGAGTTTTAATATGATGAATGTAATTTAGCAATGTGCACAATTCTTAAATATATTTATGATCAACAAATAATACACTTAAATTATGAATACTTATCAAATACTGTTTATGTCAACATGTTTAATGTTGCTGGTAAATTTTGAGGGATAATTCTAAAGAGAGTAGATTTTTGATTAAATATGTCAGAAATCATTAATAATCTTTCCATGTAAATAGAGAGAAGGAGAAAGAAAAATGGAAAGTCACCTTGAAAAGTCTCTAAAGAGAATTTGTGAAAATTTTTGGCATTGTATACTACTACACATATATGTGGACTTATAGGTGATTAGTCACATGTGTATTTATAACATCCAAATGTTATGGAACACGTTTGTAAAATGCATGGGCACATACAAAGGCACACCAATACATAGACATATATAATCACTCACATAAATTATAAGTGTAAACAAATTGAAAGAGAAAAAATATTTTCTTCGATTCTCTTTGACCTCGTTGCAGAGCTTCTTCGTCATTCATTTATCTGTTTATCTGCTGACCATCACATGTATGCCACACTGCAAGTAAAAATCTCTCAGAAAAATAAGCTCAGAGTCCTATTTATACATTGTGACATTACAACACTGACACAGTTAATTTTCTGACTCTTCCTCACATTTATATTTCCAAGACTTAAGTAAGCATTACTGAGAGGAGCCATCCCTTTTTCTTTGCTGTTTTCTGCATTTACCTTAACCCCTGTTGTCTATCGTATGGAAATCAGTGTTATTAAATATCATTAGCCAACCTCTTCTCTTCTTTTATTCTCATTTGTTTCAGTGGTTATTTCAGTGGTTCTCATAGGGATGGGACAAATGGGCATTTATCTGTACAATATAAGTTCTAAGGACAGAAGTTTGAAACATTGTACTGCCGAAGAATGAGTGTTTTATTCCAGTCAACTGAGATGATAAAGAATTGGTGGTTGGTGTAGGCTAAGATGGAAGCCTCAATTCTTTGCAGCTGCAAAATTTGCTCACTTCAACTGATCAAACAACAACAAATGCAATTTGCATTGAAAATACATATGCAGAAGATACAACTTTCTCCCCCCCCCCTTTCTCAGAGTTCATTAACACAGGCACTGTCAGACAACACAGCATGCAATTGTTCCCAAAGCGAATGATTCAGGAGCAAGCTTTCTGTGCTAGCTGTTCACTTCCTCCCTTTCCTCTCTCTCTGTCATCTTTATGGCTCTTCTCATGGTCTTATTTTTTTAAATTTGATTCCTGACATCTCTGATTTTAATTCCCGTACTCTTATGCATGTGTTTTTGGTTTCATCATTTATTTTTCTTGCAAAGCATGTCTCCAAGTTTTCTGTCCCTTTGTTATTTTCTCTATACCTCTCATTCCCCATACTCTTTGAGTTAGTAGTTTTTGCTTTGTTCTCTACACTTAACCAACTAGTTATGTTCAAACAAGAATGAGCTATAAACAAGGCTGTCAATGTGAAAAAGAGCAAAGGATGTTTGGAAAGAGGAAAATGAAAGGGGAAATATAACTATATTACACTGTCAAAAAGAGAATAATTAATTAAAATGTACACACACACACACACACACACAATATTGCTTTGGGTATAACGTCTAGATCTCTTTACTTGTCTCAAAGAACAGTGAGCACAGTAAAGACTTCCCAAGTGTCTATTTTGATGGATTTATTAATGATTGGCAATGTTTCACTCACTTGTCAATGATGGGCCTTTTCTTCTGAATTTTATCCTATTTGAAATGTTTTCATCTAAATTACTCATGAATCTCTTGCCATCCTCTTACATGGTTTTTCTCTTTCTAACTCATCTTGGAACAAATGATGTTCTTTTTTTTTTCTCAAAATGCATGTATACTAATTATACTTGCAAAATAAGATATATCTGCAATTTAGCCACTATATAATTTTAGAATAGAAATGAATTTTTAAAGTATGCAGTTACATCTAAGGAGGAGAATGAATTTATTTGCTTTCTCAAGAGTAGAGAGTATTAATGTAAAATAACTTGATTAGCAGTAAGTGTCTAAACTGACCTAAGAAAGAATTTAATGATTAGATAAATTATGCTACCACATGATGAGAGGCTATATTGGCAGAGTGTCTCTGATTGCCCTGGCATTGACCTTAGGATCTCGGACAGATTTATGAAAATATGGAATCATTTAACTAAATTGCTCTTTCTGAATTTCAGTTCTCCAAGCTTGATTCTTGTATTGTTCTATGCTAGGATCAATGTACAAAACAAAAAAACAGTTCACATAAGCAGGGATACAAGGTGGTTGGCAAACTCAATATCAGTGAAGTTTGTTTTAAGACTAAGCTTACTTAGATTTTTTTTATATAAAGTGATGCTAATCTCTTTATTCATTTTAATTTAGGTAAGTATTGGGGAAGGTCCATAGTTTATATTAGATTCAAATTGAAATTAAGTTTGACAATACCAAAGCTACTGTTATATCCACTTGTTTTTAATAAAATATTAGCCTCTTTAATTTTGGCCATCAGATGTTGCAGGAGTATTATTTAATGAGGGTAGGAAGTAGAACACAGCTTAATTTAGTGCTGTTTTACTCTGTTTCAACAGCATTGATCTGCTCTCATGATTTCATTGCAAATGTAGTCCCAGAAAAATATAATTGCATTTCTACTTCTTATTTGTATATACTTTATAAATATAAGTAACGATAAAAAATTTCACCTTAGTAGCAGTCCAATATGTTCAAACAGGCAGCTATTCTTTTCCATCCATGGGAAAAAAATAACTGATCATGTAAAGTTTTCTTTAAATATGTTTCCTCATATTGGTGAGTCTTTAGATTATGAAATCGCGTCTTCAAATTTGAGATGCAAAACAAAATGTGTTTGGGGATTTTATTAGCACTGTTTAATACAAAAGGGAATTAATTGGACAACTCAAACAGATGCAACAATCACAGGTACATTTTAAGTACTATACAGTCAAGGAAGGTGGCACCTCAGACATCACTGCTCATGACATGACTTTAAGTTATCCAGTTATCAAAGACAGCTATGATGCTATGACACTTAAATTTACAAGGGAAAAGAAACAAAGTATCCATGTATATAACAACAGTACATTCTTGTTTATGAAGGAATTAATTAATAAGCCTCAGTCAATAATAAGTATACTGGAATATGAATATATTAGGTGACAAGACAGAGAATGTATCATGTACTGTGTATTATTTTTTGAAGGAATAATGTACTTCATTGTGGTGATCACAGCCAGTTCCTGTTTGAATTTCATCTTAAACAAAAGAGTAAATTATTGGTTTTAATATTTGTATAGCATATGTTAATTTTTAAATGTATTTCTATTATCTTTGGGATGTATGATTCATATGATTCTCTTTCTCATTTAAAGATTAATGGGTGTTTTGTTTCATTTTGCTTGATTTCGGTATTTTTTTTTTGTCCCATTGGTTCTTTGTTTAGATTTTTGTGTTTTTGGTTTTTTCTTGGTTTTAAAGTTTTTGGTTCTTGTCTCTTGGTCTGAGAAAGAGAAACAGAGAGAGGGAGAGAGAGACAGAGACAGAGAGACAGAGAGACACACAGAGAGAATTAGGTAGCTAGGTATATAGGGAGGACTTAGAAATGTTGTGGGAGAGAAAACATGATCAAAGCATTGTGTAAAAGATATATTTTATATTTTTCTTTTTCTCGGAGGAGAAACTGGGGAAGAAGATATTATATGGCATGTAAATAAAGAAAATATCTAATAAAAAATAAAAGATATTGCATATAAAAGATTTAAGTGATAGCAAATAAAACTAAAATATTAATAATTATTATTTTCTTATTAATTTAAATGAATTTGAATTTTGGTGTTTTGAATGTAAATAAATCTAAATTTACAAAATTAATGAAATGTATTCACATATACCTCTATTTAAATTTTTGCCCAGTTTAGTCACAGGTATAGTAATAATTAAAGGTGAATTAAAAACTTGAGTACAGCAGGACCATTTTGATCATGTTTTCTTTTCCTACGCAGAGATTGTGTTGAAACACAATACTTCTCTGCTGAAAATAAAAAGCATTATGTGTATATCACTATTATTGTGTGAAAATATATGGAATGAATATTCAGAAATACAGTAACTTAAAAACACAGGAAAGCCGGAGTGAAAGAGCAAAAAACACAAGGATAAACAAGTGAAAAACAGCTGCTTAGAGCCACCCTGGTGACCTGTCCTGGGAACACGCATCCCCACTGCCTTCCCACACTACCTCCAGAATACTGTCTTAGTGCAGAGAACCACAGCTTGTATTGTGAACCCCAACCTCTCACTTTAAGAACTCTTGCTCATCCACATCTGCACCTGGGGAACTTAAACTCCTACTTCTTTTCATGAACTTCATGCTCTCTCTCTATATATGTGTGTGCATGTGCATATGCGTGTGCCTGTGCATGTGCGTGTGCCTGTGTGTGTGTCTATGTACATATCAGCCTACCTTCCAGGCCCTTTCCTGAGCTCCAGTTTGCATTGCTAACTGCACTCACTCACCACACAGAGGGCCCCGGGCTTCTCCCATCCTTAATCCGGATTCTTCCCCAAGTATACTCCATTCATTCTACCCAGTTCCATTCTCTTCAGTTTTCTGTATTCTTCTTGTATCTGTATGGGCATTTTTCTTAATTTGGCAAAGTTTTCTTCTACATGCTTACTAAAGATCTGGTTTATGCCATTGATCTGGTATTATTCTTTTTCATCTATGCCTATAATTTGAAGGTTAGGGTTTTTCATAGTATTTATCATTTCTTGTATATTTTTCTTTATGTTTAACTTTTTTCATTTTATTTGCTTATTTTATCTATATCTTACATTATCTTGGACTTTTTAATATTCTCTCTTTTGCTAGATTCATTTCACTTGCAAAACAAATCCCTTGAGTTTTATGGCCAATATATTGGGTGTTTCAGGTTGAATCTTCTTTAGTGGTTCTGTCTATTAACCAAATTCAATTTTCAAATTCTATAATGTCTTTTTCATTTCCATCAGCCCTGTGCTTGTGTATTCTTGATACCACTCTGGCATTTATTTTCCTTAATTTTTTTGTCCTTGATTTTATTGATCTGTTTTCTTGTGTCTTCCTTAATCTCCTTGAATTTTTTGATGAAGTTAATGACTGTTCTTTTAAATTCTATGGCCTGGGTTTACCTGCATCACTCAACTTGACAAATATTTATGGCCTTGTGAGTTTGGAGGGTAGAAGATACCTAGCCTTCAATTTTTACATTGTTTGTAGTTTTGCAATGAGACTGGTCATGTTGACATCATTGTTAGTCTTGTATCTGATATGGATAGATCAGTTTGGAAAAGATCACAGGGTATGTGGACCAAATTTAGTGTAAAAGTCAGATATGCCTTACATGGAATGAATTCACATGAATATGGGGAGGTGTGCTTGCATGTAAGATGTATAACCTAGTCTAATCCTGGAGATTGGGGGTAAATCTCAGGGCTGAGGTGGGTGCGTTGAGGCAGAATGAGGTTGACATACCCATCCAGATCCTTGGTGTGCAAGATATAGCAGTATAGATTTAAATATGGCATAGGAGGGTCCTATGTTTTGTTCAGGTGTGGAGGATCTTTGAAGAAGCCTGGATTTTGGGCAGCACAGTTAATGGTGGCCAGACTATGCAGGGGATTGGATGAGTGACCCAGGTTCCTTCTATGGGACTAGGGGAGGTTTGTGGAGGGAACATCAGGTGTTCTTACTGGGACAAACCATAATGAAAGATTTTAGGTCATTACTTTTTAAATTTAGCCAAAACTACATTCACTGGATAAAGGCAGAAAGCATCACTTCTATATTTTCTCTTTTTTGTTTTTACCAAAATATCATAAGAACAATCTCTTTTCAGTTGCTAATATTCTCTCATTCTGAAAACTCTTGAGCTGGGTCATCACAGTTCACATAGCTTTTAACACTACTGTCTTCCAAACTTCTACTAGGAGAGCCAATTAAATACTACTTACAGTGTTCAATTGATTTATTTTTTTAATAATTTATTTATTTTTTAAATGTATGTTTGGTGTTTGGCCTACATGTACATGTGTGAGAGTGTTGGATCTTCTGGAACTGGAACTGGAATTATAGACAGTTATGAGCGGCCATGCAGATGCTGAGTATTGAACCTGGGTCCTCTGTAGGAGGTGCTGGGTCATCTCTCCAGACCCAGTTTCTAGTTGATAATGTCATAGCCTTTCGTATTCTTACAACAGCAACAACAACAACAACAAAACACATTTGCAGGTCTGACATAGCAATACCCCACAATTCTGGTACAGCCTGTATATTTGATACTATCCTATTGCTATGATACAATACCACTGTCAAAGGAATTTATGGAAGGAATGGTTTATTTGTCTATTTGTCTTAAGGTTCCAGAATGATAAGAGTCCATTAGAACGGGGAAACATGGCAGCCAATAGCAGGCATGATGACTGGAGCAGAAGCTGGAGGCTCACATCTCTAATCATATGTAGAAAAACAGAGAGAGCAGGCAGGGAATGGCACACATCTTTACACTGACAAAGCATGTATCCCATGACACACTACCTCCAGCAAGGCTACACTTCCTAACCCTCTTCAAATAACACCACGAACTAGGGACAAAGTATTCATATGCACAAGAATAAATGGGCATCTCCTTCACTCCACCATGCCACATGCTTATTTTGTGGCTTCTATGAATGGGTTTGTTTCAGTCACTTCTTTTTTACTTCTCCAATTTAGTGGAACATAAGTTTTCATGATATGTCCTCATGATATTCTGTGGGACCGTGAAAGGTAGCATGGTCCCCAGTTGAGCTAAGGGACCCTGAAGGGACAGTAGGAACTTTGCTTACTCCCAGGCACCAGGCCCCTATCACTAGCTGCAGCCCCTCCACCCCTGTAGATTTGTGACCATTAGTCATGTAAGGGCAACACCCAATGCCCCTCCACATGTAGAGGAAATGACCTGTGGTCAGGTAGGCTCAAGACAGATCTCCATTTTAATGAGGTACCTAAAGGCCTTGGAGGGCTTAGCTAATAAGCTTTCCTTCCCAGACATTCCTCTCTGCAAAGGTATTTAATTTCAGGCCTACCCTGAGAAGTGGGGTATGGTTTTACACATCCACTTTGCACCATTACAATAAATGCCTTAAAACTATGGACTGCCTCTTTTCATCGGGATCTTCACCTATAGAGCCACCATCTATATAGTCTCCCGTTCTCCCCCAATCCTCACCCCGGCTCATTCCTTTCTCAGCTCTTCCAGGGCTCCCGGGCATGCCTAGACATCCAAGAAGAGCCTAAGAACCAGAAGGCCTGGCCTCCTTGCAGGCCAGGGAACCCCTGAGCCAGTTCTGACTGCTCTGTCTCAGACTGTGCTTCCCACCCCAGGAGTGATGTTCCAGGGCTTCCCTAAGGCCTAACAACCGCCTGGTGACAGACTGAGATAAGCTCAGTCAACTCCCAGATCCTGCCTCCCTGTGGCAGAGTGATGGAGACCTGTTTATTCTATTTCATTAGCTGCTGCCACAATTTTGATTGTTACTTTCTGAATGCTAGTTTTGAGTTAAGTTGAATTTTGAGTTAAATTTAGTTTTTCTGAGTCTTAAGATATATCCTTATTTATATATTTGTCATCTCTCAAATGTTTGATGTAGGCACTTAGTACTATACTTCATTTTAGGATTTTCTTCCTGTTCCTATAGATTTCAGTAAGTTGTGCCAGCCATTTTATTTGGTTATAGGTATTTAAAATGTTTTATTGAATCTTTGTGAGTTTCATATCATGTAGCCCAGACCCACTCATCTCCCCTGTCCTTTGCCCTTGAACCACCCTCAATAAAACACAAACAAACAGCAAAGCATAGAAAACATCTCATAGTGGAAGCTGTAGTATGTCTCAGTGTGTCCCACAGTGTGTCTCTCTGTTCACACAGTCTCACTTGCAAATGTTCATTGTAATCACCCCAATGCCTTCACAGCCTAACTCCAGATGGTGGTGCCAGCCCTCCCACCCTCTCACCCTTGGGCATGGCTTACCTGTGCTCTCTCACCTAGGGCCAACTCTACTGTGATGCTTAGGTGAGATGCAGTGCCCACTTTCCCAAGTGCTGTAGTTGACTGCCAAATGAGTTGCAGCTCATTTGCTCTCATGATCCTGGGGTCAGCTCTCCTAAGAGCTGTAGGTTCTGGAGATGTCATTGGTATTACCCCAGCAGCCATGTTGCCTCATGTCAAATGACTGGCCAGGCCAGCTCTCCTATGCTCACACCCTTGAGGTTGGCTCACCCCTGCCATGAGAGTCAGCTTTGCTATGTTGTCCAAGTGAAGTGCAAGGCGTGCTCTTCTGAGTGCTGCAGCTAGTGATGGACAAGGATAGCTTTCCTGAGCTCATGATCGCTTGGGACTCAGACGTGGTCTTCAGTGGCAGCTTGGGATGGGAACTCACCATGGCCCCATGTGGTAGGGCTGGCCACTCACAACAGGCCACCTCTCCATCCTCTAGTCTTCAGCTCCATGTGTTTTCAGAATGCTCAAGCTGCTTCACTTCTTTTTCTCTTTTATCTGACCACCACATACTTACATTTTGTGGTAGCTCTGTTACAGGCTAGCCATGTGGCTGGTGGCTGATGGGCTCCTGATTGACGTTTTCCATCCATGCTGCATGACATAGTGGCAAGCAGGTATCTATGGTCCACCTATGAAAGGCACTGGAGCGCAGGTCTCTCTATCTCTTCCTGCACCACACTACCTGCATGGAATTTTATTTGATCTGACATCTATGAGTTCTAGACATAAATCAACTTTGGCTATCAAGCTAGGCATCAAGCTAGGATGAACAAAGACTGCCATCTGCTTTGACCCTGATTAATATAAGAACAATGCCACCAACAAGGTAAGGAGCAATTATAGATTTTATATTTGCTTCCTGATTTATTCAATGACATGCAAAAGTTTAATCTCAGTGAATTCTTTCTGTAGATTCTATTGTTGCTGGCATCTAACCAGCAACATTGTGGTAAGATAGGATGTTATTTCGATTTTCCTATATATGTTGAAACTTGCTTTGTGACCTAATATGTGTGTAGAAAGTTTTATGGTTGCAGAGAAGAGCCTGTATCCTTTCACATTTGGAGGGACTATTCCCTAGTTGTACCTTAGTCCCATTGTATTTATAATTATCATTTATATCCAGTGTTTACTTGTCAAATTTTATTTGCTTAAGACGTTTATTAGTATTTTGATTAGGATTTCTATTGGTGTGCTGAAACACCATGATAAAAAACAAGTTAGGGAGGAAAATGTTTATTTGACTTACACTTCTATATTGCAGTTCATTATTAAGGGAATCCAGGACAGAAACTGAAGTAGGATAGGGCCCTGGAGTCCCAAGCTGATGAAGAGACCATAGTAGGGTTGTCCTTACTGTCTTGCTCCTCATAATTTCCTCAGGCTGCTTTCTTATGGAACCCAGGATCATGAGCCAGGGATGTTACCACCCACAAGGAGTTGGGCCTACCCTCAACAATCACCAGTTAAAAAAAAATGCTCTATAGGCTTGCCTATAGCCTGGTTTTATGTAGGCATTGTTTTGATTGACATTCTTTCCTCTCAGCTTGTGTCAAGTAGACATAAAACTATTTAGCACAATGTGAGTAGGGTATTGGTGCCATCTATTATCACCTATTGTCATCTATTGAGATTAATTTCTTAGTTCACAGCTTGTGATATTTATATTATGAAATAAGATGTTTATTTTTTTGAGTTATGATATCTTCTAGAGAGATTATTCTAATTATGAGTTTGAAATTACCTTCTCATTATTTTTGTATTGAAGTCTCTTTGGTCAGCTATCAAAATGAGTATAATTGCTATTTCTTAGCTCCATTTGCTTGCATGGAATACCTTTTCTAGTCTTTCTGCTTAATGTTGTGTCTGTTTTTGGTAGTAGTCTGTCTTTCTCAGAGGAAGCAAACTATCATGTATTTATATTCAATCTACTAGTTTGTTATTTTCTTGTAGAATTGTTACCATTAATAATATTCAGTTATAGAAAATGTGTATTGGTTCACATCATTTTGTGTATCCTTAGAATCCATTTGATTCATTAACCTGGAATTATTATTTATACCTTGTTGTGTTGTTAGCTTGTTTCTGTTTAGACCAAAGTACTCTTTCTAGTATTCTCTGAAGAGCTGGTTTAGTTTTCACAAATTCACTTAGTGCACTTTTACCATAGCGATCTTTCACTTCTTCAGTTTTAATACTTTTTTTATTTTGTTTTTGCTTTTTGATTTTTGTTTTGGTAGTCACACACAAATGGTCACACACAAAATGAAATACATCTTTTCAGGACCTTCTGGCTTTAGATGTTTCTACCAGATAATCAGGTCTTGTTCTGCTGGGACTGTCTTCATGAGTGACTTTGCCCTTCTCTCTCACAGCCTTGAATGCTCTTTATCTTGTCATTGTTTCAGTTTTTTAAATATGATATATCATGGTAAGTTTCTTTGTTTATATTTTCTTGTTTTTATAGATTTGCTTTCTTTTAAATATGTATATATTGGGAAGCAGGGTATGTGTACATAATGTAGTTCACTAAGAAGGCCCAAAGTGATATCAGATCACCTGGAGCCAAAGTAGCTGATGGTTGTGTTCTTACTGGGTGCTAGGAACTAAAGTCCACTCCTCTGGAAGAGTGAGACATGTTCTTAACTGCTGAGCCATCTGTCCTGCCTCAGAAAAGTTTCTTTTCTTGCTTTAAATAGTATTTTATAGGCTTCTTGTACCAAGTTGTGCATCATTTTCTCTAGATTTGGAAATTTTTTTCTTCTGTAATTTTATTGAAAATATTTTCTATTGCTTTTATATTATAATCTTTTATGCCTTGTGCCCATATTCCAGGTATTTGTTGTAGAGTGCTCTATGTTCTACTAGTATTCTTTTAGTATATCATTGACCTTTACTGAATGACCTAACTCCTCTACCTTTTGTCCCAACCCCGATACTCTGTTTTCTCTGTGTTACAACCCTGATACTGTGATATTGTCTTGTACTTGATCCAGTCTATCAGTTATGCTTTCCACAGACCATTATAAATTATAATCATTTTTGTAATTTTTGTATATTATTAATGTGAAAATTCTTTAAAATTGCTTCTATTGCCCTCTATTACTGCAGGATTAATAAGTTTGGTTGAATATGTTATCCCGGCTCTCTCTCTCTCTCTCTCTCTCTCTCTCTCTCTCTCTCTCTCTCTCTGTCTGTCTGTCTCTGTCTCTTTCTCTCTCTGTCTCTCTCTCTCCCTCTCTCCCTCTCTCTGTCTCTCTCTCTCCCTCTCTCCATCTCTCTCTCTCCCTCTCTCTCTTCCTCTCTCCCCCTCTCTCTCTCTTTCTTTCTCTCTCTCTCTCTCACTCACTGTATGTGTTTATGTTTGTATGTGTGTATACATGTGTGTTTGTGTTTTGATGAAGGACTTTGTACATCTATATCCATAATTAATTCGTTGGGTGAGGGTTTTTTATTTAAATTTTTCTTAAATTCAAGTTTTCTTCTTCCAATGTTGATTGCTTACAAGGCTCAGGATAGGATTAATTTGTAGATGTGTGGTATGATTGTCTATGTGAAATTAGTATTTAGAATAAAAGAAAAAAACTGTCTTCAGAAACTCAAATACTATGCTGGTTCTGTTTTGGTCTCTTCCTCGAATGTGCATCTTGTGTCATGTGTTGTGGTATTCCCCATGAGCCTGTGTCAAATTAGGCCCTCACATGGTTCTATGACTTCTACTGCCATGAGTTGTGGAACTTTCAGTGCTTATAAACCTTACCTCCAGACAGTCTGAGTTTCTGCCCTTGTTCCATAGCTTCTAGCACTAGTAAGTATATGGAACATGCTTGGTCCATGTGAGCTTTAGCTTGAATTAGACACCATTATAACCTTGGGTCTACAGCATCTGCTATGAGTTGCACAATTTCAAATGTGTGGGCTTATTTTTGTTCAGATATTGTCCTCATCTTAGGTCCACAGCTTTTACTATGAATAGTACAATTCCCTGTATCAATTGGGGCCCCAAAGATTTGTGAAAAATTTCAAATTGGGCTATAGATGGTCTGCATCCCAGGTTTAGAATTCTTGGTCTATATTTTTTCTAATTAATATAACTAAAAATTTACTTTCTATTTACTCTTGATAGGTATTCATTTGTAGAAATATTCTCTTCTTCTCAATGATCTAATTTTGGATATTTGATTCTAAAAATAGTCTCATAATCAGTTGTGTTTCTTTTCTGTTCATTATTATATGTATCTTTATCAGTATTTCATTTAAAGATTTTTGTTGATATAAACTATTCTTACTCATATTTGCTGTATTTTACTCAGAAAGTCAAACATCAATTTCCCAGCAGGTGCTTAGAATGGTGAGATTAGACATTTTATTGTGGACCTTCTTTCTAGTGTAGGGTTCAGAAATACCACATGGACCTTCTACATAGCTTCTGGTAAATTTTATAGAATAGATGTTGGCTTGGGCAAGAACAAAGAAGTATGACTTAGTCTTTAGAGAAAATACTTTCATCAAATAACTTGTTGGGATTTTTAGACATGCATACAATATTCCTTGACAATAATTCAACCCATTTCTCCACCTAACTCTCCATCTTCCATCTTTTGGGCCTTCCCACTTTCTGTTCTCCTTTTTGCCTTAAATATAATCCACCAGTTTTAATTTGTGCTGCTTGTATACTCATGTGGGGCAGAGAGCAGTTCTGACAACCGGAGTCCAGTAAAGCAGAGCCACCTTGGAACCCCGGAGACCCAATGAGCAATGTATTTGCTTATAAGGGATGGTAGGCGTTCAGTGATTGCTTCTGAGACCAATGGCTCAGATTTCAGCGCAGATCCCTCACAGCTGCCCCTGCAGATGTGTGCTCTATCAGGCAGACAACCTCAAACTCCCAGCATTCTTGCTGGACCTTACACACAGTCATCTGACCACAAGCCAGGCATGCCACGCCCCATACAATACAAGGGGTGGTTTGCTCCCTCCTCACTCTCTTACCCTTCCTCTCTTGCTCCTTACTCTCTCTTACTTCTCTCCCCCTCATTCTTACTTCCTCTTGCTCTCTTGCTCTCTCTCCTTTCTCTTTTGCTCTTTGTTCTCTTCTCTGCCTTTCTCCCTCTCCTTCTTTTCTCTCTCTCTCCTTCTACTCAACTAGCATATTTCTCCTTCCTACAATAAAAAAACTCATTCATACATTGCCTCCTTTGTAATTAAGGCACCATGGAGCAAACAGGCCAGCCCCGGAGGAGAGAGAGAGACCCCGTTCCTCAGCACCAGGCCCCCTGCATTTGGAACGGCATACTCATTGGTTAGAAGCTGTCTGTAAGCATAGCTGAACTACTACAAGTCACACCCTTAAGGGAAACTAACTCTGTTTTCCTCAGAAGCCATAAATTATCAAGAGCTCTTTAGCTAGGCATGGGAGCTCATGACTCTCTCCTTTGTCCAAGGTGAATGTTTGCTGGTTTGATTTTGTGCAGGTTTTGTGTAAGCAACCACTGATAGTGTGAATTCATAAACACAGCAGTCCTGACATGTACAGAAAACAGATTTTTCTCTAGTCCTTGCTAGTCTCTAGCTCTCCTAATCCTTTTATTGAGCGTTCAGTGACTCTTCTACCAGTAAATAGTCAAGATTCGTTTGATGTTTTATTGTCACTAGTTCATATTTATTTTGTACTAGATTGCTATAAAGTCATTAAAATGTAGCTGCTTAATAATTTATATAACATAAAGGCCCATATTTTCATTTCATCTTTATTATATGTGGAATATGTACATAGTATCATGATTCAGCTGGATATCAACCTTTCATTGGCTTTCTCCTTTACATTTCCTTGACAGTTTTCATTCAGTGTGCTTTTGAATTTACTGATTTGGTTTGTGCCTCCTTGGTTCAAGATATGAGAATTGCATTTTACACTTTATAAATCTAATATCAATCATAATTTATTCATGTGACTAACTAAAATTCATTTATATCTATTAATGCAATTCATTATATTTACTGAAATTGTTGCTATGAATATTCTTATATTCTGTTATAATTATCTCTTTACAAATACATATATAATGAATGTCAAAAGCCAGAATGCTCAATAATTTCATTTTCATTTTTCCTGAAAATTTCATTATCTTACTTAGAGATGTTATGATAGCCATAACTGTAAAGTACATGTCTATATGTATTTATGTATGCAGCATGTTTATATATATAAGCAGCATATATATCATACACATACATACATATATATGTATATATATATTATGTATGCATCTCTAAGTAAAAAGAAGTCATGAATTTGAGAGGTAGGATACTTTAGAGGGATTAGAGTGAGGAATGGGAGGAGGAAAAATGTATAATTGTATTTTAAATAAAAATGAAGTCCTGGGATTGGACCACAAGAAGATAGCACCAATGGATTGCAGTCTGCCAAAGGCTAAGGAGGGTGAATGATCTGTGGCATGGGATTGAAGTCCAGAGTTGGGCCTTTCTAAGGTGACCAAACATGTGTATGACCTGCTTGCATTTGCCCCCAGTTTTTCTTACCAGCCCTGTCCAGGGGTGGAACAAAAAAAGAATAGACCCTACTCCCTGGGATATCTTAGATCTGGGGCAGTCAGTTTTAGAATTGATTTTTAGCCATTTGTAACTTCTGTATCTGCCCTTTCTGGCCTTTGGGAAGAAATTACCATTTAAGATGGAGAGAGAGCTTAAGTAAAGGACATGGACCCTCTAGGGAATGATTGGCTATGATAAAGGACAGGCCTCTGCAAAGATCTTGGAGACAGAATTGTACTTTCTCTATCTGGCATTGAGACCCTGGACCCTCAGTGCTTCACTTACCCTATGGGGTTTGGTTCCTAGGGTGTCCTGGATCTCAGGCTGTTAGTGGGTGGTGCTGTGGCTGTCCTGGAATTAATGGACTAGCTATTTGTTCAACAATTGCTGTGACTTTTCCATGGCCATTGACCACACAAGAGTGATGCCCAAACTCTGGAAGACTGGATCTTAGAGTTCTAGGATATTGTTACATTTAGAATCTTCCACTGCACACTGGACTGTGATGCTTGCCTGTACTCCCTTACCACCCAGAAACAGAAACTCTTGCTTCTTACCTGCATTAGAGCCCTGTCTGGTTCTTTTTATTTTCTACTCAGGTAGGATTACATTCAAGTATATGGCTTAGGAGATTTCATCATCCTTATCATTTTTGGCCTACTAGCTGTCATTCTTTCTTATGTCATCCAAGTGAACATCTTCCTTCTAGTCTTCACTATACCCCTGGCACCCATTATGGAGGCCATCATTCTCCATTGAAACACCAGGGATGTGGAATTCAACTGGGAGGCTGGCATTTTCATACTGGTCATTTTTATTGGGCCCACCTTCTATATGTTCTACAACAAGCTGCCTTCTTTTTCCCAATCTAATTTTCATCATCCTGGGAATATACTGTGTCATTAGTGTAGAAGCCAAAATCTAAGAAGGCAGTGCTAGTGGCTAGGGAAGATGAGTTAGCATTAAACTCTTGCTTTTCCACTTTTTAAAGATAATCTTTAAAAAGTGATTTGTTTTCCCATATTACTGGGACTCTTAAAACCAATATATTTTCTGAAGATGAATTGGATGCACTGTTCTTGTGTTGTTTTTCATTTATACTTGAGGGTACTGACTGGGCAATTTAGAATTGAATGCATCCATCTTCCCCTCATTCTAGACTGAATAGCATAAAGATTTCTGAAGGTGCTATATTGTATTTCAAAGGAGCCACATGATGAAGTCCAATTATCTTGGCAAAGAAGAAATGGTAATAATTGATTTCCAGATCCCCTTAATCATGAGGCCCTGTCCCCTGTTCAACATGGGTTTCTTGAACATACTGCTTGCTGGAGAAAATCTCTTTTTAATAAACATCTAGTGTGGCTCTAAGATTTTTGCCTAGGGTGGGGTTCAGATACTTCTCCCTTTCATCTTTTCTTTCACCCATTGCCATGGTTAAGTGTCAGGTGAAGCTGAAACAAGGCAGTCAGTTCTGGGGATGGGAAGAGCGAACCTCATCCTAGATAGTCAGAAAAGTCCTCTGATTTCACATAAAATATAGTCAGGTGGCTGTTTTATTATGTAACATCTGCTAAGACATAGAAAGGACTCTAGTTCTTCTGTTACTATCAGAACCTGAAATGGTAGAGGAAGGGCTACTTAATGCCCACAGAGCTTGTTTCCTTCCAAAAGCCTCCTCGTGCTCCTCTTGGCTACCCTGCATCTCTGCCCCTTCATCTGCCTCTCAGTTCTAACTGGAGCCAGATTGTGGGTAACGATAATACATGAGTCAGGGACACTTGTCCATTTCCATAAAACCATAGGATAGGCAAGGAAGGGACCCATTGAATGTACACTCAAATGAACAACAGTTCTGGACTCACTCAAGTAGAGTGACAGGCCCTGACAATGAAGGAACTTTGGGGCCAGAGAAAGAGTGAGAATATAGACCCACCTCTTTTTATGTTTCTTTTGACTTGTTCTGACAATGAGAGACTTCTGGGAAGATGCCCAATGGACTAGCTGAGGGAGATCTCCTTTCTGCTGTAGCCTTTTAAGTATAATGACTGTATAGAGTCATTCATTTCCATTGCTCTGATACAGAAACACAGTAATATATTGTACAAATCCAACTGCACAGTCTGTATTGTACCTTTAGAACTACTGTTCTGGTAGGTAACAGAGTCTTTGCCTCAATGAAATTGCAGAAGAACATGTTCATAGTCCTGATTTAGTTCCTTGAGCTAGCAGTGGGTCACTTCCTTGAAAAACACATACTTTGAAAATTGTCCAGAGTTCATCCACAATCAGAGTGGTTTGTCTATGAAAGAGCTGGGTCATTGAGTTTTGATCAGAGTCCAGGAACTTAGGAAGGGAGGGAAGGCCTTTTTTTCTGAACTTCTTGGCCATGTCTTAAGCTAGGTATGTGCATTTGATATTCTAGAAGGCCTTACCTCTGAAGAAGCTACTGGGTCCTGCTTGGAGCTGGCTACTACCACCCAAAGTCTGGAGGACCAATGGCTCTTGCTATCTGGCCTGATACTAGCCTAACAACATTAGAACTGTGTGTCAGGTGAATCCTTATGTACTGTTTTTGAGGAAAAAAATAATTATAATTATTTTATACCAATTTATTAATTATATGTAATATATTTAAATTATAATATTCTTACAATATATTATTATATTATATAGTATTATATTGATATATAATATTATATAATTATTATATATTAAATATTCCTCAAATGCCATATATTGTACCAGGTTTTATGTGGCAACTGTAGGTTGTATTATGTTCCTTGGTTCAATGAAAATTTTTCTTAGCTATGATAATTAAAATAAGAGGAAACGTTCATTAATGGAAACATTCTAAATAAAAATGCAGAAAATATTAAACCATTAGTACTAATGAAACAGTAGTAGATTAGTACTAGTTTCTCTTTATTAGTGCATGATTCAATCATAAAAGTAAAACAACACATTACTCACAATCTTTAATTTTACCTAGCCATGATATTCAAAGCCTGTGGTAATTATGAACTGTTCAATCTCTAAGTTTTACATTCAGCTAACTTGTTGGATCCATAATTTTCTCATGGCTTTCTTCATTTCCTGATTTCTCAGTGTATAAATAATAGGATTCAGTAAAGGAGTGATAACCGTGTAAAATACAGCAAGAGTTGTATTGCTTGCAAAACTCCCAAATGGCCAGGCATAGATAAAGATACAGGGTCCAAAAAACAGAGTGACCACAATTATGTGGGCAGACAATGTGGACAGTGCCTTGGAAAGGCTGCCGGGTGATTTGTGCTTTACAATGACCAGAATGACAGTGTACGAAACAAGCAAGAGGATGAAAGAGATAAAGGAGAGCAGCCCGCTGTCAGCAATCACAAATAACTCTAGAGTGTATGTGTCAATACAAGCAAGCTTGATTACCAGGGGAAGATCACAAAATATATTATTTATAATATTGTGTTCACAGAAAGGCAAATTCACTGTCAAGGCCATCTGGCTCATGGTGTGTATGAAACCAATTGTCCAGGAAAGTATAATACATCTGTTCAGCAACCCGTGACTCATGATTATCCTGTAGTGCAAGGGTTTGCATATGGCCACATATCTGTCGAAGGCCATGACTATCAAAAGGGTCATTTCTGCACCCCCAAAGAAATGCATAAAGAACATTTGGGCCATGCAGCCCTGAAAAGAGATGCTCTTATGTGCTGCAAGCAAGTCTGTGATCATCTTGGGTGTCGTAACAGTAGAAAGACACATGTCCAGGAAGGAGAGGTTTCCAAGAAGAAAGTACATGGGAGAATGAAGGGCAGAATTAGCTGCCACTGTGACTATAATAAGGATGTTGCCCACCACAGTAGCACCATAGATCAACGTAAATGTCACAAAGAAGAAAGTTTGAAGTTGCCAGTCTCCAGAAAAGCCCACTAAAATAAATTCTGTCACAGCTGACCCATTTTTATAATCCATTTATTCAACTTGGAAAGGTTCTGGAAGTTCTTTAAATACAGAGGTGAAAAAGAAAAGCAAGCTATAGTTAGTATCAGTATGTTTGTAGTTTTATTATTTGCTGATAATATTATCTAATGATTTGAAAGCATGCAATGCTTAACATATCAATACACCAGAGCATAGCTCAAAATGATTTTAAGCATCACACCACTTGAAGCAATATTCACTTTAAGCATATCAGGTGAAATAGATGAAATAGAAAACATTTGAAAGGGTAAAAATTTTTATCCTTTTATCTTATCAAATAATATATTTCAGCAGACCCTTCTTTCTATTATTCTGTTCATATAGAAACAAAGATAAAGATTAAATGATAGTTTTATCATAGTCTCCTCTTCCTTAGATACTTGCAGTTATGTTATTCCAATATCAAGTAATATAGCATCATAACAGTAAATACATTGCTCTGTATTTATGAAGATATTATCAAAGATTATCTAGTGTTTCTTAAAACACACACAAGTTAGAATTTAATATACGCATAGAAGGCAATCTAGGCAGACATTAAATACTTTTACTTTTTAATCTTTTTTGATGTATTCTAAAAGCTTCAAGAAACATGGCCTCAGACTCAAATGTATTTGAGTCTCTGTCCTCAAATGCTAAATTGCCAATTCAAAAGAAGGGCTATTGTGATACGTGCATGTTTGCATTTGCTGGTTTAAGAGCAAATTGCATGATGTCTCAAATTTTATGTAAAGGTTTTGCTTGTGTTACATTCTTTAATGCTAAACTATCTTAATTGGCCTTTTTATATATAATTCACAGTTTCTGAAGTAAGGAAAATTGTTAATTACAGTCAAGATATCATTAAGTGCTAGGCTTCATTCTGAATTATTTAATGTACAATAAAGGTATTTAGTGCTCATAGCAAACACATGATAGAAGAGTATTATTGCTGGCATATACATATAAAAATTGTAATGTAATATCTCTTAACTTTTTAACAATTATCTAGCTAACAAGAATGAATGCTACTGCTTAAAACAAGTCAATCTGACACCAGAATCTGGGTTTATAACAACATACCATATGCCTCCAAAATGGAAACAAACGTATTTCATAACCAAATAATTAAACTTTCTTTGAACTCATATGTCTCATATGAATTCCTTAGAAGATATGATGCAACAACACTTACAACACTTACAACAAAGATACACTTACAACAAAGATAACTTAAAGATACAATTAAAAACAACTGTTTTTCCTATATAACCAGTGTCTGTTACACAAAGGCCTCATAATCTAGAAATAAGTTATTATAAAGAAAAAAGTTATGTGAAAAAACCTTTAACTTTGGGTAGGACTTAAGCAAAACAGATTCAAGATCAATTCTATGTGAGACCTTCAAAATTGAAATAAACTTTAAGGCCAATAAGCAAAAAAGGATGTGATATGAAAGTAAGCAAGGGGATGTATGAAAGTTCATCTTTATAATACTATGCAGTTGCTTGAATTCTAATACATTTCCCTCTGAGACAACAATAACATGTTATAGATCAAATACAATACATTTTAAATTTATTATAGACTTTTGTTGGGATATATAATTTTTGCATCTTGTTTATTTGCCTTTCCTACTATGGAGAACATTTATGATAAAATTCTTAAATTATTTTTATTTTCTCTTTTGATTTGAATGTAAGACATATCTTTCCCCTTTACCTAATGATAACCTTTTTGCATTTATGGTCTAAGAACTATTTTTACAGAGGCTTTCTAAGTATCTAATTTAGATCACAAAGTAACCTTCTAGTTCCTTTTCAAACTGTGAATATACATATATATTTACATATTCTTTCAACTGACTCAATACTGAAAAAAATAGTCCCTATTCTGTAAAATATTATAGGACACTAGAATTTCTGATATTGTTAATTGTAGTGTTAGCTTCCTAAATGATCATATAATCTTTCTTATATTTATTATATTCATTGTAATTAGTCATTAACATCTTTTTCTGCCATGTTATCTTAAGAGTATATTTTCTTTCAAATTTATAGGAATTGTTAATTCTAGATTACTGTGACATGAAATTAGCTCTCAGTTGGAGGATTTAATGCCTCAAAGACTAAAACCTTTTGGTTAACCCAATTTATTAAAATACCATTTTCCCCATAATACATTTAATGAATATGTTTGCTTATAATACTTTAACTTACCTTTCCTAACATACAGTATGGGGATCATAGTATTCAAAGTAGGATTTAAAATTGAAAATAAGCCTTTTATTTTCTTTAATGGCTGGTATGCCCTTCTAAAGAGTATCTTTCACTTCCTTTAAAGATGTGGATCAATTACTGGAGAAAGATTTTTTTAGAGTACTGGGAATCCAAACCTCAGTGGGAGTTGTTAAAAAAAATGAAACTACTGCCCAGTTTGGCATAACCAGGAGAGATGCTTGCATTTAATTCTTGGCCATGTAATGAGGTGTGTCCCTGCCTGGGTAGTACCTTAATTATAAAAGCCATGAAATTCTTGTTGTACTTGTGATGATATCATAAGTTTAAAAAGATTTTATTGAAAAGAAATTATCTCTTCTCACATTAGTTCAAATAATTCTTGTTAGTTTCAATTTTGTGGCTATTTTTACAGAATAATTCACAATTTTGAGTGTATGTGCGACATATGATTTATATACAAATTAACTTGTAGAACATACAGGAAGTAGAATATTTGAAAAAATGTATAATACTCATTTCCCAGTTATTTTACAAAGCTGTACTAATGGAAATAGTATGGTACTGCCACAAAAACAGACACATAGGGAGATCAGTGGAAAATAATAGATACACACTAGACATCATAGATTTATTCTGAAGAGTAAACCTCTTCATAGAGATTTATTCTTTATGAAGAAACTCTGAAAAATGAAACATTGGAGGAAAAACATTATGTTTAACTAATAGTGTTAGGAAAAGTCTATGTGTACACGTATAAGAGTAAAACTGTACTCTTACCTCTTACTCTACACATGCCATCCCAAAACAGATAGATAACCTCAATAAAAGACCATACACTTTAAAACTAGTAGAAGGAAAGTTAATTACTACATGCCACCATATTGGTAGGGGTATGGACATTCTGTATTCTCAGGTGGACTACTTTGGTAAGAAGGTTTAAGAGATACAGCCTTGCTGAAGAAAGTACATTACTGGGCTTTGAAGTAATAAAGCCTTGCACTACACCCATTGACTCTGCTTCATACTAAACTTTGAAAATGTAATCTCTTGGATTCTTACTCGGATACATTGTCTTCTGCTTTGTATCACGCCTTTCTTTGATGATGAACTCATATCCTTCTAAACTCCTTATCCCAAATTAACTTTTCTATAAGTTTTTTTCATCAGGTTATTTTATCACAGCAACAGAAAATGACCTAATACAATGTGTCTCCACAGGCAGGGGTAAAAAATGGACCCTGCTTTCTAATCAATCTCACTATTTATTCATTTATCAAAAGCTATCTATTCCTCTCATTTTTATTGATTTCTGTGGCACATTCTCAGGTCTTTTATTTTACTATTCTGGCATGATTTATTTGTTCTCTGTGATATCTTGACTGTTTTTATCATTCTTTACATATTGATGTATTCTGTTTAATATCCTCTGGAGATCTTATTTAGTAGCTGTGTATTCCATTCATCTGTTTTTATCTTGGAAATATTCATCTCTTCTTAGTATTATTAAATAGTTTTGCTGGGTAGTGTCTGGTTTGACAATGTCTTTCATAATTTAGAGTACATCTTTGAAAGCCCTTCTGGTTTTAATTGCTTCTGCCCTTTGTTATTCTTTTTAAAAAATAAGTATATTTTTATTAAATTTATTTCTTTATTTACTTTACAGCCCATTATCAGTCCTTCCTCTTTTCCCCATATCCCCTCATATAAATCCTCCTTTCCCATTCCCCTTAGAAAGGGAAGCTCTGAATGTCAACCTCCCCATCCCCTATTCAACCTCCACCTCCCACACCCTCCCCACACCCTCTGTTCACATTTCAAGTTGTTGTGGGACTAGGTACATTCTTATATTTTTTCTTTTTTAGCTTAAATATAATTGCATCATTTTTCCATTTCCATTTTATCTTCACCATCCATACCTCTCACTCCATTGCAACATTGTGGCTTATTTTTATTACCTCAGTAATAGTGTCAGGCCTTGGGACCTCCCCTTAAGCTGGATCCCACTTTAGGCCTGTCACTGGACCTTCTTTTCCTCAGGCTTCTGTACATTTCCATCCCTGTAATTCTTTCAGACAGGAACAATTATGGATCAGAGTTGTGACTGTGGGATGGTAACCCCATCCTTCATTTGATGTCCTATCTTCCTGCTGGAGGTGGGCGCTATAAGTTCCCTCTCCCTACTGTCAGGCATTTCATTTTGAGTCCTGAGAGTCTCTCCCCTCCCAGGTCTCTGTTACATTCTGAAGGGTCCCCCAACCTCCTTTCCAGAGATTGTCTGTTTCCATTCTTTCTGGTGGTCCTCGGGGCTTCAGTTCTTTTCTCTTGTTCAATACCAGATCAGGTTCCTCTGTCCATCCCCACTAACCTCCCCTGTCCACTTTCCCTCTCAGGTCCCTCCCTCCCTCTCCACTTGTCATTGCTTTCTTTTCTCTCAGAAGTGGGACTGATCAGTCCTCACTTGGGCACTTCAACTTGTTGACCTTTTTGAGTTCTGTGGACTGAATCTTGGGTATTTTTTTTTTTTTTTGCTAATATCCACTTATTAGTGACTACAAACCATGCATGTCCTTTGGGTCTGAGGTACCTCACTCAGGATGATATTTTCTACTTCCATCCCGATGTTGTCTGTTTCCATTCTTTCTGGTGGCCCTCGGGGATTCAGTTCTTTTCCTTCATCCAATACCAGATCAAGTACCCCTATCCACCCCACTAACCTCTCCTGTCCACTTCCCTCCCAGATCCCTCCCCCCCACACACAAAACTCAGGGTGTCTTCATTCTTAATAGCTGAGTAGTATTCCATTGTGTGTTACTGAGGCTATGGAGTGCTCACAAAAAGGGACCTATCATGACTGCCCTCTGAAAGACCCACAAACAGTTGAAAGAGTCAGATGCAGATATTTGCACCCAACCAATGGACAGAAACATCTGACCCTTGTTGTTGAATGAGATAAGGCTGAAAGGAGCTGATGAGAAGGGTGACCCTGTAGGAGGACCAACAGTCTCAATAATTCTGGACCCCCGAGATCTCTCAAACACTGGACCACCAAACAGGCATCATACACCAGCTGATACAAGGCTCCCAACACACATACAGTAGAGGACTTCTGGATCTGTGTTCATTCAGAGATGATGCACCTAACCCTCAAGAGACTGGAGTCCCCAGGGAGTTTAGAGGTCAAGTAGGGTGGGGGTTGGGTACATCAACATGGAGACAGGAGGTAGGGAGGACATATGGGATGTGGAACAGTTGGAGGGTAGATGGGGGGAATAAAATATGAAGTATTAAAAAATAAATTAATTAAAATAAAAATAATTATTACACATGTATGTAATTGTACAGATATGTGGATACAACCTGCTTAGTACATTTAGTGTAGTGTATATTTGTGATTTCAGGGGTAACTACCTGGCATTTCATTATCAATTATTGGCAGAGGGTCTGTCCTTATTGACTGATTTGATCTCTCTCTTTGGATGCTTTCAATGTACTGTATTCTCTTATTAATAATGTTTCAACTAGATTATGTCATGGAGAACTATTTTGTTGATCTAGTTTCTTTTGTATTTGGTAGATATCTTTATAGCTTGATGGGGTTGTCTTACTCCAGATTTAGGAAATCTCTTATAGTATTTTACTGAAGATAATCTGTGTGACTGTGAGCCATTCACCAATATGGGCAAAGTTTCAATTGCCTTATTCAGTTTTTCATCCCCAGGTTCAGTTCAGTTTCCATTTTCTTAAAATTTTCAAATTCTATTTGTATGCTTTGAATTAATTTTTTATTTTATTCTTTTCCTTGTCTTTTTGAATTATTTGAACATTGCATAATGATTCTTCTGAATTCATTGTCTGTTCTTTTTAATCATTTTCAATATTGGCCATTCCTATGGGATTTTTACATTTTGAAAGAATATATATTATTTTTTGTGGGGTTATTTTCAACTTTGAAGTTAACAGAATCAACTATCTATTATATGTGAGTATAAAGAAAATAAACAAACTATTCACATTAGTCATGCTTATCACATTTTTAGAATGCAAGTAACCTGGCAGAAGTAATAGCTTCTGAGTTGTTCAGAAGAAATCTATATTAGTAAATAGTCTATACTTTAATGACATACCACAACAAAGGCAACTTATAAAAGAAAACATTTAATTCCATTCTCTACAGATTTATCTTTAGTGCTGCTGTAGCTTGCTTGAAAGTGCCCTTTTCCCACTCTGGCTTCATTCCCTGGGATCTATGCCTCTTGCTGAAAACCCCCACAGTCAACCTAGCTCTTTCCTACCACCCTCTCAGCCTGTACTTCCTCTCATCTCAGTCTTCTGTGTTATCTGATGTTCTTCAGAAGCACTTTCTACCAGTAATCTCTGGTGGCTGCTCTAGGCTGGGATGCCTGAACACAATTTTCAAAATCCTTCCTGTCCTTCATTCTGCTCTTCCTGGGTGGATCTTAGTCCTGCTGCACCCAGAAAATTGGGACACTATGAAAAGAACAAATAGTGATATAATAATTATATGTGAAGAAGAAGAACAAGAGGAGGAGGAGGAGGAGGAGGAGGAGGAGAGCTCAAAAGCACGGAATATATTTTTAACAAAATCATAAAGGAAAAATTTCCTAATCTAAAGAAAGAGTATCTGTCAGAGCACAATAAAAGTTCAAAACACCAAATAGACAGGATTAGAAATAAATTTCCCTTTATACCTGATAATCCAAACAGCAAAGGTACAGAACAAGGAATGGATACTAAAGGCTGCAAAAAGATATGATCAAGGAACATAGAACAGATTAACAACTGGTTTTTTAATGGAAACCATGAAAAACAGAGAGGTCAGGACATGTGTTCTGTAAACTCTTAAGGAACATAGATGCTTGGGTTATTATATCCCAAGCTATCAGTCATACCAAAGCTATCAGTCATAACTGTCCAAAAATACTCCATGACAAAAACAAATTTAAGCAATTTATATCTACCAATTCAGCTCCTCAGAAAGGCCTAGGAAAATTTAAATCTGAAGAGGTTAACTACAGCTTAGAGGACACATGGAACAAATAATCCAAGAACAGTACATTAAAAGAGGGAAATACAGCCACAAAAGGAATAAATAAATATTGCTCATTAAGAATTCCAGATAGTGATGTTTTTTGTCCTTTCTTCCTCTTTCTTTCTTTTTTACTTTTTTCTTTCCTTTTTTCTTCCTTTCTTTCTTTATTTTTACACTCCAGATTTTATCCCCCCAACTCCACTCCTTCCTTGGACTGTTCTACATCTCATACCTCCTCCTCACACCCCGTCTGCACGAGGACATTCCCCCACCCACCTCCACCCAACCAGACCTCTAAAATCCCTGGGGCCTTCAGTCTCTTGAGGGTTAGATGCATCTTCTCTGGCTGAACCCAGATGTGCCAGTCCTCTGCTGTATATGTGTTGGGGGCCTCATATCAGTTCGTATATGGTGCCTGGTTGGTAGTCCAGTGTTTGAGAGATCTCAGGGGTCCAGGTTAATTGAGACTGATGGTCCTCTTACAGGGTCACCCTCTTCCTCGGCTTCTTCCAGCCTTTCCCTAATTCAACCACAGGGATCAGCAACTTCTGTCCATTGATTGGATGTAATATCTGCATCTGACTCTTTCAGCTGTTTGTTGGGTCTTTCAGAGGGTAGTCATGATAGGTCCCTTTTTGTGAGTGCTCCATAGCCTCCCCTTTATTAAAACTGAATATCAACAATAACACAAACAGCAGAAAACATACAAACTCATGGAAATTAAGTAACTCACTGCTGAATGAAAATTGAGTCAAGACAAAATTCAAGAGGAAAAATAAAACCTTTTTACAATGAAAGAAAAAAAATACTAAGTGCCCAAACATACAGCAAATTCATAGCACTATCATTACATTAAAGCAAACAAATTGGAGAAATCACAAGAACAACATGAACAATTAGTACCCAAACAAAGTAGATGGCAAGAAATAATAAATATTTAGGCTTAAATCAGTGTAATAGAAATAAGCAAACGAAAACAATAAACTAAACAAAACCATTTCCACTAACATCAGGAAGAGACATTCTCCCTCTTCTTACCTATCCAAATAGCCTTGTAATCTTAGCTATAGCAATAAGACAACTGAAGAAGATCAAGTGGGTACGACTGGGTAGAAAGCAGTCAAAGTATCCCTACTTTCAGATAATACGATTTTATACATAAAACACGCTAAAGATGCCACTAGAAAATGTCTACAGCTGAAAAGCACTTTTTGCAAAGTTTTGGGATGCCAAAGTAACCCAAATTAACACACTAAAACTAGTAGTCCATGTACAAATAAAAGAATACAAAGAAAGACATCCAAGAAAAAAAAAACTTGTGTTAACTTTAGCCAAACTAGTGAATGATGTGTTTAATAAAACTTTATGTTATTGAAGAAATTGTGAAAAAATAAATGATGGAAAAATATCTCGTGCCTTTAGACCAGTAAGATTAATGTAGTGAAAGTGGTCATTCTACTAAAATTTACAGCTACTGATGCAACACAACTCCAATCAAAATTCCAACACAATTCCAACACAGAAATTAAAAATTCAAGTTTCAACTTTATGTAGAAACACAAAAAACTGAGGTAGCTAAAACAATCCTGGATTAAAAAGAAAGAAAGAAAGAAAGAAAAAGAAAGAAAGAAAGAAAGAAAGAAAAGAAGAAAGAAAGAAAGAAAAACTGCTGGAGGTAGTAATGCCCCATATTTCAAGTTGTATTGGGAACTATCTTAATCCATTTAAAACAGCATGATATTGGCACAAAAAACTATGTTGATAAAGGAATCAAATTGAAGACATAAACATGATTCTACATACCTTCAAAGACTTGATGTTTATTAAAGAAGCAAAAATAAATATATACTGAAGAAAAAACAACATCTTCACTAAATGGAACTGGTTTAACTAGATGGCTGTAGGTAGTAGAATCCAAGTAAATCCACATTTGTCACCCTGCATAAACTCAACCCCAAAGGGATCAAGAACAACACCAGATCAGATAAGAGAGAAAGTTGGGAATAAATTTGAACTTATTGGCACAGAATTTTTTTTTACCAGACCCTAAGAGCACAAGCAAGTTAAACAACTAATAATTGAGACTTAGTGTGGTCTAAAACCCTTGATATAGCAAAGGACATCATCATTAAAGCAAAGTAGCACCTTACAGATCAGAAAATTTTTATTAATTATAGCTCTGATAGGGACTTAGTATCTAAAAATCTATAAAGAACTACAAAATGAACATTGAGAAAAGATCATTAAATTAAAAATAAGGTTCAGAACTAATCAGAGAGTTCTCAAGAGATGAAGCACAAATGATGGAGAAGTACTTAATAAGAGAGGTTCAATGTTATTAGTAGGAAAATGAAATTAAAGTAACTTTGAGATTTTATCTTGCACATGTCAGAATAGCCAATATCAATAAGACAAAAGGTGGTGAAGATTCAGGCACAGTAGGACACTTATTGCAGGTGAGATTGCCAACTGGCACAGTCTCTGTGGAAATCAGTGTGTCAGGTCCCCAGGAATCTGGAAAAGATCTTCCTCTGATCCAGCAATGTCCCTCTTGTGCATATACCCTACATCCCACTATAGAGATCAATACTTGTTCATCCATGTTGATTGCTGTTCTATTCATTATAGACTGAAATTCAACATCTTTGATGCCCATCAGCTGATGAATGAATAATAAATTTATATAATGAAATATTACTCAGCTATTAAAATTAAACTGGGATCTTTGCAGATAATTGGATGAAAATAGAAAAAATCATTCTTATTGAGGTAATCTAGGTCCCAAAGACAATTAAATTCTTTCATATATGGATGTGAGCTTTTAAGCCCCAAGGCACAGAAAAAGCTCCCAAGTAGGGCCAACTAAGGTTACTTCCTTGAAAGAAGGGGGTAGTTCTTTCAGGACTTTCTCAGGGGAATACAGAAAATACTTTGTTAGAGAAGACATTAGTTAATCATTATGCTAATAGTTCCCCCCTACAACCATCACAGTACAATACACAGAGACACAAATCGAAAAGTAAAGAGCATCAGGTCAAGGGCTGCAGCATCTAGCTCAGCTTTGCTGGTACTTTGTCAAACAGCCCTGCTAGCTTCACGACTCTCACCATTCCCCTAGGAAATGGCTGTGCCAAGATACTTCATGCCACCAAGTAAATCCTCACAGGCTATTGTGAAGGTTATTGGCTGCTCTTTACAATTTGATGGTAAGGCCTTATTGCTGAGAACAATACTTAAGGTTTTCAACTAAGAAAGCTGAGCTGGTGCTTAACTAGAAAAAAAAATTATTCCCCCTTAATAGTATTCATGGTGCTACAAGATACTCAACATACGAGTAGGGGAGAAAGGTAATCATCTAGCTACACATGCTGAGACCTGCAACAGTGACATGTCTGTATGACATACTAGCTCAAGAGTAGCATAAAGTTTATGTGAGAAACCAACTACTTTGTGATTGGATTTAAGGCAAATTCCATGAGATCAAACCCATACCAGGTGCTACTAAAGTGTCCAGGAATCTAAGACTGGATAGATCATGGACTTAGGGTAAAGCCTACCATTATTATTCTGCTAAAGGAATATAGAAATAAAATGAGTCCTAATTTATACTTCTATATCCAGAGATGAGTGCCTCATTCAAGACACATCAGAAAAGTCTCTTCTTTTAGTAGATGGGAATTAACACAGAGACCCATAAGTCAACAATACACAGAGAATGAAAGACTTTGGAGCATTCTGTCCTAAATGTTATGTTTTCATTAAAGTCATCCCTTCAAGGTTCATGGATCTCTACAGAAGAGAGGAAAAGACTGTAAGTGCCAAAGGTGACTCCATTAAATTAATGTCTCCCAGATACAGCAGGAATAATGCAGATATTGAATAATAGAGACCTGGCAGCACAAATTAGACTTTAACAGTTTAAGCCAGATGAGATTCAAGCACTGAGAGGGGAAGTAGACACAGAGTCCCTACCTTAATCAAGAAGGTTAAGTTTTTTGTTTTTTAATCAATTTGCAATTCATAAGGAAAAAACAGTTTTTTCAAATGAAATCTCACTGAGTACATAAACCATACTCTAAGGCAGTACACATGTGCAGGAGTAGTTGGTCAATATTAAATTAGATTAATATTTTTGTGATTTTTTTAATTTTATTTTTGGATTTTGTCTATTTATTCTGATTTTGATTTTGATGTTTTTGTAATTTTTTAGTTTTTCTTTTTAAGAGAGGGAAAAAAGAATATAAAGATGGGTAGGGAGCATCAAGGAAGAGCTGGGGATATTAGAAACATCATAAAAATATATTGTATGAAAGATTGTTAAATTGATAGATTAGATAAATAGATAATAGATAGAGCAAGCATTTAGTTAGGTTTCCAGTTTAAGAGTTAGGGTCCATGATGGCAGTGCAAATGCATGGTGACAGGAGCAGCTGGGAAATTACACCCTAAACTCTTAAGCAGGAGTCAGCAAGCACGCTGAGTTTGGCAGAAGAGTTTGAAGTCTCAAAGCCTGCCTCATGACACACCTCCTTCAACAAGGCCACCTCCTAATCTTTCCCAAATAGTTCTACAAACTAGGAAGCAAATAACCATATGAACCTCCTGAGGGCCATTATCATTCAAAATACTATATTCCACTCCTGAATCCTATCATAAGGCAATGATGCATTCATCCCAATTACAAACTTCCTATATTCTCTTAGTTCTCCATCTCCACAGTCTCTTCTGAGAATCCAAGCAACCTCTTCATTATAATCAAAAATGAAATTACATACTTTCAATACATAATGACACAAAATATACATTACCATTATAAATAGGAAGAAGCAGTATGTATAATGAGGAAATATTGAACAAATGTAAGCTTCAATCCCAGTAGGGCAAACTCCAAATCTTGTGCCTCTGCTTCCATTATGGAAGGGCTTGGATGGCTCAGTTCTTCTAGCTTTGCTGCCTGAATATACATCTATCCCTCAGTCTGGTTCTGTAGCTTTTGCATATTCCCCATGACAGATATTACCTAGCTCTGAAACGTCTAATACCTTAGAGTATACAACATAATCCATCTTTCACTTTTGCTGTTTTGTACAGTGTCCTCTAAGGACCCCTTGTCCTCTCAAGGGCTTGCGGTTACTCCATGATGGCGGAGTGAAGGCATAGTAGTAAGAACAACCAAGAAATCACATGTCAAACTACAAGCAGAAGTCAGGGAGCACACTGGTGCTTTAGAGAGAATTTTGAAGCTTTAAATATCACCCTGTGCCATACCATCTCCAACAAGACCACATCTCATAATCCTTCCCCAAAAGCCATACCAAGTATTCACACATAGGACATTTGAGACTCATTCTTATTCAAACCATCACAAGTTCTAAGCCATTTGATTCTCTCCTTGTCTAGTCAACGCATCTTGGTAGTCACTTAAGAATTATAGTTTGTAAGTCAGTACAATTCAGGAGTTGGGAAGACAAAAAAATTCTGATGGAAGATGTTAAAAGTGAATTATGCTATAGATGCTGTCAAGTGCCTCAAACTCAGTTTCACCTGACAATTATTCATAGGCTATAAATATCTATCAATATTTCCTTAAGCCAGTGACCTTACAATATGGTTGACACAATAGGTTCTAGGCAAATGTGAGATAAGAAGCTCACTCCTGCAGAGCACTAATGTATAATGAACATAACATATTTCAACAATATTTAGAAAAAGTAATACAAAAAAGAAAATGTGAGGGACTGGGTGTCTGACCCAGAACTAGTCCTACAGACATGAAGAGAACTCTGCACCTCACAGTAGTTGGCCACAGAACCTGGTGACACAGAGTGGAAATAGACTTAAGGAAGGGTGAATCCCCTGGGTGTGCTAGAGGTGGCAGAACACTTAGTGCTTGTTAATAGAAGCTTCAGGAAGAGGGTGGGTATTATCTTTGACTCCAGGTTAGGCCTATAGGATGTAAGGTTCACAGCACAGTGACTCCCATAATTCACTGTTGGCTGATGCTGTCAGCCCAGTGGAAGCCACAGCTGTTCCTGTGTAAAACCCACAGACAGAGGAAATTACACTGCTCCTTGCACATGAAGACCCACTTGGACATTATGACCTGACCCAGGGCAGTATTTCACCTTAAGAGGAAGAAAAATAATTAAGCCTTAGAACAAATATCAATCACATGCCAAAAATCAACTTCTCAGTTCTTTTTTTTATTACTTTTATATTTTTAAAGTCTAGTTGTTGCCCCCCTCCCAGGCTACCCTCCCACAGTTTCTCAGCCCATTCCTCCTACCCCTGTCTCCAAGAGGCTGTCCATCACTCCTCTGCCAGGCCTCCTTACTTCCTGGGGCTTCAAGTCTCTCCAGGGTTAGGCTTGTCTTCTCCTACTGAGGCCAGACCAGGAAGTTCTCTGTTTTGTGTGTGTGTGTGTGTGTGTGTGTGTGTGTGTGTGTGTGTGTGTGTGTGTGTGGCAGGGTTTGGACCAGCTCACATATGCTGTTTGGTTAGTGGCTCAGTGTCTGAGAGACCTCATGGGTCCAGATTAGTTGAGACTGCTGGTCTTCCTATGGGGTCAACATCCTCGGTTAAGCCTTTCCCTAATTCAACTACAGGGGTCCAATTATTGGGTGTAAGTATCTGCCTCTGTCTCAGTCAGCTGCTTGTTGGACCACTCAGAAGACAGTGATACTAGTCTCTTGTATGTAAGCACACCATAGCATCAGTAATAATGTCAAGCCTCAGAGCCTCCCCTTGAGCTGCACCCCAATTTGGGCTCCTTTCTCTAAGTCTCTACTCTATTTTTGTCCCTGCAGCTCTTTTAGACAAGAACAATACTGGGTTAGAGTTTTTGACTATGAGATGGCAACCCCATCCCTCCACTTAACCTGTATTTCTACTATAGGAGGACTCTATGAGTTCCCTCTCCCTGTTGGGCATTTAATCTAAGGTCCCTTCCTTTGAGTCCTGAGAGTCTCTCAACTCCCTGGTCTCTGTTATATTCTAGAGGGTGTCCCCACCTCCCACCCCCTGTCCCTGAGGTTGCATATTTACATCCATTCTGCTGGCCTTCAGAGCTTCTCTCATATTTTCCCCCAATACATGACCATATACCCCATTTTCCTCCCTTTGTCTCCTGTGACTGCTTTTGTCTCTTTCCTGAGAAGTATTGAAGCATCCTCACTTGTGCCCTTCTGCTTGTTAACCTTCATGAGTTCTGTTGATTGTATCCTAAGTATTCTGTACTTTCTAGGCTAATATCCACTTACTAGTGAGTACATACCATGCAGGTCCTTTTGGGTCTGAGTTATCTTACTCAGGATGATATTTTCTACTTCCATCCACTTGCCTACAAAATTCATGATGTCCTTGTTCCTAATCACTAAATAGTATTCCATTGTGCAAATGAACTACATTTTCTGAATCCATTCTTAGGTTTAGGGACATCTGAGTTGTTTCCAGATAAGACTATGAACATAGTGGAGCATGTGCCCCTGTTTTATGGTGGGGCATCTTTTGGTATATGCTCAAGAGTTGTACAGCTGGGTCTTCAGGAACATCTATTTCCAATTTTCTAAGGAACCTCCAGATTGATTTCCAGAGTACTTGTAACAGTTTGCAATTCCACCAGCAGTGGAGAAGTGTTCCTCTTTTTCTACATCCTCACCAACATATGATGTCACCTGAGTTTTTGTTGTAAGGTGGAATCTCAGGATCATTTTGATTTGTGGTTCCCTGATGACTAAGAACATTGAACATTCATTTAAGTGCTTTTTGACCATTTGAGATTCCTCTGTTGTGAATTCTCTGTTTAGCTATATACCCTATTTTTTTGATTGGGTTATTTGGCTTTTTGGAAGTTAGCTTCTTGAATTCTTTATATATTTTGGATACTAGTACTTTGTTGGATATGGCATTAGTTGCCGCGGACTGGGATTTTTTACGGGGTCCCTTGTTCCACGGGACTAGGGGTTCTGGCTAGGTGGGCATGGGATTCGGCTTTGACAAACAGACCACACACGAGTGGTGTAAGATCTGAGTGTATTTCTTTAAAAATGACATGAGGCTTTTACAATCATTGCAAAAGAGAAATGAAAAATCTGGCAGCTCAACAGTTGAGGTACATCTGAGGCTATCTGAAACATACTGGGTCTAAAGCAGCAGGTATCTCCTCTGAACTGTTGCTGCATCCCCCAGGCCCAAGTGCTCTGGGCCCGGGGGACTGTGAGAGATACATGAATCTGAGTCCTAGCCCATCTAAGTTCTAGTGCTAGTCCTGCATGAGAGTCCAAGTCTTTCTTCTTCTTCCAATCCTTCTGTTAGACTGAAGTCAGGTAGGCAAGCGACTCCCACACCAAGGTCAGCAAGAGTCTGGTAGCTAGGTGTGAAGCAGGAGGAAGGGGGTGGAACCCTCCCTGTTGAGGTATTCTTATGCTAATTCTCTGATTCTTGCTGGAGGCAGGCAGAGGGGAATCTCGACCTAACACTTTCAGCTAATGTCTTGGAGTGAGAGAAACCTTTCAATTACTCTCTAGTACTTAAAACATTAAACAAGGATAGTTGGAAACATTGTGTGGGCCAGGAGACAATGCCCAATCTTAACCATTTACAAATCATTACTTGGAGTAGCTTTATGCCTAAATATGAGGCCGTGTTGACGATTGGAAAGACTGATCTGGAACACGTCTGAGTTAGGGGATATACCAGCGACTGTCTGAAATCCAGGAGGCACAGAACTCCTTTTGGATTCTTATTGCCTCTTATCCTTTATCAGGATTTTATCCCCGATATTATGGATGTGACTGGAGTAGACAAGTGTGCGTGGCAGTTAGTGAAGTTTTTTTTTTTCTAATCTGTAGGCTGTCCATTTGTTCTATTGACTATGTCCTTTGTCTTACAGAAACTTTTCAGTTTCATGAGGTCCCATTTATTAGTTCTTGATCTTAAAGCCTGAGCCATTGGAATTCTGTTTAAGGAGTTTTCCCCAGTCCTGTGAGTTTGAGGCTCTTTCCCACTTTCTCTTCTATTAGATTCAGTGAATCTGGTTTTTTATTAGACATTTTCTTTATTTATATTTCAAATGTTCTCCCCTTTCCTGATTTCCCCTTTGAAAAAAAACCCTATTCCTTCTCCCCTCTCCCTGATCACCAACCCACCCTCTTCTGCTTCCTGGCCCTGGCATTCCCCTACACTAGGGCATAGAGCCTTCACAGGACCAAGGACCTCTTCTTCCATTGATGACCGACTAGGACATCCTCTGCTACATATGCAGCTGGAGCCATGAGTCTTACCATGTGTACTCTTTGGTTGGTGGTTTAGTCCCTGGGAACTCTGGGGGTACTGGTTAGTTCATATTGTTGTTCCTCTTAAGGGGCTGCAAACCTCTTGTAGGTCCTTGACCCACTTGGACTTGAGTTTTGTGCAAGGTGACAAATATTAATCTATTTTCATTTTTCTACAAATTGACTGCCAGTTAGGCTAGCACCATTTAATGAAGATGTTTTCTTTTTTTCCATCGTATAGTTTTACCTTCTTTGTGAAAGCTCAAGTGTCCATAACAATGTGGGTTTATTTCTGGGTCTTCAGTTCTATTCCATTTGATCGATCCCTCTGTGTCTGTACCAATAACATATCACCATTGTTTTGTAGTACAGGCTGAGGTCAGTGATGGTGATTCCCCAAGAATTTCTTTTAGTGTTAAGAATTGTTTTTGATATCCTAGGTTTTTTTGTTTTTCCACATGAAATTGAAAATTGCTCTTTCCATGTCTGTGAAGAATTGCGTTTGGATTTTGAGGGTCAAAAGTGCAGAATGTTACCAGACCTTCAAAGAAGAGCTAAGGCCAACACTTCTCCAACTATTCCATAAAATAGAAACAGAATGAACACTACCTAGTTCATTTTATGAAGTCACAATTACTCTGATACCTAAACCACAGAAAGACCCAACAAAGAAAGAGAACTTCAGATCAATCTGGCTTATGAATTTGGATGCAAAAGTACTCAATAAAATTCTAGCAAACCAAATCCAAGAACACATCTAAGCCATCATTCACTATGATCAAGTAGGCTTCATCTCAGGGATGCAAAGTTGGTTCAATATATGAAAATCCATTAAGATAATCCACTACATAGAGAAAATCAAAGAAAAAATAACATGATCATCTCATTAGATGTTAAAAAATGCATTTGACAAAATATAACACCCTTTTATGTTAAAAGTATTGGAGAGATCAAGAATTCAACACCCATATATAAACAATATACAGCAAATCAACATCCAAAATCAAATTAAATGGAGATTACCTGAAGTAGTCTTGTGAAAATCAGAGACAAGACAAGGCTGTCCACTCTTCTAGTATCTAGTCAGTGTAGTACTTGTTCTAGCTAGAGCACTAAATTAGCAAAAGGAGATCCAGGGGATACATATTGACAAAGAAGAAGTCAGTGTATCATTATTTGCAAATGATATAATAGTATACATAAGGGACCCAAAAATTCTCTGAGAGAACTTCTACAGCTGATAAACAACTTCAGTAAGGTGGTTGGATATAAAGTTAACTCAAACAAATCAGTTGCCTTCACTTATATAAATGATAAACAGCCCGAGAAAGAAAATAGGGAAACAACACCCTTTATAATAGTCACAAATAGTATGAAATATCTTGGTGTAACTCTAACCAAACAAATGAAAGATCTGTATGACAATAACTTCAAATCTCTCAAGCAAGAAATTGAAGAAGACTTCAGAAAAATGAAGAGATCTCCCATGCTCATGTATTGGTAGGATTAACAGTAAAAATGGCCATCCTACCAATGGCAATCTCCAGATTCAATACAATCCCCATCAAAATACCAACTTCTCATTTCTTATGTGACCTAGTGTAGTTTTCCACCAGCGGAACCTACACGATAGTGTATTGTCTTGGACCGGAGACGAACGGGACCTGTGAACAATACACAAAGAGAAACCACACCAAGTAGATGGAACAAGGTGTACTTTACTTTGGATGCAGAGTGTTTATATAGTAAGGCAAAAAAAAAAAAAATGAAACCAACAGCAATCAGACTTTTAACATAAACATGAGACAGGACAAGGGAGACTAGCAGTCTGTTTACAGCATAAACTTTAAGTGTGAGTTCTGGCAGAACAGAGCTGATTGTCAGTCTTTGATCTCCAGCAGTCAGCGTTTCACTCCACAGGTGGGCAGCCCCAGTGGGGGGGAGGGGGAATGGGGGGTTGGGGGCTGTGTGAGACCACAACCTAGTTCTCTGTTGAGCATTGTAAATACCCAAAGCTGAAAGACTTGAATTAAAAGTAAAAAAGTACAAAGTGAAGAAAGAGAGAGAAACAAGGTGAAAGAAAGAGTAAGGTAAAAGAAAAACCCAACCAAGTAACATGTATAAAAAGTGAGTAAAAATATATACATATACACATACACATATATTCAAGAGAAAAAAGTGTGTGTGTGTGTGTGTGTGTGTGTGTGTGTGTAGTAATTTAAATTAGAAGCCGTGAATTTGAAGGGCAGCAATAGGGTTCCATGGAAAGAGTTAGACAGAAAAAAAAACAGGGCAAGTAATATTTTAATTATATTTTAATTTCATAAAATTAAAATATAAAATTTACAACCAGAATAACTAAAAGAAAAACCTCATCCAACAAATGACTGGAGATAGGAAAACCACAGCAAAGGAAAAAAAAGCAACATGCATGCTCCTCCCCATACTTCCAATCCTTTAGTAATGGGTAGAAAAGGCATTTCAAATAACTTTTATATAGAGATGTTCAGATAGTCATTATAATTTTGTTCAAATAATTCACCCCTCCCCAAATTAATCAAAAGACATGAATGTACTCCAAGGGAACAAACACAAAAAGCTGAATGAAATGAGGAAGTCAATAAAAATCACTTAAAATAGAATTCAATACAGACACTATTCCTGAGGAAAAAATTGAAATAAAATGATATTTCATCTACCCACAGCTCCATAGCCACCCAGGACTCAGGCATGGGTTCTCCTGGTGCCACCCAGGACAGCTGCTCAGGCTTGCAGTCCCTGGACTGCAGGACCCAAGAGGGTTTGGCAATGCCAGTTCACCATTACAACAGATCAAGTGGTGGAAGGCACAGTAGGCAGGCTGAGCAGCAGCATACACAGGGTTGCAGGCATGCCCTGCAGCCATGCTTTCTCTGAGAATTCCCATCAACTCCATCCTCCGAGCTTAGACCTCAAGACTCACCCAGATTTTAATATTTTTAAATGTTAAAAATGTAAAACCCAGATAACTTCAGTGATAAGAAGTTTCTTGGCACCCAGCCTAGTATTCAGATCTGGGTGAATATTAAAATAGGTTCGGTCCCATTTTTTTTTTAATCCTCTTTCTCTGTTTGGTTCCTTTCTCTACAGGTTCCTGCCTCTCTCCCAGACAGAGAACCCTTTTTTATTTAACTGCCGGCAGCAACAACTGAAGACTGAAGACCAACAATCTTTCCACAGCTAGCCCTATAAGCAAGCCAAGCTCAGCCTCCATCACTGTCTGTCAAGTCCTGTTTATACCTCTCTAAACATCAAGTGTCCTCCTTGGGTCTTGCTTCAAGCACATGAGTCTGTCTTAGCTGACATCATTCTACCAACCAGTTCAAGTCCTTGAAAGCAGCAAGAAATGGCATCACGCCACCAGAAGTTTTCTGGTGCATTTCTCTCTGTGGAGTCCTGAAAAATAGAGCTCGACTATGCAGTGCAAAGCGTACCGGTACATGTGTGCCTTCAGTGCAAAATCCTTCACCACATGTCCTTTCACATGCTTGCTTTCACTTGTATCTGCTTCAACCAAGTGTTCCTTCGTGAGTCTGCCTTAGTCTTTCACCTGTGTCCACTTCAAGAAAACATTCCTTCATGTGTTAGCCCCAGCAAAATCCCTAACACAACTGACTTTCCAAAGAACCCTTAAATTTCCACTTCAGATCGTTGTTGGAGGTGACCCCAACAAAGTGGGTTTGCCCAGCTGGGTACCATGAGGTCTCCCCATGCTTGCCAGTCTGAAGCAGCTACTGCAGCTAGAAGCCCATGCAGACTAAAGTCAACACCATGCTTTTGTAGCACACAAGTATTGACAGCAACAAACAGCCCCTGGCCATCACACTTATAGTGCAGCCCCTGTACATGAAGTCCCCATCTCTGAGCTATGGTGGTCATAGCTGTGTTTCTGGCAGTCTGCCCTGTAGCTATTGTAGCTCTAGCCTCTAAAGGTGGAGCAAGGTGCAAACCACACCCTGAAGGCTGGACATGATCTCAGGAACACTGCTACTACCTCTCTGAAGAAGGCCAACACTGGGAGGGGAGTCAGCCATTCTGCTCAGCTGACCATGCTGTCCTTGCTGAGAAATATCCAAGTCTAGGCCAGTTCCACTACTATGGATAACTGCTGCTATCCATAGTAGTCTTCTCATGGGACTAACTCATTTCTCCAAAATGTTGGAGTCTCCACAGCAACTGGGATGTACCTTCACCTAGCTTTTCCTACAATCTCTTTGGGGACTCTGACACTGCCACATGTGTAAAGCCTCAACGTCTCTCCATCACCCCTTCTATCCTTTGGCTTCTACTTTAGCTGTACCTTTGAATTCACTAACGGGCTGTCCTCATCTCATGATGCCAAACCTAAGCTACTCCCAATGACCTCCTCTTGCCTTCTACAACAGTACCACATGGAAAACTCATACATTTTTACACTCAGCTGACAGCACAAGGTAAAGCCTTGACCTTCTCTGGAGTACAACCTCAGGATTCTAGTCTGAGGAAACACCTCCCAGATTATGCCTCCGTGAAGTTGGTCTCATCTTAATTATAGCTCTAGCTAACCAGTATCAATTGTCCTGGCCAAGCAAAGTTTTCATTTTAGTTGTTCTTAATTAAAAATATCAGATGTACCTGATAGAATCTTTAATGGACTCTCAAACATCTCTCTAAAATTTCACAATCCAGATCTCCACCATCTGCTCTCTTAGCATTACGTTCTGAGATAATGTTCCCATAGCAGCTTATTCAGTTCTGAGCATTCAGTGACTTTACTAGCTCAAAGTTCACCACTATCCTCCCTAAACCACATAATTAGGTCTGCCACAGCAATATTCTGCAATCTGGTACCAACTGATGTCTTGTTATGGTTTCTATTACTGTTATAAAATACCATGACCAAAAGCAACTTGTGGAGGAACGGGTTTATTTCACCTTACAGCTTGTAATCCATCTTCCAGGAAAGGAAGGGCAAGAACTCGAGGCATGATTATTGAGGCAGGAACTGATGCGTAAGCCATGGAAGAATGCTTAGTAGCTTGCTCTTCATGGATTGCTCAGTCTACATTCTGAAAGGTCACACACACACACACACACACACACACACATACACACATACACACACACACACACAGTTACTTTATATATAAAGGTGGTTTATTATAATTGTTTACAGGCTTGGGTCCGAGGGGCGCAAGGACCAGCCTACTTGGCAATGACATGCTCCTTTGTCTGCAGCCACACTTGACATCATCTGAGACTAACTAAAACTTAAGTGTCAGGACACATCTGTAAGATATATTTTTTTATTAATTAAATCATCTGAAGAGCAAAGAACCACTTCTAACCTGGATCATTGAGGTCAGAAGACCCACCTTTAATTTGTGCCACACCTTTGGCATGGATTCACTATCACTGCTCGCCTTGCTTGGCCTGCAGAGAAGACTCTACCCTTGAGCTGGAAACATGATGATCAGTTGTGCCAGGGGTGATGGCACAGCTGCTGGTATCAAGGACAGAGTTGTGAACAACAGCTTGGATCTCAAGTGGGCACTGTCCCCAGACATGCTGCCCAACTGTATGATCACCCTGACTCTGAGCAATAATATATCCAAAATGAAGAATGGTTCATTTTCTGGATTAAGTTTTCTTGAAAGACCTAAGTGTCTGTGAGTCAAAAAA
>NW_022196915.1:36639728-36648142 GCF_008632895.1 Mastomys coucha
AAAAAAAAAGAAAGAAAGAAACCCCAGATTCAGATAATATACAGTAGCAAAGAACATTTTTTTTTTCTGCAGAGATCCAGCAAACAGGGTCCTTGCTGCCACTAGAAGACATATTAATGTTCATTCTGTGATGCCACAGGCAACCAACCATATTGATATGCATTACCCAAGCTGCCACTGGAAGTCAAATGGAAGTCCATGATCCATACTGTTACCAGCTGGTGTGTGGCCAAGGAATTTTGTTTTGCAGAGTTATCAATGACTGCAGATTCATAACTGAGAATTAGCAATGTTGATGGCATCTGTGACAACTCCCCTGCTGAAAAAAGGAACAGTGAAAACAGAAAGCTGCTGAAGAGAGTCCTTAGAAACTGTTGTTAGGAACGGACTCAGTATTCTTTCAGGAGGTAGCCACTGGAGTTTGAGCAAGTTCCAATGAGTTTACAGCAACATAAATCGGACTTGGTCGTTTTTGCATTTTGGGGACAAGATAGGAACAAGTGTAGGAGGGTAGACCTGGGAGAAATGGGAAATGATTGTGATCAGTGTGCATTGTATGAAATTCCCAAACAATTAATAAAAATATTATGTAGGGGGGAAGGAAAAAAATAAAAATCTCAATAAACCAAATAAAAGCTAAATGGAAAGTCTCACTAGTAATATGAATCATGTTTGAAACAGTATCAAAGCTAGAAGATAAGATACAGAAATTGGATCATTCAATTAGGATCAACAACATATTATAAATTATTAATAGAATATGGGACACCATGAAAAAAACCAAATTTTTAAATAATTGGCATAGGAGAATATCAGAAACATAGAAAATATTTTCATCATCATCATCATCATCATCATCATTATTATTATTTAATCTTTTTTTTACAGTCCAGTCATTTTCCCCCTCCCTGTCTATACTCTGACTGTTCCTCATCCCATACTTCCTCCCCAGTCTCCAAAAGAATGTCTCTACCTCTAACTCCCACCCCACCAGTCCTCCCCACTCCTTGGGGCCTAAAGATTCTCAAGGGTTAGGTGCATCTTCTCTGACTGAGGCTAGACCAGGCAGTCCTCTGCTGTATTTGTGTTGGGGACTCATATCAGCTGGTCTATGCTGCTGGTTGGTTGCTCAGTGTCTGAGAAATCTCAGGGGTCCAGATTAGTTGAGACTGCTGGTCTTTCTATGAGGTCACTCTCATCTTCCAGGTGTTCCCTAATTCAACCATAGGAGTCCCTGGCTTCTGACAGTGATTGGGTATAAGTATCTGCATCTGACTCTTTCAGTTGCTTGTTGGGTCTCTCAGAGGGCAGCCATGCTAGGCTCACTGTCTGTAAGCACACCAATGCATCAGTAATAGTGTCAGGCCTTAGAACCTCCCCTTCAGCTGGATTCCAATTTCGGCCTGTCACTGGACCTCCTTTCCCTCAGTATCTACTCCATATTTGTCCCTGTAGTTCTTTTAGACAGGAACAATTTTAGGTCAGAGTTTTTGACTGTGGGATGGCAGCCCCATCCCAACACTTGATATCCTATCTTTCTACTTTCCCACTCACAAATGTAGGGCATTTCATCTAAGGTCCCCCTCCCTTTGAGTTCTGAGAGTCTCTCACCTCTCAGATCTCAGGTACATTCTAGAGGGTCCCCCCCCCCCATCTCCTACCTCCTGAGGTTGCCTGTTTCTTTCTGCTGGTCCTCAGGTCTTCAATCCTATTTCTCCCCCTCTAATATCTGATCTTGTTGTCCAATTCCCCTTCCTGTCCCCTCTCCCACCCATCTTCCTCCCTCCCTCTCCTCACCCTGATTGCTTAAAAAAAAATCACAATTTACAGGAAGAGCTTTCAGCACAAGAAGTCTGCAGAACATCATATAGAATGGACAATAAATAGGATACCAACAACAAAAGATGATCAAATGATCCACCCTAAATCTAAGCTACAACTTCTGATACCAGCTCATGTAAAAAGATATGAGCCTGGCGGTGGTGGTACACGCCTATAATCCCAGCACTTGGGAGGCAGAGGCAAGTGGATTTCTGAGTTCGAGGCCAGCCTGGTCTACAGAGTGAGTTCCAGGACAGCCAGGGCTACACAGAGAAACCCTGGCTCGAAAAACCAAAAAAAAAAAAAAAAAAAAAAAAAATATGAAAGAAGGAAGGTTTTGGTTTTTGCCTGCTTGTCCGTACTTTCACTGGCAAGTATATTTGTCTTTCTAAGGCATGATTTCACTACTTATTGAGACTTCTTCTTTGGTATTCTGATATATACTGAAGACCAGATAAGACATTCAGCTTTGTGGATGGAAGAACTACTGGATTTTTGGTCTTTTTGTTGGGAGACAGACACTACTAGACTAGATTGATCACAGCCTGTAAAATGTCATATATTATTTATGACTATAAATATATTAATGAATGTATATAATCTATTAGAGTATTTATTTTAAATTATTCTAGAGATTTATTACTACATATTCATTTTATCAGTTGTTTCTCTTGAGAACCCTGAGTGATACAAATTGTAGTACCAAAAGCAATTCTAGGGAAACAGAATTTTGAGGAATTTTTTGAAGTATTTCAAACAGTATTTCCAATTTGCTGACATCTACAATTACTTAAGCCTCTTCTAGAAGCATATAAGCCACTAAAATTCTATGGTGTGAACTATTTATTGAATTTGTGAAGTAAATGCACTTTATTATCCTCAATCATCTATTATGAGGAGCAAGGATTTTAGAAATGTTATACATAAAATATTTGAAAGTTTGTGGGAACATGATTCTGGCTGCTGGCATCTAGCATCTCAGGATACAGTAAAGGAAAAAGAATGAATTTTGTAATAAAATTTACTTGTTCCTCATGGATATAAACAGTTTAAAAGTTTTCAAGTGTGCTTTGGAAGAGAAACTCCCATTCAGCAGCTACAGAGGTCAAATTCCAAAAAAATCAAACTGAAGCCCTCACTGGAAGATTGGCCAAATTACAATGAAAATTGGACCATGGGTGTACTTTTTGGCTATTTTATTGGGTTCTTATATCTACCACTCTCCTAACCTTTATTCCACCCTATTCCTTCCCAATATCTTCAATACTAGGTAGGAAAGAAAGAAGGTTAGAGGGAAGAGGGGACATAGTCTTCTTTAAATTACTTCCTGCTGATTAGGGGTGTTGAGTTCCTAGAGACAAATTCAATCTTTATCATCATAATATGAAACAATCCAGAAAAAACAAATGCAGCAGCAGTGGCCATCAGCAGCCCCAGGCCATCTTGGGCACTCCCATTTATACCCTCTCCAGAGTCCCCAGAATTATACTATCTGCAACTGGCAAAAATCATATCCCTCCTAGAACAGGAGGCAATCATAGTAAAAGGCTGTGAACAAAAGGAAGCACGGGATTAAAATAAAACATATTCATATAAAATAACTGAGGTTTTAAAGAAACCAAAATTCTTACCCCATTCAAGTCCCAGCCAGAATGATCCCTGCCCCCATCTCATTAGAATTACTCTCAGCTAATCTACCAGCTAATCTACCAATGGATGTCTGTGAAGGGAAAGTCCAGGAATACAGTAGTTGTTCGGTCCACAAAACTGAATGTTTCAGCTCGTCTTCAGTATGTTCTGGATTCCAGACACATAGTCATTGATGTCAGTGACAGAATGCACTTACTGATGAAGTGAGAGCAATCAGGCAAAAAACAAAAGCTTCCCTTTTCCATGTCCTTATATAGGCTTCCAGCAGAAGGCATAGAAAGATTAAAGGAGGATATTTGTACCTCAAAATATCTGGATTAAAGTTGTATCTTCCCACTTCAAATTTCCAGATTAGAAGTGGATCTTAGAATTTCAAATTAAATCAAAAATCTCACACAGATGTGTCCCTCAGTTTCTGGGTTTTAGATAATTCTTAGATGTAAAGGTGACAGCTAAATCAGTCATCCTATATGGTATCAAAGTTTAAAGTATGGGGGATAATTAGTGAGGGATGGTGCCATGCAAGTTAGGATAGAAATGTTTAGGAGGGTCCTCAGACTATAAAGAGTTTATCTTATGAAGAAGAAGAAGAAGAAGAAGGAGAAGAAGGAGGAGGAGGAGGAGGAGGAGGAGGAGGAGGAGGAGGAGGAGGAGAACAACAACAACAACAACAAGAATAAGAACAACAAGAACAAGAAGAGAAGCAAGTCTCCTTAGCAGAGGGTGATGCACTGCCCTTCCACATACATACCCAGCAATATTGCCTTGCCTGCCTTTGTCTGAAGGAACTGATCACTTATTGCCCAACCAACAGTGACATCTCCTAAAGGAACTGATAGTCATAGCAATATTAATGTACCTCATGTCCTCTTGACCTATAACTAGACTAAAGGCTAAGCAGGATCCAAGAGGGGAGATGGAAAGTGTAGTCCATGAAAATATACATAATACCAATAAAGTGGTTAACAAATTTACTAATTCATTAAAGTAGAAGTATGGGGAATGTGTGTGGGAACAAATTTTAAGGGTATGGGATAATGGTAGAAGGAACATAAAACTAAATCAGTATGAGTTTATATGTATAGGTACACTGAATGAAGAGTCTATGCTATATATGGAAGCTTGAACATCTAAGGAAGGTGTCAAAAGTTTATTTATTAGATTTATGGGAGCATTTGTTAAAATATGATATACTGAAAAAGATCCAGAGATGTCTCATATCTCTTGGCTTAGTGTTTATAAAGGGATTTTAAAGCTCAGAGAAATTTCAATGCCAGAGTAGATTCGCCATATATAAAACTTATTGTTGTGAGGTCAGAAGATACCTCCTTCACTAAAAGTATAATTGAAGAAAAATTGTTTAGAGGGACACCAGCATATTAGAAGAGCTTTATTGTAACTCTAGTGTCAGGATTAGTGTTGGAGTTGTTGCAACTTAGTTGAATGAATTAAATAAAATATAAGTTTAATTTTATGTCAGAGTAAGAACACTGAGGTGGAAGTATTGAAACATTGAAGGCAAGACAGTGTAGTTACCATCAGTGGCACAGGGAAAGCAATGTCCACAATGCTCCTATTGTTTTGGGTAGCACAGGCCACTTGATTTCTATGCTGACATGACTCCTATGGACTTTGCTACTAGCTAATCAGTTATGTTCCTAGGAATGAAATAAAATAAGAAGCCTACTAAACTTTTGATTGATCTGTATAAGGAGAAAATTTCTCAGAAAAAAAAAAGATAAAAACCTTGACTGGATCCTGGTAAAAGGGGATCTGGGTCCATGAACTGAGTTCCAGACTTGGGCCAGTTTTCAGACTCAGATCCCCTTGAGGAAAGTAATGGACAGATTAGCCTGAGAAAGGACCTTGTTAAAATACATGAACTTTATTGCTATCCTTTCTACAATCCTTCCTTAGAGAGAGACCTAAAACCTTTACAAATGTAGCTGTTGAGATCTAAGAAAGATCCAAGGCTTTCCCTGAGGCTCTGATGCATGGAGAAGGGGCATAGTTCCTTGAACCAGGAACATGTTTGACAGAGCCTTGGGAAGAACTTGTGACTTGATCTTGAGAACTCAGCTCTTCTTATCCTGATGTACTATAGTTATTAGTCCTAAAGCCACTCTGCACTTTATCTTTGATATACCTGATACTTTGTGTTCACCTCCTACAACATTGCTTAATTAACTTCCTGGAGACTTTATACCATTTTCCTCCTAAAAACTGTAAATGCGATGCTGTACATCTTAAAAAACTTCTTTGGCATAACTCACCATTGTGTTATTGACATCCTGGTCCTAGCTTGCTTACCTTATTTATGTTCTCCTCTATGTTTCTTCTCCTTAAGACCTTGTCATTGAAGATTAATCTACTGGTCCAGGTAAGTAAGTATATACTGGGAGGAAGGACAAATTGGACTTTTCAGGATATATTGGATATTGATTCTGAATTGACACTGGCTACAGTAGAGCCCAAAAGCATCGTGGCCCTTTAGAAAAAGTACAGATTTATGGAAGTCAGTGATGCAGAACACAGTTTACAAAAAACTACATTTGACCATCAGTCAGTTTTGACCCTGATTGTATCTGCCAAACAAGATGTAGTATCTTTATTTGATCAGATTAACATTTCTCATGGTAATGATATGTAGAGCTCTTTTCTTAATACCTCATCCTTGAGGATGACAAGAAGCAATTTGGTTCCACTTGGCAAGGCCAGCAGTATACAGTCACAATTTTACCCCAAGGACATACTAACTCTTCATCCATGTGTTATAACTTAGTTTGAATGGATTTTTATCATCTGTCTCTTCTACAAATGATAAAACTGGTCCACTATATTGATGATGTTATGTTGATTTATCCAAGTGAGCAGGAGGTATCAACTGACCTAGATCTATAACACAAAAAATTGCATTCGAACTTGATATATACACCAGATGATGAGAAATAAATCCAAATAAAGTTTAAGAGCCTTATACTTCAGTGAAAATTTTAGGAATCGTGTTTGGTGGCAAGTGGAGATATTCCTTCTAAGGTAAAGAATAAGTTTCAAACCTGTCTCTTCAACAATTAAGAAAGAAGCACATTTACTGAGGCCTACTTGGTCTCTGAAGTCAATATATTACTCATTTTTATATGTGACTTTAACATGCTCCAAGTCACTTGGAAAGCTGCTGTCTGTGAGCAGAACCTGGTATAGGAGAATGCCACTGTGAAGGTTCCCCTACCACTACAAATGTATAATTCTGTAGACCTGGCAATACTTGAGGTGTCAGTAGTAGACAGGGAAAATATTTGGAGACCATGGAATATCCCCATATGCAAATCACAGAGGAGACCTTTTGAATTCAGGAGCAAGGCTCTTCTAATACCTGGAGATAACTAGATACTCAGTCAATAGAACCTTTTCATATGGAAGAGGCCACAGGTACTTTGAAATAGACATTTATTTCACAAAGGAGTGTCAATGTAGTCACACCTTAAGCTTTATTGTGATAATTGTCACAAGAGAACATTTTTCATTGATAGACATCTCTTGGCCTGCTAATGGGCCTTGAGAAAAACTAAATATTTTATAACAAGCTACCAATTTAACATGCAACATGAGCCTCCCACCATGATCTTGGTATTAACTGACACATGAGGACATAAAGTAGAGTGCACACAGCAACAATCCATTGTGACATTGAAGTGGTATATGCTTGCTTCTGACAGAGAAAATTCTGAAGGCACAAGCAAGTTAAATTAAGAAGTTTCTCATATATAAATGTTTCTACGGTTATAATGCCCTTTTTCCCATGCATGCACCTATAACTTCATGGGCTGTGCTCTCTGATTGTAAGATTGAGGAAGAAAAGACTAGAGCATTGTTTACTGAGAAGTGAAGAGCTGTAGAATTATAACTTTCTGGAACTGTCCTGAAAGACACTGGTGAAGAGAAACCTTTACAATGGGTGAACTTCAGATAGTACACATGGTTGTACAGTTTTCTTGAAAGGAGAAATGACAAGACATGTGCTTGTTTGCCAATTCCTGGTCTGTAGCCAATGATTTGCTGCTTCCAATGAGCATGACTGGAAATATGTCAAAAAAGATACTTGTAGAAGAAATATTTGTATAGAACCCTTTAAATGGGCATAAGATTTGAAGATACTTGAGTCTCAACACATGATTTCCATTGAGGAGAAGTTCAATGATCAAGTGTATAGGATATTCTGTACCGTTCCTGCTGACCCCATTGGGACCCCTCAATGAACTCCCGAGGCAGCGGCTCGGCTCGGCCCACCAGGTGTCTGGAGCCAGCTCCAGGGATTAAGCCAGAACCAGGAGCCCAGAATTCAAAATGAACTAAAACTTTAATCCGCTTTCCTGCCTGGAGTCCTCGCTTGCAGGGGCTTATTTACATGACTGATATGTACTGATATGCTTGTTCTCTGTTCTCACTTATATGCTAAAAGACATAAGACTGTTTTGCCTCAGGTATAAATATCCCGATTCACTAAGTAAAGATTACACCTTGATAAAGTTACTTGGTGTCGTGCTCTTTGTCTCTCCTAACCCACTTATCTTCACAGAATCTCAACTTCCCCAGTTCGTGAGTCACTCGCGGTATGAAGTGAAACTGCGGGCCGGTTTCCTTCAGATGGCGCCACACGTGGACCGCGAACACGGGAGAATTTGAGGGCGGATCCGGATTATTGTAGTCATTCTCATGGTAAGATTTGGTTAGCGCTGACCGGGATTCCGTGTGAGGCTACAGGGAGTGCTAGGCAGAAACTTAGGTATTCGCCCGATACCTTAGAAGCCTAGGGAAAAAATTTGATGGTAGGTTATAAGCATGGGTGCCCAGATTTCTAAATCAGCTTCCCAGAATGTGGGAAGGCTGCTGGAGGAGAAAGGAGTAAGGGTTAGAATTTCCGCATTAAGAGAGCTAGCAGAGCT
>NW_022196915.1:36654107-36654314 GCF_008632895.1 Mastomys coucha
CAAAGGTTAATTCAGTTCTTCAGCGGCTTTAAGGAACTGATTTGCATCATCCTGAGATCAGCTCCCGGAGATGAGCTCTGGCTTCCAGCTGCACCACACCCCGCCCTGCTGAATCCAGCACCTAACTGAAAGAGTTACATCAGCCATCTTCGGAGATTATGATAGCCCTTGGACCTTGGGTTTTGCGGACGAGCCTTGGCATTCTAC
>NW_022196915.1:36654639-36664123 GCF_008632895.1 Mastomys coucha
GAATCTCGACTTCCCCAGTTCGTGAATCACCCACGGTATGAAGTGAAACTGCAGGCCGGTTTCCTTCAATATTCTATGGACAATCAACCTACTTTCCTGGCTATTCCTGTTATTTTCTAATGGCACCATGAACAAAGTTCCATGTTGGCAGAGCTAGAGGCTAGATTTTCACTAATCAAAACTGTTGTAGTTAACAATTGTTACTGAGTGCCAGCTCTACCAACAACAGAGACAACTACTAAGACCTAAAATATGACTTCCTTTCTCTTTGTTTTAATTTTTTATTAGATTTTTTAAATTTACATTTCAAATGATAGCCCCTTTCCTGGTTTCCCCTCCAAAAAAAACCCTCTTCCTTTCCTCCTCCCCCTGATCAACAACCCACATTCTTCTGTTTCCTGGCCCTGGCATTCCCATCCACTGGGGCATAAAACCTTCAGAGGACCAAGAGTCTCTGTCCCCATTGATGACTTACTAGACCATCCTCTGCTACATATGCAACTGGAGCCATTAGTCCCACATGTGTACTTTTTGGTTGGTGGTTTAGTCCCAGGGAGCTCTGAGGGTACTAGTTAGTTCATATTGTTGTTCTTCCTAAGGGGCTGTAAACCCCTTCATCCCTTGGGTCCTTTATCTAGCTCCTTCATTGGGGACCCTGTGCTCAGGCCAATGGATGGCTGTGAGCCTCTGCTTCTGTATTAGTCAGCCACTGGCAGAGTCTCTCAGGAGACAGCTATATCAGGCTCCTGTTAGCTAGCACTTGCTTGCATCCACATTAGTGTCTAGGTTTGGTTTACATTTCAAATGATAGCTCCCTTCCTGGTTTCCCCTCTGAAAAAAAATCCTGTTCTCTCCTTCCTCCCCCTGCTCAACAACCCACATTCTCCCACTTCCTGGTCCTAGCATTCCCCTACACTGGGGCATAGAACCTTCAGAGGACCAAGATTCTCTCTTCCCATTGATGACCTACTAGGCCATCCTCTGCTACATATGCAGCTGGAGCCATTAGTCTAGCTATGGCTCCAATAGATATGGGAAAGATTCCCAGGTAGGGCAGTCTCTGGATTATCCTTCCTTCAGTTTCTGCTCCATACTTTGTCTCTACAACTCCTCCCATGGGTATTTTGTTCCCCCTTCTAAGAAGGATTGAAGTATCCACACTTTGGTTGCCTTCTTTTTGAGTTTCTTGTGGTTTGTGGATTGTATCTTGGGTATTCCGAGCTTCCGGGCTAATATCCATTTATCAGTGAGTACATACTATGTGTGTTCTTTTGTGATTGGGTTACTTCACTCAGGATGATATTCTCCAGACACATCCATTTCCCCAAGAATTTCATAAATTCATTGTTTTTAATCACTGAGTGGTACTCCATTGTATAAATGTACCACATTTTCTATAGCCATCCTTCTGTTGAGGGACATCTGATAGTGACCTTGAGTCAAGTTGACAACACTGAACCAGCTACATTGTAGTAAGGAAAAATGCTTTTTCCTTGCTGAAATACTTATTCTTCTTTTGAACTTGCATTTTCTGTACTAATACATCTGTCAAAACTACCATCCCTGGAATTACTGACTATTTTATCCAATATCATAATCTTCAAAAAAGTAATACTTCTGACAAAAGAAATTACTTTTCAGCCAGAGTATTCCATATTACTGTGGACCCATGTCTCCCATTCCCAAAATTCATAGGACTAGTGTTGTGATCATAAAAAGAGAAAGAGCTATATGAACATGTTCTGGCAGGGTGTGGGAGAAGGGGGTGCCGTGGACATCACTTCCCCATGATGGACAAGACACATGCTGGTATAATATAAAGTAGAGTTTACTTAGGGCAGTTAAGAGGGGAGTTAAGAGGATAACAGAAGCAGAGAAAGGCAGAGAGAAGGAGAGAGTAGAGAAGTAGGGGTAGGCCATGACCACATGGAGAGAGGGGGAAGGGAATAGGGAGAGAGGGAAAGAAAGGGGTAAGAGGCAAAGTGGAGAAGCAGGTGTAAGAGAGAGAGGAGGAGCATCCCCTTTTATAGGGCCAGACCTACCTGGCCATTGCCAGTTAACTATGAGGAGGAGCATACCTGTCAGCCAGCTATCTGTGGTGGTGGAGTTTATACAGAATGCTAACAATTAGGAAACAAGGGGTATAAATGGAAATATTTCCATTCACTATCACCCCTAGTGACCCACTAAAAAAAATGTTTCCTATTTTAGGGACATTAGATTCTGATGGTCTAGAAATGATGGTTCTAGACTTGGAACACTCTTGTCAGGAAGCATAACAAAAATTCTATTGATTGGAAAACTCAGACTTTTCTAATACTTTGATCATCTAATACCCCTAATCAAAGATGTTAAAAAGAGATAATATCCTTTGGCGGTGTGACTGATCCAAGCTACCAAGGGAAATTAGTTGGTTTCTCCACAATGGAGAAAGACCCTGCAAATGCTACAGTACAGTAGGCAGATGAATGATCTAGAGGAGGCAAAAAGGAAATCCACTTGACACAACTTGGTGTTGGTTCAAACTCTTAGTTTGGTCTCAAATAGTTTATTGTTTACATATTTAAGCACAATACAACTTTAGAAAAGAGTTTCCCCATGACAGTTGTCACAATAAAGGTATGACTACATAATTGTCAGAATAAGGTATGAGTACATCAAAACTTTTTAAGAAGTACATGTCTGTTTCAAAGTACCTGTGACCTCTTCCATAAGAATGGGTTCTATTGATTGAGAAACAATTCTCAGGACAAAGGTCTATGAAGGAAGGATCTGGAATATAAATTAGAAATAAGGTAGACTATTTTGTACATTACAGTACATTATAGTACATTATACCTGTTTTATATGAATGAGTTTATTGATTGAGAAATAATTCTCTGAAGTCTGGAATACATACTAACACTGGGGATTTAGGTAATCCCCTGGCCCAACAGATAACAAAAGATCACTCAGTTATTAACTATACCAAATCCCTGTATAACAAGTAGAAAAGGGCTATAAGTAAGTCCCTTCAATTTAAGTGAAAAGCTCTTGAGTTTAATATTCCATATTTCCCTAGTCTCATCTGTGAGAATGAGCACATCATGCCTTCTACATGGAGGTAAGAAAGATTACATATAGAGTGTAGAAAATTATTTAGGGAGTCCTTGGTGTTATCCTGCTCCATGATTATAAACAATGGTAAACTATAGCAGTCTAATTCAAGCAGGATGACAAAGAGCTAGACCCTTCAGTAATGACTTCAGGAAAATAATCAAGGCTTTCTGTGGGGCTTGCTGAGGGTGGAGGAAATACATAATGGGTATAGAAGAAGGTAGTTATAAATAGTAGCTAAAGCAAATAGAGAAGGTATAATGATGTGGGTTATAATTGACATAAGTATTTCTGTCATACTTTGTTAAAATAACATTGTACATGTATGCACATATATTAAGAAAATTTTCTTTCTTCAGCTTTTTATCATATAATGTAATATCAATTAAGATAGAATCAGTGGTTATCGTATTTAACTTATAAACTAAATAATGTCCCTCAACATACATTGCCATCTATTTTAAAATGTATGTTTGATGTTGGATGTGAGATTGTTATGCCATGATAGGCATAGTTATGATCTGGAAGCTGTTTTTATTTGGAAATTAAGCCAGATATAAGAGGATATGATATTGTGTCAAGTTGACAAGGGGCAAACTTGTGATGGCCAATATTGGACAACATGACTATATCTGGAATCTACTAAACTGAAGTGGCGGCTGAGAACATCTTTCAGGTTTTTTTTCCCCATTGGATAACATGAGTGATATGTTAGAATGGCGGGTTGAGTCAGAACGGCAGGTCATGTCAGAACATACCATACACTAGGCGCAAACAGTTCCACGTGTAAGAGGCTTAATTGAGAGGGAGAGAGGGGTAGTGGCGAGGAAAGAGAGGAGGGAGAGAGAGAGAGATAGAGGAATGTTCCCCGTATATATATATGGGTTGTGACATATGGCTACAGGTAAAGGTGGGAGGTGAGCCCAGTGGATTATGGGAATATGGTGGCTGTTGCCCTGGCAACAGGTCTGTGGACCCACCCATGCATTGCCACAGGCTTTGGATGTCCTGATGCTAATATACCTCCCTTTTTGATATTATAAAGAGAAGGAAAGAAAAAGGGAAGTGGAAGCTGATGATGAAAAGGGAACGAGGGAATCTTGTCTCTTAAGCTACTTCCTGCTGTCTAGGGGTGTTGTCAGTGGGGGTAGCTGGCTTTCACCATCGGGATCCACTTGGTAAACATTCACATCAGGTTCCTCTGTGGACAGTGGCTCATCTGTGGGCAGTGGCTGGTAATCCTGTAACAGGAGCTCATTGATAGTTTGGTTAGAAATTTTTTGTATTTGTCGTTGAAGAAATGTAGAAACAAGATTAATGAGGCAAGGAACAAATAATAACACCAAGAAGATGACTAGGAAAGGAGTTACAAACGGGAGTATCCACTACCATATGGGGTTTTCGAAAATCTCAGAACTGGAGGTCTCATGGTTTCTGAAATTTTTTATGTCTGACTGTAGCTCCTGGATTTTATTTTTTACTATCTCGGATTGGTTGACGTAGAAGCAGCATTCTTCTTGGAGGAACAGGCAAAGACCACCTACTTTAGCTGTCAGGATATCTAGTCCCCATCTGTTCTGAAGCACCATGGCTGCCAAAGAATAGATCTGTTTTTGGATAGTAAGCACAGTTTCAGACATTTTTGAAAATCGCTTTGAAACTGAGAAGTGAATGTATTATATTGGATCATGGAAGTTGTTATCCCTGCAACTCCAGTACCAACACCTATGGCTATTTCTGTAGCAACCAAGAGTGGCACAACTTGAACTGCCCTCTTATGTTGGGCAGCTATCATATCTACAACTGGGATTGGCAGGAGCTCGTTTCCCTGTATTACTCCCAGTTCAGGGAAAAGAAGTACTAATGTGCAAACTACTGACCAGTTAACAGGTAGGTGGTGATATGCCTGAGAGCCACAAAGAATTGATGTGTTTTGGATTATAGGGCATTGTAGCAGAGATGATATATCAAGGATTATGGTTCTATTGCAGTCTAGGGAGCTCAGCATTCCCACTGAATGAGTCCCAGAGGTCTTAAAACAGGTTGCCATGCCAAAGAGAGGGACAGAGGTAAGTTATGGAGTCATGGTGACACTGGAGCCAGGGCAGCTGACAAAGGGTAAGGTAACGTTACTTGTCAGTATCACCGGAGACGCTGTAAGTGACAATTGCAAGTTAGTTCCAGGGGGTACACATAACGAGCACTCCTTAAAACATCCAGGTCTGGTAACATTATGGAGTGGGTATGCCGAGGTCAAAGTAAAAGGCGAAATGACAAGTTAGTGCTGGCGGCCTGCTGTGGAAAGCAACCCACCCTGGATCCAAGGTTTTTATGGCTGCTAGAGTTCGGAAAAAAAATTAGGAACGAGAGTTACTTCCGAGGGAGGGGCAACCAATGGTAGAAGTCCTAAGACATATGTCAACTGGGAGGCTTGACTGTAACCCCGTCGTTCCCAGAAAAGGCTGGCCAGGCCTTATCTGGAAAGCTGGAGGTCCTCCCCTTGATTGATCCTACCAATTACTATGCTCATGTCTGTGCGAGAATTATAGCAGACTGGTAAATGGAAAACATGGAACTGAATGGGTAGGTGTAGACCTGAGCAGAGGCTAGCCCCACCGCCCCTGATAGACTAGGCGGGGCGTATGTCCCGCTGTGCTTGGCTGCAGCTCCAGTATGTCCCTCGGTGCATGGTGTCTTCAGCAAGCAGCAGCATCTGTGGTGAAAGCCTGCGATTGTTGCAGCCACCAGCTGAGGGGGGCCGAGAACTCACATACTGCTGGCAGCCACGGTTGCCGGTGCTGGGACTGCTCCACGTGGTCATGGCCTCTGCATGCCCACTACCCGAGGAGCGGGTGCTGGCTGACGCAAACTGCCAAATCCTGGAGTTCGGCACCAAATGATGTGTTAGAACAGTGGGTCATGTCAGAACATACCACACACTAGGCCCAAACAGTTCCACGTGTAAGAGGTTTAATTGAGAGGGAGAGGGGGTAGTGGTGAGGAAAGAGAGGAGGGAGAGAGAGAGAGATAGAGGAATGTTCCCTGTATATATATATGGATTGTGATGTATGGCTACAGGTAAAGGTGGGAGGTGAGCCCAATGGATTCTGGGAATATGGTGGCTGTTGCCCTGGCAACAGGTCTGTGGACCCACCCATGCATCACCACAGGCTTTGGATGTCCTGATGCTAACAATGAGGTGAGAAGATGCAGAGTAAATCTGGATCATCTGAGGCCAGAGGCCAGACAACCCACATTAAACCTAGACCACAGGGTTTTTTTTTTTATTTATCCACTTTACACCCCAATAGCTGACCTCCCATCAAAGCCCTCCTCCCGATATCTGCCCCTGCCCTCATTCTAGCATGTCAAGTCTCTACAGAGCTAGAAGCATCATCTCCCACTGAGGCCAGAAAATGTAGCCCAGCTCAAAGAACATATACCACATATAGGCAACACATTTTGAAACTCCAGTTATTGGGGACCTATATGAAGACTAAGCTGTATATTTGCTACATTTGTGGGGAGTGGAGCTGCTAGGTCCAGCCTGTACAGGCTCTTTGGTTCAATGACTGAGAGACCCAAGGGTCCAGGTTAGTTGACTCTGTTGGTTTTCTTGTGGAGTTTCTATCCCCTTTAGGGCCTGCAACTTTCCTCCAACTATTCCATAAGAGGCCTCAAGCTCCATCTTCTCTTTGTATGTGGGTCCATCTGCATCTATTTGAGTCAGGTTGGGTGGAGCCACTGAGGAAAGCTTTTCTACACTCCTGTCTGCAAGCATAATAGAGAATCATTAATAGTGTCAGGGATTGGTGCTTGCCCATGGGATGGGTTTCTAGTTGGGCCGGTTATTGGTTGTCCATTCCCTCAGTCACTGATCCATCTCCTGCCCGTGCATTTCTTGTAGATAGGATAAATTTTGGGTCAAAAGTTTTGTGGGTGGGTTGTTGTCCCTATGTTGTGGGTTGGTGGTTGTCCCTATGTTGTGGGGTTCCTGCCTGATTATAAGTGGTGGCCTATTCAGGTCCATATCCCCAGTGCTATTGAGTCACAGCTAAGGCTACCCCATTTATTTTTGGATGTTGCCCTTATTCTAGGTCTATAGCATGTCCTTGAGCTGTTCCCTGTAGCTGCCAGAAGTTATGTAAAGCAAACCAGGTTCCTGAAAGAGAGGCAGGGGCCTGGGGGAAAATAGGGGAATTGGACTGTGAGAGAAATAACCAGACCAAGTCAAAAGGTTCCGATCAAGGTCCATTGTGTATTTCAGAGTCTGAGAATATATAGGCAGGGAACTCATCCCCCAGTAAGCCAGGATCTTATGGCCTAATTAGCATCTTGTTGTTCTGTCTGGAAGGCAGGTGAAGCAGCTCAGCAGGGCACGGCTTCTAGCAGGAACTTCGGAAGAGGCAGAGAAGGGCAGGACAAAAGGGCTTTCTTTATCTCAGGAAACTCCACCCTGAGTGGGCTAGATGCTTGTGGCAAGGACAAGGTCTGGTTTAGCACCCTTGAGGCTGGGGTAGGTCATAGTTCCCCATTCTCATATTACAGATTTCCATTCATATTTCTGGCCCTCTGGCCATCTTTCCTATCCCCTCCAACATCTGATCCTGACTGCCTCCCACGCCACATTGCATCCCTAGTCACTCTCTCATGCAGTTCCCTTCCTCCATATGCCTCCTACTATCATTTTATTCCCCTTCTAAGTAAGATTCATGCATTCTTGATTGGGCCTTCTTTCTTGTTTAACATCTTGTAATCTTTGGAGTATAATGTAGGTAACTTGTATTTGACAGTTAATATCCATTTATAAGTGAGTATACGCCATGAATGTTCTCTTAGGTCTAGGTTACCTCACTCAGGATGATATTCACAAGTTCCATCCATTTGCCTGCAAGATTCACGATGCCTTTGTTTTTAATAGTGGAATAGTATTCCATTGTGTAGATAAAACAAATTTTCTTCATCCATTCTTCAGTTGAGGGAGATCTAGATTGCTTCCATTTTCTGGCTATTATGAATTAAGCAGCTATGAATATAGTTGTGAAAGTGTCCCTGTGGTATAGTAGAAAATCTTATATGTAAATGCCCAGGAGTGTTATAAATAGGTCTTGAAGTAGAGCTATTTTCCATTTTATAAGAAAATGCCAAATTGATTTTCAAAGTAGTTGTACAAGTTTGCACTCCTACCACCAATGAAAGAGTGTTCCCCTTGCTCCACATCTATGCTAGCATCTAGTATAACTTGAGTTTTTGGTCTTAGCCATTCTAATGGGTATAAGATGAAAACTCACAGTAATTTTGATTTGCACTTTCCTGATGACTAAGGACTTTGGACATTCTTCAAGTGCTTCTTGGTCATTTGAGATTAGTCAGTTAAGAATTTTCTGTTTATCTCCGTACCCCATTTTTATTGGGTTATTTGTGTTTCTGGTGTCTAACTTCTTGAGTTCTTTATTAATTTTTGGTATTAGCTTTCTGTCAGTTGTAGGACTGATGAGGATCCTTTTCCAATCTGTAGACTGCGATTTTGTCCTATTTACAATATCCTTTGCTTTAAAGAGCTTTGCAGTTTTATGAGGTGCTATTGATCAGTTGTTGATATTTATTTATTTATTTATTATTAGATATTTTCTTTATTTACATGTCATGTGATATCTCCTTTCCTAGTTTCCCCTCTGAAAAAAATTAAAATAAAATAAAATAAATATAAAATAAAATAGAGTAAAATAAAAAAAACTCTGTTCCTTCCCCTCTCCTCCTGCTCAACAAGGCACCCTCTCCTGCTTCCTGACCCTGGCATTCCCCTACACTGGGGCATAGAACCTTCACAGGACCAAGGGCCTCTCCTACCATTAATGATTGACTAGGCCATCCTCTGCTATACATATGCTGATGGAGCATTAGTTCCACCATGTGTATTCTTTGGTTGGTGGGTTAGTGCCTGGAAGCTCTGAGGGTACTAGTTAGTTCATATTGCTGTTCATCCTAAGGGGCTGCAAACCCTTCAGCTCCTTGGGTCCTTTCTCTAGCTTCTTCATTGGAGACCCTGTGCTCAGTCCAATGGATGGCTATGAGCCTCTACTTCTGTATTGGGGTACTGACAGAGCCTCCCAAGTGACAGCTATATCAGGCTCCTGTCAGCCAGCCCTTGCTTGCATCCACAATAGTGTCTGGATTTGATGATTGAATATGGGAAGGATTCCCAGGTGCAGCAGTCTCTGGATTTTCCTTCCTTCAGTCTTTGCTCCATAGTTTGTCTCTGCAACTCCTCCCATGGGTATTTTGTTCCCCTTTTAAGAAGGAATGAAGAATGTACACTTTAGTCTTCCTTCTTGAGTTTCTTGTGGTTTGTGAATTGTATTTTGGGTATCCCGAGTTTCTGGCCTAC
>NW_022196915.1:36664526-36670309 GCF_008632895.1 Mastomys coucha
TTGAGGGACATCTGGGTTGTTTCCAGTTTCTGGCTATTATAAATAAGGCTGCTATGAAGATAGTGGAGTATGTATCCTTATTACATATTGGAGCATCTTCTGGGTATATGCCCAGGAGTGATATAGCTGGGTCCTCTGGTAGTGCTATGTCCAATTTCTGGAGACACTGCCAAACTGATTTCCAGAGTGGTTGTACCCGCTTGCAATGAAGGAGTGTTCTTCTTTCTCCACACCTTGCCAGCATCGGTTGTCACCTGAGTTTATGATCTTAGCCATTCTAACTGGTGTGAGGTGTAATCTCAGGGTTGTTTTGCTTTGCATTTCCCTGATGACTAACAATGTTGAACATTTCTTTAGGTGCTTCTCAGCAATTCTGTATTCTTCAGTTGAGAATTCTTTTTTAATCTCTGTACCCCATTTTTAATAAGGTTATTTGGTTCTCTGGAGTCTAACTTCTTGAGTTCTTTGTATATATTGGATATTAGTCCCCTATCAGATATAGGATTGGTAAAGATCTGTTCCCACTCTGTTGCTGTTTTGTCCTATTGACAATGTCCTTTGCCTTACAGAAGCTTTGAAATTTTATGAGTTCCCGTTTGTCAATTCTTGATCTTAGAGTATAAACTATAAGTGTTTGGTTTAGGAAAATTTCCCCTGTGCCATGTGCTCAAGGCTTTTCCCCACTTTCTTTTCTATTGGTTTCAGTGTATCTAGTTTTATGTGGAGGTTCTTGATCCACTTGGATTTGAGTTTTGTACAAGGAGATAAGAATGGATCAATTTGTCTTCTTCTACATGCTAACCGCCAGTTGAGCCAGCACCATTTGTTGAAAATGCTGTCTTTTTTCCACTGGATGGTTTTAGTTCCTTTGTCAAATATCAAGTGATCATAGGTGTGTGGGTTCATATCTGAGTCTTCAATTCTGTTCCATTGATCTACCTGCCTGTCACTGTACCAATACCATGCAGTTTTTATCACGATTGCTCTGTAGTACAGTTTAAGGTCCAAGATGGTGATTCCACCAGAGGTTCTTTTATTGTTGAGAATAGTTTTTGCTATCCTAGGTTTTTTGTTATTCCAGATGATTTTGCAAATTGCTTTTTCCAAGTCTGTGAAGAATTGAGTTGGAATTTTGATGGGGATTACATTGAATCTGTAGATTGCTTTTGACAAGATGGCCATTTTTACTATATTAATCCCTACGATCCATGAGCTTGGGAGATATTTCCATCTTCTGAGATCGTCTTCAACTTCCTTCTTCAGAGACATGAAGTTCTTGTCATACAGATCTTTTACTTGCTTAGTTATATTTACAAGGTATTTTATATTATTTATGGCTATTGTGAAGGGTGTTGTTTCCCTAATTTCTTTCTCAGCCTGTTTATCATTTGTGTAGAGGATGGCCACTGATTTGTTAGAGTTAATTTTATATCCAGCTACTTTTCTGAAGTTGTTTATCAGGCTTAGGAGCTCTCTGGTGGAATTTTTGGGGTCACTTAAGTATACTATCATATCATCAGCAAATAGTGATAATTTGAGTTCTTCCTTTCCAATTTGTATCCCTTTGATCTCCTTTTGTTGTCTAATTGCTCTGGCTAGGACTTCAAGTACCATACTGAATAGGTCCCTGATTTTAGTGGGATTGCTTCAAGTTTCTCTCCATTTAGTTTGATGTTGGCTACTGGTTTGCCATATGCTGCTTTTACTATGTTTAGGTATGGGCCTTGATTTCCTGATTGTTCCAAACTTTTATCATGAAGGGATGTTGGATTTTGTCAAATGCTTTCTCAGAATCTAAAGAGATGATCATATGGTTTTTTTCTTTGAGTTTGTCTATATAGTGAATTAAGTTGATGGATTTCCAAATATTGAACCATCCCTGCATCCCTGGGGTGAAGCCTATTTGATCATGATTGATGATCGTTTTGATGTGTTCTTGGATTCAGTTTGCAAGAATTTTATTAAGTATTTTTGCATTGATATTCATAAAGGAAATTGGTCTGAAGTTTTCTTTCTTTCTTAGATCTTTGTGTGATTTAAATACCAGAGTAATCGTAGCTTCTAGAATGAATTGGGTAGAGTACCTTCTGTTGCTATTTTTGGAATAGTTTGAGGAATATTGGTATTAGGTCTTTTTTAAAGGTCTGATAAAACTCTGCACTAAACCCATCTGGTCCTGGGCTTTTTTTTTGGTTGGGAAACTATTAATGAGTTTCTATTTCATTAGCAGATTTGGGACTGTTTAGGTCATTTATCTGATCCTGATTTAACTTTGGTACCTGGTATCTGTCTAGAAAACTGTCCATTTCATCCAGGTTTTCCAGTTTTGTTGAGTATAAGCTTTTGTAGTAGGCTTTCATGGTTTTTTGGATTTCCTTAGTGTCTGTTGTTATGCCTCCCTTTACGTTTCTGATCTTGTTAATTAGAATAATGTCTCTGTGCTCTCTAGTTAGTCTGGCTAAGGGTTTATCTATTTTGTTGATTTTCTCAAAGAAGTAGCTCCTGGCTTGGTTGATTCTTTGTATAGTTCTTTTTGTTTCTATTTGGTTGATTTCAGCCCTGAGTTTGATTATTTCCTGCCATTGACTCCTCTTGGGTGAATTTGCTTCTTTTTGTTTTGGAGCTTTCATATGTGTTGTTAAATTGCTGGTGCATGCTCTCTCAGTTTCTTTTTGGAAATTCTCAGAGCTATGAGTTTTCCTCTTAGGACTGCTTTCACTGTGTCCTATAAGTTTGGGTATGTTCTGGCTTCATTTTAATTAAAATCTAGAAAGTCTTTAATTTCTTTCTTTATTTCTCCCTCAACCAAGATATCATTGAGTAGAAAGGTTTTAAGCTTCCAAGTGTATGTGGGCTTTCTATTGTTAATATGTTATTGAGGACCAGCCTTAGTTCATGATAATCTGATAGGATGCAAAGAATTATTTCAATCTTCTTATGTCTTTTGAGGCCTGATTTGTGACTGATTATATGGGCAGTTTTTGAGAAGGTACAATGAGGTGCTGAAAGAAAGTGTATCCCTTTTTTTGAATAAATTGTTCTATAGATATCACTTAAATTCTTTTGTTTCATAACTTCAGTTAGTTTCACTGTGTCTCTGTTTAGTTTCTGTTTCCATGATCTATCCATTGCAGAGAGAGGATGCTGAAGTCTCCTACTATTTTGTGCAGTGCAATGTGTGCTTTCAGCTTTAGTAAAGTTTCTTTTATGAATGTAGATGTCCTTGCATTTGAAGCATAGAAGTTCATCTTGGTAGATTTTACCTTTGATGAGTATGAAGTGTCCCTCCTTATCTTTTTTGAACACTTTAGATTGAAAGTGGATTTTATTCGATATTTGAATGGCTATTCCAGCTTGTTTCTTGGGACCATTCGCTTAGAAAATTGTTTTCCAGGCCTTTACTCTGAGGTAATGTCTGTCTTTATCACTGAGGTAGGTTTCTTACATGCAACAAAATGTTGGGTCCTGTTTACGTAGCCAGTCTTGTTAGTCTATGTCTTTTTATTGGGGAATTGTGTCCATTGATATTAAGAGATTTTAAGGAAAAGTAATTATTGCTTCCTGCTATTTTTGTTGTTAGAGTTGGAAATATGTTTATGTAGCTATCTTCTTTTACTTTTGTTGGAAGATTACTTTCTTGCTTTTTTTAGGATGTAGTTTCGGTCCTTGTGTTGGAGTTTTCCATTCATTATCCTTTGAAGGACTAGATTTGTGGCAAGATATTGTTTAAATTTGGTTATGTCATGGAATACTTTTTTTCTCCATCTATACTAATTGATAGTAATTTGTTGGGTATAGTAACCTGGGTGGTATTTGTGTTCTATTATGGTCTGTATGACATCAGCTCAGGATCTTCTCGCTTTCATAGTCTCTGGTGAGAAGTCTGGTGTAATTCTGATAGGTCTGCCTTTATATGTTACTTGACCTTTTTCCCTCATTGCTTTTAATATTCTTTCTTTGTTTTGTGCATTTGGTATTTGGACTATTATGTGGCAGGAGGAATTTATTTTCTGGTCAGAACTATTTGGAGTTCTGTAGGCTTCTTGTATGTTCATGGGAATTTCTTTTTTTTAGGTAAGGGAAGTTTTCTTCCATAATTTTGTTGAAGATATTTACTGACCCTTTAATTTGGAAGTCTTCACTCTCTTCTATACCTATTATCTTTAGGTTTGATCTTCTCATTGCATCCTGGGTTTTCTGAATGTTTTGGGCTAGGAGCTTTTTGCATTTTGTTTTTTCTTTGACTGTTATGTCAATGTTTTCTATGGTATCTTCTGCCCCTGAGATTTTCTCTTCTATCTCTTGTATTCTGTTGGTGAAGCTTGCATCTATGGTTCCTGACTTCTTTCCTAGTTTTTCTATCTCCAGAGTTGTCTCTCTTTGTGTTTTCTTAATTGCTTCTACTTCCATATTTAGGTCCTGGATGGTTTTGTTCAATTCCTTCACCTGTTTGGTTGTGCTTTTCTGTAACTCTTTAAAGGATTTTTGTGTTTCCTCTCTAAGGGTTTGTACCTGTTTACCTATGTTCTCCTGTATTTTTTAAAGGGAGTTATTTATGTCCTTCTTAAATTCCTCCGTCACCATCATGAGATATGATTTTCGATCCAAATCTTGCTTTTCAGGTGTTTTGGGATATCCAGGACTTGCTGTGGTGGGAGTACTAGGTTCTGATCATGCCAAGTAGTTTTAGTTTCTATTGGTAGAATTCTTACATTTTCCTTTTGCCATCTGTTGATCTCTGGTATTAGATGTTCTTTCTGTCTCTGGCTAGAGATTGTTCCTCCTGTGTCTGAAACTCTGTGTCAGCAGTTCTGGGAGATCAACTCTCCTCTGGTAAGACATGTGTGCAGAGGGCTGTGGATCAGCAGTCCCTCCTGAGTCCTGGGGTCAGAGAACACCCTGGAGAAAAGCTCTCAGTGTGCTAGAAAAGTACAGAGAGGGGTGTGGATCTGCCATCCCCCCTAGATGTATAGAGAGGTAGAAAGGATCCTGTCCCAGCTGCCCTGCCACTTCTGTGGCCTGAGCCTCCTGGCTGGTCTCACCTTAGAAAGTCACTGGAGAGAAAATGCCAGTTGTTGATCTTAAAGGTTGAACAACTGGTGTTCTTTTTTTTTATTATTAGATATTTTCTTTATTTACATGTACATTTCTCCATTCCCAGTTTCCCCTCTGAAAAACAAAGAAACAAACAAAAACAACAAAAACAAACCCCTGTTGCCTCCCCCCTCCCCATGCCTGCCACCCCACCCTCTCCCACTTATTGGCCCTGGCATTCCCCTATACTGGGGCACAGAACCTTCACAGGGCCTAGGTCCTCACCTCCTATTGATGATTGAATTTGCAATACTCTACTATACACATGCTGCTAGAACAATTAGACCCATCCATGTTCAGTCCTTGGTTGGTGGTTGAGACCCTGGGAGCTCTGAGGGTACTAGTTAGTTTATATTGTTGTTCGTCCTAAGGGGCTGCAAACCCCTCAGCTCCATAGGTCCTTTTTCTAACTCCTTTATTGAGGACCCTGTACTCAGTTCAATGGATGGCTGTGAGCCTCTACATCTGTATTAGTCAGGTACTGTCAGAGCCTCTCAGGAGATAGGTATATTTAGGGTGGCTTGCCCTTCCTTCAGTCTCTGGTCCATAGTTAGTTTCTGCAACTCCTTCCGTGGGTATTTGGTTCCCCCTTTTAAGAAGGAATGGAATGTCCACCTTTTAGTCTTCCTTCTTCTTGAATTCCTTGTGGTTTGTGGGTTGTTCTTCCTGTATTCCAAACTTCTGGGCTA
>NW_022196915.1:36670943-36674691 GCF_008632895.1 Mastomys coucha
TGTTTTGATTTGCATTTCCCTGATGATTAAGGATGTTGAACATTTCTTTAGGTGCTTCTCAGCCTTTCAGTGTTCATGAATTGAGAATTCTTTGTTTAGCTCTATACCCCATTTTTAATAGGATTATTTGGTTCTTTGGAGTCTAATTTCTTGAGTTCTTTGTATACATTGCATATTAGCCCTCTATCAGGTATAGGGTTGGTAAAGATCTTTTCCCAATTTGTTGGTTGCTGTTTTGTCCTATAGACAGTGTCTTTTGCCTTACAGAAGCTTTGCAACTTTATGAGGTCCCATTTGTCAATTCTTGATCTTAGAGCAGAAGCTATTGGTGTTCTCTTCAGGAAATTTTCCCCTGTGCCTATTTGCTCGAGGTTCTTCCCCACTTTCTCTTCTATTAGTCTCAATGTATCTGCTTTGATGTGGATGTCCCTGATCCACTTGGACTTGACCTTTGTACAAGGAGAAAGGAATGGATCGATTTGCATTTTTCTACATGTTAACCTCCTTTCCTTACAATAGGACAGTTCTTTTTCCCCTAACAGCAAGGCAGGTTTGTTCTTATTGATTAGACAGCCCCTTTTTCTTAAAGATTTGAGTTTCTTTAATTTAACAATAGAAAGGTAGAAGCTTTTTCTTTTTCTATACAATAAAGGTTGAAGCTTATTTATTTATTCATTTCTTTATTTATTTATTATCTAGAATGAGTGAGTTCTTTTTGTGCTGGTGCTTTGGCTTTTCTTCTAGACATACGTGTGTGTGTGTGTGTGTGTGTGTGTGTGTGTGTGTGTGTGTGTGTGTGTAAGCATGTAAGTTGTTGAGAAAATGTGGTTGGGCCCAGCAAGAGTATATGAAAGGATGTATGAATGTATATGTGTTTTTCATTTTTGCTTGTATAAAGGTTTTTCCCTTTGCAACTGTGACTCTCTTCCCCTGGTTCAATAAAAGTTAATCCTTTAAGCCTCCCTCCTGCCTAGCCTGGAAGAGAGGCAAGGCTTCTGGGCAAGAGAGAAGGGATGCCCAGCAATTAATTACACTTCGGCTTCTAATTTCAGAGTAACTTATAATCAAGACAAGTAAATGTTGCTATAGAAAGCAACCTTAACCTTACCAAGTCTTGTCTGTACTAACTCTTTTCCCACCTTGCTGCCTTACAGAGAGGACCCAACCTTGGCCTTAGCTGCTGATAATACTTTGTCCTGATTATTCCAATATTACTAAACTGTGACCAACTATATTCCTAAGAACTGTACCAATGTCAATCTTATCCACTGCTCACTAGTCAAATATCTGGGTTCCTGAAAACCATGCTATGTTTGCTAAATTATGTGTTATTCTTGGAGTTATCATACTCTAGCCCCAAAATAATCTGGAACTAGAGTAAATTAAAAAAGAGTATTCTCTAGTCGATCCCAAAGAATGATAGGCAGAAAAGCCTAGCTTAATTCTTCTCTTAGCTTTTGGTACTGTATATTTTAGTCATTAATAATATAGCATCCCATGTTAAATTTTAATTCACTATACCTATCATATTTTAGGTTTATCATCTGTTAAAGAGTATAGTTCCAATGCTAGCTTCTCTGTGTTTTATTAAGGCATGTAGTTATTTAAAAACACCATCAACACTATATCAATATTTAAAAAATTAATGTTATTCTTACTGTCATATTATTACTGTAAAACATGTGCTGTGACAAAAGTAGCCTTTACAGAATGCAATTTTTATAAGTAAACCTCACTAAGTCATCTAGTGATCCAAATAATTGGTGTGTGAGCAGAACAGGAAAGGTCATGATGAGAATAAAGAGCAGAATTGCCGTCTGTGGAAGAATCAACCTGATAGAAATGGTGAATGCCAGTAAATGGCAAGTTTTCAGATACCTATCTCATGTAGGCATCAGCAGTAACAAGTGTACATAAACTACTTAAGGTGAAGCTAATGTATCCAACATATCCACAGTCTCATCTATGCTTTCTGTTGTTTTCATGGATGTGTTATATGTGTATACTTGAGGAACAAAGAAAATTAGCCAACTGCAAACTAATGTTTTCCTCTTTTGGTTGCCTACTTTGTGGAGGACAATTGATGTGATAACAGATATTCAAAACAGTGCTGATATTTATGCACGTCCTCATATGGATCACTCATTTTATATGATTTACCAAAGTTATTCTATGAACCCTAATATTGTAAACTTGCAATATCATTTCCTGTTACCCATGAATTCTTAATAGTTTTTATATAATTATAATTCCATGTCCAAAGATAAATATTATACAAAATATTCATAGATACATATACCAATAAAATGTTATTCCACACATGCATTTCTGATCTCTCTGAATAAAGCTTCAAAATAGCAATAGCTCATTTATTGTCATATATAAAGAAGTACAAAACTTCTTTTGGATGGGGAAAATTAAATTATTTCACTTTTGCTCAACTGGCTATGGCAATCCTTCTATGGGTTCCAAAGTCTAAATGGAAACAAAGGTGTTTAGGTGACTTTATATTATGTGTGTTCAGAAATATGTAAATGTACCATTTGATGGTGCCTTTGAACCTACCTCAGCCAAATTGGTGTAGTATTACACATATGGTAATTTCTTATATTTGTTGATGGAAACTGTGAGTTTCTAAATAATGGGTAGTTCTAGTAACCTGGCAATTAGAAAAGCTATGACAAGAACCATTGGTTCTTGTAAAGCTTCAATAACATCTAAGGATCTGTTTTCTCATGCAGTACTAGAACCTTACCTATGAGATGCAAGAGTCTGCTCCAGAATTGATGTTCTTCATAATCTCTTTTGATTTCCCAAGGAATCTGTTCATGTTTGTACCTATTGTGATTGATCTCTATTTAATTCGATTCTTTTCACAAAAACAACCCCAAATATTACAGAGCCTGATACTGAATAATATACCCTCTGCGGTGGTCAATTAATGCAAAATACTGTAAGTAAATACTAAGTTTGAGTCAGCACATGGTATTCTCAAAAAGCTGTTTTATGTATAATGAACATAGAACTAGAAAAGCAACAATCTTTGTTTTAAACTCTTGTTTTATAAAATGCATTCCTTTCTTTACAAAGAATAAACTTACTTGATAGATTGAATATAAATTTTATTTTCTGACCCAACAAGGCAAAATGCATTTACAATTCAATAAATGCCATAGTTGCATTCACATGAAAGACAACTTTTTATTTTAAAACCATCTCAATTTTTAAAATAAGAAAAATACAGCAAGAAAAAATTAATTGAAAGAATATTAAATGTCCTAAATGTGTTCAGCTTATTAACATTGTTGTAACCTTTAAATCACTCCATATGTTAAATGGCTTCCTTTAGAAATAAAAGCAATTCCATTTTGGAAGTATCTTAGAGGGGTGACAAAAATGCTGAAGGTACTGTAACTTTACTTTTTTTTTTTTTTTACAGAAAAAGAACATTTCTTATAAATGCAAAAACCTGTCCAGGTTTCAGATAGCGACCCCTTAGCTTTGACATAGCTGCTTTCACCTCTTTGTTTCTCAGAGTGTAGATAAGTGGGTTTAAAATGGGTGTGAAGATGGTATAGAACACAGCAAGAACTTTGTCAACTGAATAGCCATTAAAGGGCCATGCATAGATGAAGATGCATGGTCCAAAGAATAGTACGACTACAGTTATGTGAGCAGTCAGGGTGGACCGGGCCTTGGCCATGCTAGCAGAGGAGCGATTCCTAACAGTAATGAGAATCACAGTGTA
>NW_022196915.1:36675201-36705530 GCF_008632895.1 Mastomys coucha
CACACGTGAGTAATTTGTTTCATTCATTGACTTTGGAAGAGAGTTGTCTTCAGTTATCTGGATGGAAACGGAATAGAAGTCAATCAATTAAATAAGTTTGGCTTGCCTTTTTAATCACAGTTCAGCTTTCAATGGTTATACTGCCTTGTTTATTTATTTATTAGATAATTTCTTTATTTACATTTCAAATGTTATCCCCTTTCCTGGTTTCCCCTCTGTGAAGATTCCCTTTCCCCTCCCCCTTGCCCTGATCACCAACCCACCTGGCCCTGATCACACTTCCTGGCCCTGGCATTCCCCGACACTGGGGTATAGAGCTTTCACAGGACCAAGGGCCTCTCCTCTCATTGATGACCAACAAGACCATCCTCTGGTACATATGAAGCTGGAGCCGTCAGTCCTACCATATGTACTCTTTGGTTGGTGGTGTAGTATCTGGGAGCTCTGGGGGTATTGGTTGGTTCATATTATTGTTACTCCTGTGGGGCTACAAAACCCTTCAGTTCCCTGGGTCCATTCTCTAACTCCTCCATTGGGGACTCTATGCTTAGTCCAATGGTTGGCTGAAAGCATCCACCTCTGTGTTTTTCAGGTACTGGTAAAGCCTTTCATTAGACAGCTATATCAGGCTTCTGTCAGCAAAAACTTGTCGACATGCCCAATAGTGTCTGGGTTTGGTAACTGTATATAGGATGGATCCCCAGGTGGGGCAGTCTCTGGATGGCCTTTCTGTCAGGCTCTGCTCCACATTTTGTCTCTGTAATTCCTTATATGGGTATTTTGTTCCCCCTTCTAAGAGGGACTGAAATATCCACACTTTGTTATTTCTTCTTGAGATCCATGTGGTTTGTGAATTGTATCTTGGGTATTCTGAGCTTCTGAGCTAATAGCCACTTATCAGTGAAAACATACCATGTGTTCTTTTGTGATTGGATGACCTCACTCAGGTTGAAATTTCCTAGTTCCATACATGAATTCATTGTTTTTAATAGCTGAGTACTATTCCATTGTGTAAATGTACCACATTTTCTATATCCATTCCTCTGTTGAGGGACATCTAGGTTTTTTTCCAGCTCCTGGCTACTATAAATTATAAATTAGAATTTCTTGTTTAGATCTGTACTCCATTTTTAATAGGGTTATTTGATTCTCTGGAGTCTAACTTCTTGTGTTCTTTGTACATATTGGATATTAGCCCTCTGTCAGATGTAGGGTTGGAAAATATCTTTTCAACCCATGTGTTTGAGGCTCTTACCCACTTTCTTTTCTATTAGTTTCAATGTATCTGGCTTTATGTGGAGGTCCTTGATCCACTTTAACTTGAGCTTTGTACAAGGAGATAAGAATGGATCAAGTTGCATTCTTTTACATGCTAACTGCCAGTTGAACCAGCACCGTTTGTTGACAATGCTGTCTTTTTTTCCACTGGATGGTTTTAGCTCCTTTGTCAAATATCAAGTGACCATAGGTGTGTGGGTTTATTTCTGGGTCTTCAATTCTATTCCATTGATCTACCTGCCTGTCACTGTACCAATACCATGCAGTTTTTATCACAATTGCTCTGTAGCACAGCTTGAGGTCAGGGATGGTGATTCCCCCAGAACTTCTTTTATTGTTGAGAATAGTTTTTGCTATCCTAGGGATTTTTTTTGTTATTCTAGATGAATTTGCAAATTGCTCTTCCTAACTCTATGTAGAATTGAGTGGGAATTTTGATGGAGATTGCATTGAATTTGTAGATTGTTTTTAGCAAGATGGCCATTTTTATTATATTAATCCTTCCAATCCATGAGCACGGGAGATCGTTCCATCTTCTGAGATCTTCTTTTATTTCTCTCTTCAGACTTGAAGTCTATCCTTCCTATTTATGTTTCTGCACATGGAGTTTCTTGAGTTATTCAAAATTGCATAACTATTGCCATAAAATGTCATATGTATTTCGTTATATAAAGCCTTAGAGAATGCTAGTACATTCTTTTGAGAAAGCTCACCATTCATCTCTGAACAGAAGAAAGTATGTAAAGAGCACTGGGTCCTGATTAGCTGTTGCTTGATATGCTCATTTATTCTCTTCATTCATGAAACTTACTGAAGTGCATACTTACTGTTTTGCTCTTGGATATACATGTTATGCACTTATGAAATTTATGAGAACAATGGAAAACAGCTCTAGATTCCTGTAATTTAGAAGGACCCTCACCATAAGTAACTCCACATTATCTCATCCAATCTGATAACAAATTCTGTAAAGTAAATTTGGGAAATTTGGAAGACGCAGAATTTCATGGAAGTTTTATTTCATCCACTGAGTTCTTTATGAAGTTTCTCTTTATGAGAAATCTCATATATTGATAGCTGTCACCTAAGCCTGGGAGATACAAACCTTTTTCATATACAGCCAGTAGTGTTATTAATGACAGGAATTTCACACACACAAAGAGAGAAAGAGAGAGAGAAAGAGAGAGAGAGAGAGAGAGAGAGAGGGAGGGAGGGAGGAAGAAATAGAGAGAGGGAGAAAGAAAGAGAGAGAGTCCAAAATAATCAAATTTAGAAAGAGTAATTGTGTACTCTAGGAATTTATACTGTGGGAATGATCTTTGTCCTTACACAGTTACTGTGTCATATTTTATCTCAACTTGTTCCTCATTCTATAGCTTGTAGCCATATATAGAAATAAGAAATTTAGAAAGCAGTCTATCAGGGGATATTAGATTATATCAATTTGTAAATACTTTATACCTAAGTCATGTCTTAAAAGGTGTCTTTTGCCGGGCGGTGGTGGCGCACGCCTTTAATCCCAGCACTTGGGAGGCAGGGGCAGGTGGATTTCTGAGTTCGAGACCAGCCTGGTCTACAGAGTGAGTTCCAGGACAGCCAGGGCTATACAGAGAAACCCTGTCTCAAAAAACCAAGAAAAAAAAAAAAGAAAAAAAAAAAAGGTGTCTTTCATTATTTCTAGCAACTGTAAATATCAATGTCTCCTTAGATCATAACTTATTTCTTCATCTCTGCTTGAGTTTCACTAGGTAGTTTGCATGTAGGGCAATAAATGATGAATCATCTTAATTATCTCTCAAAACAAAATTCAAAGAATAATTTTGTAATTCATGTCTCCCACTTGTCAGAACCCAGCAAGGTACTAATTGGATTTTTATTGCATAATCCGTTGAAACAAGTACACCAAAATATTCAGAAATGTCTAAGAAGTATAGAATTTTGAAGTAAATACTATTTGAAAAACACATATTAGAACAACTTTGATTTCAGAAAGTACAATATTTTTTCTGAACTTTTTACCTTTGTGTTAATTTTTAGAAGTTACAACTCTTAGACTCCTGTCACAAAGGATCTTTATAGGCAGGAAAGAAAGACATACAACTAGAAACAATTTGCTGGGATTTTATATATACCCCATAAGAAACAGTAAGATGGAAAGTATCAGTAGCAGCTTCTTAGGAGAGTCTGACAGAAGTATTTGTGAGGAGAGAATTTAAAATGAAACATGGAACCTAATCATCTTAAAAGATCAAAACAGGACCTTTGGCTTCTAATAACTCCTTAGAGTCTCCTGTATGGTTCTGGGATTTTGAAAATAGTGAAAAACTGGGAAAATCTAGAACCATGTTTCTTATTGTCTGAAATGAAATCTGTAGGTATATGCATTCTAACTATATTTTCCATATAAGCTCTTTCTAATTTCCTTACTTTAAATACACAAAAGCACTAACTCTTTCATGGGCCAGTGCTAAGCACTGTTATAGAACACTTAGATTCATATCTGCTTCTGACAACATTATACTCCTGTATTATTTATCTTTCGATCAGTCAGAAGCATTGGTAAACCAATTACCTTCTTTGTCGTGCACATTATATATTGGATGGAAAGTGTTTCCACTGTATCTACAGTAAATTAACACTATATTGATGAAAGCAGACAATGGTGTGTGTGTCAGAAAAATAACTTTGTCAGTTATGGGGTCAGTGGGATGCTACCTGGGTGTTTTTTAACCTCTTAGGGATCATAATCATTATATATTAAATAGTTATGAGATTATCCTAAAAATATCCCAAATGCCTCACCTATTAAATAGGTATAAAAATTAAAAATAAAGCTACCAAAATGCCTCTCAGTTGATTATTTAGATAAGAACTCCATGATTTCTTAGATTTTATAATTACTCTTAAGACAAAGTGTGTTATATTAAGTTAGACTTATTCTAACTTAATATAATAATTATTATTTAGTAATACCATATTTCCTGGCATAACTCATACTAAAATGAGTTTCCAATTAGATGTGCTTGTACAAAACTGATTTTTAGTTTTATAATATTTAAGTAAAATCCATCTCTCTGGACATGGATGGACACAGTGATTTTCAGATCCCTAATATTTGAAATTTTAATATATAACTGTCTCCAATACTTTTTACTCACGTATTAGGACTGATAAATGAAGTAAAGAAGAATATGTAGTCTACAAGATTCATGATTTCTTCTGTTTCACAGATGCATTTTCCCTGACTTTTAAACATTTCTGTCCCTTTACTTTCCAACACAATATATATCAGGTACATTGTGTCATGTTACTGGCCACATATTGATATATCTTTGGAGATATACAGAAACAAAAATATTTTGTTTGCTTAACACTAAATAGAATATGCAGTTATGCTATAATCTACTGTAGCACTAACAATGGGAAATAATTTAGTTGTTATACATTACTGTAGAGGTAACATAAACTTTAGTTTAAAAAAAAACAAGAACTAAGGTTAGTGTCTATAACTAGAAGGGACTGCCTTCAAGGAGATGAAATATACCTTCTTGTGGAGTTCTAAAGAGCTGGGGGAGAACTTGGATAGTTAAGAATCTGAAACAGGGGAATAGATAATTATAAATATAATATAAATATTATAAATTATATTATTTTTGCAATAAAAATAAATATTCTGTAATTAGCAGGAAAGTTAGTATGACTGTAGATATTTCTTTCTTCTGTTCAAAGTTATTAATTATATGACCACAAATAACTTTAAGAATCTTCCAGAAATTTAAACCCATGAGAAGATTCACGTTTCAGGGTATATTTCTTAGTCTACATTGAATCTGTAAGTGTATAGTTCTACTCATATGTCATAAGATTATCTCTTCTGACTTCTCTGTAGATCCAGACAACAACACTCTTCTCTCCTTAGTTTTATAAGCACCAGAGAAGAACAGCACAATTATGCAGGAGACAATTAATAGGTGACAAAAGGAGGACATTCATGACTTTCCAAACTTCAGTGTTCATCCTTGACACATCAGATACCCAGACATACAGATAGATAGACAGACAGATAGATGGGTTGGTCTATAGATAGATGAATAGATAGATAGATAGATAGATAGATAGATAGATAGATAGATAGATAGATAGATAGATAACTTGATTATAGATAGATAAGAGATAGATGAAAGAAAGGAGGAAAGTAACAAAGAAAGAAAGGAAGAAGGGAAGAACAGAGTCCTGACTAATACGAGCAGTTTCACTGTTTCAGGTGTCACATTCAGGTTTTTGATTAATTTGAACTTAGTTTTGGGGTAAGTTGATAAATGTCAATTTAATTTCCCTCTTCATTATGCAGATATACAGGTTTCCCAGTCCCATTTGTTGAAGATGATATCTTTTACCAAGCATATAATGTTGGCATCTTTGCCAAATATTAGATGATTGTAGTTAAGCAAATTTATGTTTGAGTCTTCAACTTTGTTTCTTTAATCTGGTTTGTTTTGTGCCAATACTATATTGTCTTTATTATTATGTCTTTCTAATATAACTTTGTGTCTAGAATGGTAATCCCTCCTGCATAGTACTTTTTGCTCAGGATCATTTTGGCTATAAAAGCCCTTTGGTAGTACCATAAGAATTTTAGGATAATTTTCCCAATTTTTGTCAAGAGTTAGATATGTATGTTGAATGGAGTTGTATAAAGGACTTTTTATAAAATGGTCATTTTCACAATGTTAATTCTAACAATCCATGAACATGGATGTCTCTAATTTCTAGTGTCTTTATCTCTTTCTTTGAGATTTATTGAAAAAGAAAAGCAAATGAGAACATGCCAGGTGGACCAAGCCAGGAAGCCACATTCCTCTCAGGTCTGTGCTTCAGGTGGACCAAGCCAGGAAGCCACATTCCTCTCAGGTCTGTGCTTCAGGTGGATCAAGCCAGGAAGCCACATTCCTCTCAGGTCTATGCTTCAGGTGGACCAAGCCAGGAAGCCACATTCCTCTCAGGTCTGTGCTTCAGGTGGACCAAGCCAGGAAGCCACATTCCTCTCAGGTCTGTGCTTCAGGTGGACCAAGCCAGGAAGCCACATTCCTCTCAGGTCTATGCTTCAGGTGGATCAAGGCAGGAAGCCACATTCCTCTCAGGTCTGTGCTTCAGGTGGATCAAGCCAGTAAGCCACATTCCTCTCAGGTCTATGCTTCAGTTCATGCTTTGAGTTCTTGTCCTGACCTCTCTGTGTGATGTACTGTTACTTAGAAGCATAAGCTGAACTAAAACATTTCTCTTCAAGTTCCTTTTCATTAAACTGTTTTACTACAGCAACAACAAAATACAGAGTATGACTTTGTTTACATTCTTAGTCCTTTGTCAGGAGAAGCTAGTGTTTTGCTAAGTTAATAAATTCCAACATATTTCACCTGTTTGTTGCAGAGGGAAAAGAAATGACTCTTAAAGTGTCTGTACAGGTGAAGGACCTGTACCATTACAAAATTTTCAAAATCACACTGATACAAAATTAGAAGTTTCACCTATACTGGCTAGCATTCATAGTGCTAGAAAGTGCTATACATGATACCAGAGGAAAAGTAATTATAAATCTCAACCATATACCAACCCTTCAAGCAACAATTGTGACATGCTAGCAGTATATATTTATGGGAGCAAAAATGGCACGAATGTTAAGGAATAATTAAATCACTCTTTACAATTGGACTTTGGGCAGCTATATGAATCCCATACCTAACACTGTTAATAAATCTTAAAACCCAACCAAAAAGAAAACTACTATTCTATGAAGTCTTACCTTGAGATTTGCTAAGCCAAAGCTTCCATTGGCATTCCACTGACCATGCAGTCTTTTGATTCTGGAAGGTACTGAGCTTAAGGATATCCCTTCTATCTGTCTTGCATTTTGGCTTAGTCAGCAACCTGAAGTACACCTTTGGGTGACTGGATTTGATCTTTGTTTTCACCAAGTTTCTGTACCCACTGTGGGATTCAAATTGTCTGTGACCAAGGACAAACCCTTAGCTTGTTTGCAAGGTAGTCCAAAAAATTTCCTTTTGGGAGACCTAAAGTCACTCAAAATTGTTTTGTTCTCAGTCCCAGTCTGGCATAAATGTACAACAGAAAAGGGTCACTGATGTCCTAAATTGGAAATTTCTATTTCAATATCTTAAGTGACCTAGAGAATTTCATAGGATGGGATGGAAGCTCCTCCCCCACAAAATTATCAGCTCATATTATTCCTTCTTATTCCTACCACTTAACTCCCACTTGCAACTGTACCTAGATCTCAAATGTCTCCTCTCACCATGGGCTCTTTCTTCTATATAGAAAATGAGTAATACAGTCATGATAAGGTTTCATCTGAACAGCTGCCACAAAGGAAAGATAGTGGCCTCAATAGGCAATGAGCAAATATAAGCTCTTCCCACTTCTCAACCCCGCCTGAGATTCCCAGGTACCCTGGAGCCATTCCAGGATCCAATCTCAGAATGGCAATGGAGGGAGGGCATACTCATACATTTAGGGAAATCTCTTTGGATCTGTGGATTGAAAAAGAAATTATTCTTGGAAGGCCTTTGTCTTACTTTTATGGCTTGCCTTAGGTTCTGTCTCGACTATGCCTGGATATTCTTGCTTTGTTTTTGTTTGTTTGTTTGTTTTTGTTTATGTTTGCTATCATTTTCTGTTTGTTGGCCTCTAGATTACCAGTACTTATCTTATTTCCAAATTGATGTTATAATAAGAGAAAATATAATTATTAAGCTTTTCAAAATTTCCACCTCCATCTGCAAACACAGACAAACTGATTATGAATATACGGTTTCCACCATACAAAGATTCAAATGTCTTTTGGTATAAATAATGTTGGAAAATTGTTAAATGTTATTTTACTTTACTGAAAAGCTGGCTCTGGAGATGGAACTTGGCATGCCCACACATCTCCAAGTATGTGTGCCTCAACATTTCCTCCAAGCCTCTGTCCTTGGGCAAGCTGGCCTACTGCATGTGACAGAAAGAAGGAGAATAACAGACCAGCCCAGAAAAAGACATTATGTGTTTGAGAATGCCTAAGAGGTAAACTATTTCTAATAGAGGTTAATATTGTTTATCTCATGGTTTTAAATTTTTAATGGAGTGAAATGTTAAAATAACTAAATGTAATTACAGATGCCTAGCTTTCTGAATACTATCCCCTCTCCTTAGTTTTGCTAAAAAAATTTTTAAATTTAATTTTTAAAAATTTAATTCAATTTTTTTACTTATTCATCTTACATCCTGTTCACTGCCCCCTTCCAGTCAATCCCTCCCACAATCCTTCCTCTATCCCACCTCCCCTTCTCCTTTGGGTCCCACCTTTGTGTCCCCCAATGCTGGCACTTCAAATCTCTGAGAGGCTAAGCGACTCCTCTCTCATTGCCCAGGCAAGGCAGCCCAGCTAGAAAAACATATTTCACAGATTTCTGAATGGAGGCACTTAGTGCTATTAGCTTTCCTCTTAGCACTGCTTTCATTATGTCCCATGCATTTGAGTATATTGTTCCTTCATTTTCATTGAATTCTAGAAAGTCTTTAATATCTTTCTATATTTCTTCCCTGACACACAGATCATGGAATAGAGAGTTGTTCAATTTCCTTGAGTGTGCAGGCTTTTCAGTGTCTCTGATGTTGTTGAAGTCCAGATTTAAGCCATGGTGGTCTGATAAGATACATGACATTATTTCAATTTTCTTGTATCTGTTGAGGCTTGCTTTGTGATGAGCTATATGGTCAGTTTTGGAGAAGAATCCATGAGGTGCTGGGAGGAAGTTTTGCCTTTGTTTTTGGGTGAAATATTCTAAGGAGATCTGTTCATTTGATTCATAATATCTGTTTGTTTCATTATTTCTCTGTTTAGTTTTTGTTCAGATGTGTTTTCAATTGGCGAGAGTGGTATACTGAGGTTTCCTACTATTATTGTGTGGGATTTGATGTACAACTTAAGATTTAGCAAAGTTTCTTTTTACGAATGTGGGTATCATTGTGTTTAGAGCATAGATTTTCAGATTTGAGATATTATCTTGGTAAATTTTTCCTCTGGTGAGTATGTAGTGTCCTTCTGAAATACCCCTGGAGCTCAGGAGAGCCTCACTCAAGTCTCGGGATGACACAACCACCCAATAACTCATGAGAGACCAGTCTTGCTGCAATCACATGAGGTTTATTTGGGATAGGCCAGTACTGGGGTCGATATCGTGACCTTGCAGGCCAGAGGAGTTCGACCCCGAACACAAGAAGTGAGGGGTATTTAAAGGGAAAAAACACAAACTGGGGGGAGGGGGTTACCAAGGAAACATAACATAAAATCAGTGGAAAATTTCAGAGGGACCCAACCCAAGGTATTCAGTTAGGGAGGGGAACATATTCCTTCTAGGAATGTAATCATCTATCGGTTGGCAGGGTGGAGAGCCTCAGCAAAGTGGAGAGCCTCGTAAACCAGTAGACCTTCATTCCTAGTTCCGCCCTCATTGTGGATCAGTCAGGAGGGGCAGGTCTTGGGAACCAGAGCCCTAAGGCTCTGAGTTAGCCATTCCTGGAACTGGCTACTCCACATTTTTGGCTTGTTACAGAGGTTTTCCATGCCCCATTTTAGGTAAAGGTTATACATTATACATACATTTCTACTAATATATTTCTATTAAATGCTCTTATTTTAAAAATTTAAAATTCTCCAGCCTTTCACTTCCCTGTCTCTTTTGATTAATTTTGGCTGAAACTTTATTTTATTAGATATTATAAAGGTTACTACAGCTTGATTCTTTCATCTGTTTGTTTGGAAAACTGTTGGTTCAACCCTTAAGTCTGAGGAAATATCTATGTTTATTGCTGAGGTGTGTTTCAGGTATGCAGTAGAATCCTCTGATCATATTCATTCTTTTAGCCTACGTCTTCTTATTCGGAAATTGAGTCCATTGATGTTGAGAGATAGTAATTGTTAGATATTGTTATGTCCCATTATTTTTATTTTGGTAGTATCAGTGTGCACGTGCGTGTGCGTGTGCGTGTGCGTGTGCGTGTGCGTGTGCGCTTGTTGGGCTCTATTTGGCCCTGGTTTGGGCCTTGAGGAGAAACCTGAGCCTGGCTTGAGTTTTGTAAACTGTCTCAGGCATTTCTGTACTGGAGTGACTCAACACCACCTGCTTAAGCCTGCCTTTGCCTAGCTCCTGCTGATGTAGAGCAACTTTGTTGGCTCCTTCAGTTACCCCATACCCTTCATCAACTTCCCCTCCCCCTACGTCAGTCATTTCACCTCAGCAGAAAACTCTGCCTCCTCTCTCAGCCCTTTATAAAGAAAGGATTGATACATAAAAACGTTCCTGCTTTGACAGACTCCTGGCTAGGGGTGGTTATTCTCGGAAGGCAAGAGATCTGAGCCACAACACTCACCATCCCGCTCAGCCCCAAGAGAGAGGCTCGGCTGGACCGGGTTCTCTCCCTCTCGCCTGGTTCTGTCAGCAGAGAGCCTGCCCCGCATGTGCTGTCCTTATTTTTGATGGTATGGAATTACTTATTTCCTGAGTTTTCTTGGATATAGTTATCCTTTTTGGTTTGCAGTTTTCCTTTTAGTATTTTCGGTAGGGCTGGATTTGTTGATAGATACTGTTAATATTTGAATATTTCTAGAAATGTCTTGTTTTTTCCATCTATGATGATTAAGAGTTTTGCTGGGTGTAATAGTCTAGGTTGGTACCTGTGCCATTTTAGAGTACACAAGATATCTGTCTTGGCACTTTTAGCTTTTAGAGTCTCTTTTCAGAAATTTGGTGTAATTCTAACAGGTTTATCTTTGGATATTACCTGGAATTTACCCCCTTGCAGCTTTTAATACTATTTCTTTGTCCTGTGGATTTTGTGTTTTGATTATTATGTACCAGGAGGATTTCATTTTCTGGTCTAGTCTATTGGCATTCTACAAGATTCCTGTATCATTTTAGGCATATCTTTCTTTAGGTTTGCAAAGTTTTCTTCTTTGATTAGTTGATAATATTTTCTGGGCCTTGGAGTTTGAACTCTTCATCTTCTTCTACTTTTATTATTCTTAGTTAGGTCTTTTTATTGTTTTCCATATTTCTTGCATATTTTGTGTCAAGAATTTTTAGCTTTAACATGTTCTTTGACTTACGTATCAATTTCTTTTATTGTATCTTCTATGACTGAGATTCTCTCTTCCATCTCCTATATTCTGTTGATGATGTTTGTTCTATTGTTCCTATTGTCTTCTCTAGATTTTCTATATCCAGGATTTCCTCAGTTTGTGTTTTCTTTATTGCTTCTTTTTCTATTTTCATGTCTTGCACAGTTTTATTTATTTATTTTACCTTTTAATACTATTTTTCTATATGTCTTTAAGGGGTTTATTTACTTCCTCTTTAAAGACATCTATCTGTTTGATTGCATTTTTCTGCATTTATTTAAGGGATTTATTTGTTTCCTTTTTAAGGCCTTAAGGTATATTCATTTACCTATTTAAAGGCCTTTATTATCTTTATAAGATTGTACTTAAGGTCAATTTCTTGTGTTTCAGGATTTTTTTAAAATATATCCAGGTCTTGCTGTAGTGGGATAGCTGTGCTTTAGAGGTATCATATTGTCCTGGCTTTGAATGGTTTTGGTCCTGGATGTTCTTGTTGTAGTAGGTATTGGGAGGTGGCAAACCTCACTGTTCCTGGAAGGTCAGGCTTCTACAGGATATTCTAGAAGTGTATGTTTCAAAACCTTCAGTTCTGTATGTTTCAGGAATCTCAGGTCTGATGGAGGTAGGTAAAGAGGTGGCAGGAGAATGGAATTCTCCCTGGTGAGCAGACTGCCAAGGGTAGCTTGGCTTGACCTATGGGGTCAACCAGAAGGAAGGTTGGTTGGGGGGGGGGAGTAAGCTGACCTGTATCTTTTAGAAGTCTCTGGTCTGATGGAAGTTGAGCAGAGGGAGCAGATGAATGGAGGTACTTCTGGGATAGTAGGCTGCTCTGGATTGCTGAGAAACTTGTGACAGGAATAAACTTATAATATACTACCCTTAGCTCCTGCCATGGAAGCATGTAGACTGACTTCAGATCTTCACTTACTTTCTTCTTCCTCACATCCAAACTTCAGCACAGTTGCAGAAAACTTGTGACAGTTTCCTTCAACTCCTACTCTAGTGGATTCCACAGATCTTCCCCCACCCTAAAGTCATTCCTGCCATTCATTTCATTATCTGTGTCACAACTCCAGTAGGTGTTCTCTGCTTACAAACAGTCCACTCTTGTCAGAGATGGAGATAGGCTGACTGCAGATCTTCAAGTTTTCTGTTCTTTCAGATTCAATCCCCCAGTATCATCCTCAGCTCTATATCAGGCATTCTGGGGTGACCTCTCTATATTCTGTGCCTTCATTCCAAGGAAACTCAGTAGTCAGATAAAGATGGAACACTCTGCTTTCCTCCCTCCTGTGAAATCTCTCAGATTGCTAACTGTTGCAGGTAATATTTAAAAAGGCACCATCCTGTGCTATTGATGGCAACTCTCTGTGCCTCTGCAACCCTGCTGACTCAATGGCTAAGCCCAAGCAGTGACCACCCATCTCGCAGTTCTTTTGCTGTGGATTCTGGTCACATTCCCAGCCATACACCCCCTGTGGTTTGTGGTCGCAAATCCCAGTAACCTGGTAAAATCAAAACTCTAGAAGTGTGTAATTTATAAATCAGATTTATATCAGCAAATTCTCACCCCACAAAACACCCATGCAATGAACTCAGAGCCAATTGACATTGCTATAAATTGCCCACCTATATGAGACAATTTGTCCTATAATTATCCATCCCTCATAAGATATTTATAGCTACCTGTGGCTATTTAAAACCACAGGAATCTGGATCATCTTTCTCTTCCTCAATCTCCTTTCTCCCTCCTCTCTTTCCTCTCATCTCTAAAAATCTCTACTGACCTTCCTTTTCCACTGCCCAATCTCAGGCTTCTTGTTATATTAATATTTAAATTAAATTAATTGGAGGAAAATTCTGCTACAACTAACCTATTCATATTCCTATGTATCTTTCCCCAATATCCAGGAGCACCAAATACCTGAAGCCCCTTGAGACCACATCTATCTGGTCCAGAGAAAACTTACTATCAGGAAAGGTAGCCATGACTCTCTCTTAAAAATGAGAGAGGAAACAGAAGCCAAGAAACAAAACAACAACCTACAAAGATAAAAAAACAGATATCAGCACCTAGAAATATAATCTTCCCAATCCCAAATGCCTAGACATGAATGTGAAAATAAATCAATAACAAGCAGGGCAATATATCTCCACTAGAGCACAGTAACCAAACCATAGCATGTCTTCAACATTTTAACATAACTAAACCATAAGAAAAAGACCTTAGAACTTCCTGTACAAATATAATAGAAAGGAAATAAATGAATCTCATATAGAAATCCAGGAAACACATACCGTGAAGGAAATAAATAAAACTGGCCAAGACCTGAAAATGGAAGTAGAATCAATTAAAAGAAACAGCAGATTTTGAATATGAAAAATTCAGAAATCAGAGCAAGAACTATAGATTCAAGCTTTACCAGAAGACTACCAGAGATCAAACAGAGAATCTTAAGATTTGAAGATAAATATATCAATTAATGAAAATTTTTAGTCTTAAGAAATTCTTGACACAAAACAAACAGGAAATCTAGGAGTAAACTATGAAAAGATCAAATTTAAATACCATAGAAATAGAAGAAATAGAAGAAAACCTATTCAAAGGCCAGGGAAATACTTTCAACAATAATTATCCAAGAAAACTTCCCTAAACTATAGATGGAGTTGGCAATTAACATAAAAGAAGCATACAGAATACAAACTAGATTGGACCATAAAAGAACATCCTACAGTATACAGTCTTCAAGATACTAAACATATAGAACAAGAGGAAAGACTATTAAAAGCTCCAAGGGAAAAAGATGGAAGTTACACATGAAGGCAGAGTAAGAATCTCCTCTGACTTCTCAGTGATACTCTAAGAGCTAGAAGGGTTTGCACAGATGTAAGGTGTGATGTAGTTTTTAAGAGACCTCAGATGCCAAACCAGATACATATACCCAGAAAAACTTTCAATACCATCTATGAAGAAAATAATATATTCCAGAATAAAACATTTAAGCAATTTTTTATCTATATATCCAACCTAATACTAGATGATAGAACAAAATCTCCAACCTAAAGAGATTTACAATGATGAAAATACAGAGAATAAATTATCTCAGGCCAGCAAATTCAAAGGAAAGGAAGAAAGAAAACAGCACATAGCCACACACCATTACCACCACCACCACCAACAACAACAATAACATCAAAATAACAGGAATCAACAATAATTGGTCCTTGATATTTTTCTTTTTTGTTGTTTTTTTTTGTTTGTTTTGTTTTCTTTTGTTTTTTTTTTTTTTGAGACAGGGTTTCTCTGTATAGCCCTGGCTGTCCTGGAACTCACTCTGTAGACCAGGCTGGCCTCGAACTCAGAAATCTGCCTGCCTCTGCCTCCCAAGTGCTGGGATTAAAGGTGTGTGCCACCACTACCCAGCTGATCCTTGATATTTTTCAACATCAGTAATCTCAACCACCCAATAAAAAGATACAGACTAACAGGATGGATATGAAAACAGGAGTATCCTTCTGCTGTATACAAGAAACAGAACTCAACATCAAGGATAGGCATTACCACAAGGTAAGAGTTTTGAACATATAATGGACAAAAGAAGCAAGCTTGTATATCCATCTTATTATTTAACAAAATAGATTTCAAAGCAAAACTCAAAGGAAGAGGTAGATAAGGGCACTGGATACTCATCAAAGTAACTCCACCTAGAGGACACTTTAATTTTTAACATTTATGCTCCAAACACAAGGCCACTCAAGTTTATGAAAGTAACAGTATTGTAGCTTAAATTATATATTGACCCTTACACACTGATAATGATGGACTTAAATCTTAACAATAGATTGGTCATTCAGACTAAAACTAAACAGAGAAATGCTGGAGGTAACTGATTGTCTTAGTTAGGGCTTCCGTTGCTGTGAAGAGATACCATGACTAAGGCAACGCTTATAAAGGACAACGTTTAATTGGGGCTGGCTTACATGTTCAGAAGTTCAGTCCATTATCATGAAAGTGGGAACATGGTGGGAACATGGTTCAGAGAGACATGGTGCTGGAGGAGCTGAAAGTTCTACATTTTGATTCAAAGGCAGACAGGAGAAGACTGACTCCCATATGGTTAGGAGGAGGGTCTCAAAGCCCACCTCCACTGTGACACACTTCTTCTAACAAGGCCACACTGACTCCAACAAGACTTCACCTGAATTTAACTTAAAGAACTACCCCACAACCTGCCATGAAGCTAATACTTTAACACTGCTCTGTTCATACCTGACCACCTCCTTGTCCTGCTGACAAACCCCTTGCTTCTGCTTTCTCCTCCCAGAGACCCCTTCTCCATTCCAGAAAATTTGCTAGTGTTTTATTGACTAATATATCACCAATGTCCAGAAGAGAAATAGGTCTAAAATTTTCTTTCTTTGTTGAGTCTTTTTATGGTTTAGGTATCAGAGTCACCTAAATGTTCCTTCTGTCTGTATCTTGTAGAATAATTTGAAAAGTGTAACTTTAAATTTTTAAAACCTAATTTTATATGATGGTTCTTAAATGTTTTAACCCCCCTTGTAGCCTACCACACACCAGTGTTAGTAGAAAAGAAAGGATACAGGGGATGTAGACCTAAGTAGAAAGGTTCTTTGAAGAACCTCTGGTCTGTGTTTTCTGGAAAATGGCAGTTCAGTTCACAGATTAGAAGAGGCAGCTCCATCAACTTACAAATACTTCACAGATAGATAAGCAGTCCAATTCAGTAGAGTCAGGATAGCAAACAGGAATCAACATTGGTGGAAGTACCTAGCAGAGATAGCCAGGCCTCAGCTTCTTTGTGAGTTAGGAGGGGGGACCAGCAGGAATGCCAGGAAAAGTTCTTGTCTGTACCTCTCTCAGAGAAGCAAAGGTCAGTGAAGACATGAGACCAATAATTGTTGCATGGATAATCCTATAAGCAAACCAAGCTCAGCCTCTGTCACTGTCCATCAAGTTCTATTTATATGCCCTCCAAACATCATCTGTCCTCCATGGGTCTTGCCTCAGCCCTTGAGTCTGTTTTCGCTGACATCACTCTGCCAATGAGCCCAAGTCCATGGAAGTGGCAAGAAACATCACCACACCACCAGAAGTTTTTTTGGTGTGTTTCTCTCAATAGAGTCCCTAAAAATGCAGCTCAACTACACAGTGTAAGGCAAACTAATACATGTGCATTGTTAGCAAAGGATCTTTCATCATGTGTCCTTTCACATGCTTGCTTTTGCAGAACATACTTTTCCTGTGTCTGCTTTAGCCAAATTCTCCTTTATGAGTCTGCCTTAGTCATTTACTTGTTGTCTACTTCAGCTAAACATTCCTTCAGGTGTTTGCCCTAGCAAAAACCACCCAACAGACTTTTCAAAGATCCCTTAAGTTTCTACTTCAGAAGACTATTGGTATTAGGTTTTCTTTGAAATTCTGATAGAATTCTGCACTAAACCATATGTCTCCATGCTTCTTCTGTGTGGGAATCTTTAAACACTGCTTCTATTTCTTAGGGGTTATAGGACTATTTAAGTTGTTTCTCTGATCTTGATTTTATTTTGGTAAGATATATAAATAAAATAATTTTGTGGAGTATAGGTTATGAAGTAATACCTAGTAATTTTTTGAATTTCTTCAGTATCTGTTGTTATCTCTCCCTTTTCATTTCTGATTTTGTTATTTGAAGATTGTGTCTCTGCCTTTCAGTTAGATTGCCTAAGTGTTTTGTCTAGTCAATAATCTCAAAGAACCAGATCTTGGTTGCCTTGATGCTTTGTATTATTCTCTTTGCTTCTAATTTATTGATTTCAGCCCCAAGTTTGGTTATTTCCTGCTATCTACTCCCTTTGGGTGTATTTGTGTCTTTTTCTTCTAGAGATCTCAGGTACACTATTACATTGCTAGTATGAGATCTCTCCAATTTCTTTATGAAAGCTGTTAGTCCTATGAACTTTCCTCTTAGCACTACTTTTAGTGTGTCCTATAAGTTTGTGAATATTGTGCCTTCATTTTCACTGAGTTCTAGGAAGTCTTCAATTTCTTCATTTATTTCCTTCATGACCCACTGGTTATTGAGTAGAAAGATGTTTGAACTCAATGATTTTATAGGTTTTCTGCTGTTTTTCTTGTTGTTGAAGTTAAACTTTAATCCATGGTGACCTGATGAGATGCAAAGGGTTATCCTAATATTCTTGAATCTTTTGAGGCTTCCTTTGAGACTAAATATATGGGCAAGTAAAGTATATTATTTTATATTTGGGCAAAATGATCAGTAGATATCTGTTAGGCCTGCTTGACTCATAATTTCAGTTAGTTTCATTATTTCTGTTTAGTTTCTTGTTCAATGACCTGTCCATTTGTGAGAGTGGGGTGTTGAAGATTCTTACTATTAATGTGTGGGGTTAAATGTGCAATTTAAGTTTTAATAATGTTTCTTTTACAAATGTAGGCACCCCTGCATTTGGGGCATAGATGTTTAGATTGAAATGTCATCTTGGAATATTTCTCTTTTGATGAATATTAAGTGTCCTTCTACAACTCCTCTGTTTTATGAACATTTTCTTTACAGTATGGTTAGATCTTCCATAACTTCTTAAGCTGTATTATAAGGTGTATATTTTCTTAATTTAAAGATTTAAAGAATTGTTGTATTTTCCTGGATACATGTGCATTTTACTGTATACACATGTTGGAGCATCATCAGCTTCAACCTGAAAAGGCATCTTCAAGATAGCCACCACTTCTAAGAGATGTGCAATCTCAGAATCAGCCTCTTCAGAAGTCAAGGCAAAAACCCATTGATATCCTGAATAAATATCACTTGTATGATATACATACTAATTTCCCAACTCTGCAAAATGAAATACATGTTATTGTATGACGCTGCTCTAAGGTGGCAACATCAAACATAATCTATACTCTTAACTCCACATATAGCATCTCTATGGATAGCCATTCTGTAATTTTATCACAAGGTGGTGGCATAGTCTTTAGATTGAATTCCTCTGAAGATTTTTCTGACTCAAAGGATCATCTAATCTCTGTTATTGTTTGTAACCGAACATTCCATTTTTCAGTCCTTTCTTTAAGTCTGTTACTGTAGAATAAAAATTCTTAACTAAGTCTCAAAATGAAGTCAACTATGCTCCTATAGAGTAGAGAAATCTTTGACTGCTAGTGAGGGACATAAACTTCATGCCCTTAGGCTGAGTGACTGTTCCAGGAACTTGAAAAACACCTTTCCTTTCCTGGAATAACCACAGAATGCCTTTCCTGGAATGACCACAGAATGCTCCAACGCCCTCTGTGGAATGTCACAACGCCCTGGCTGGAATGTGACAATGCCTTAGGAGGTTGCCCGGAATAACCTACACATATGACTCTACTGCTAGGTAAATAGGTGAATCTATGATTTGGAATTTACCCCGTTTCCTCTCTTTCCCTCCCCCCCGGTTTGTGGTTTCTGCCTTTATAAACCTTGTAAAATCCCAGGCCGGGGTCAGACTCCTCTACTCCCTGCGTGGTGTATGAGTCTCAACCCCAGCATGCTGGCCTGAGCTCTTGTCCTGTCTTGCTTATAATAAAACTTCCTCGTGTGATTGCAGCAAGTCTGGTCTCAGTGTCTCCCTGGGTGCGCGGCAACCCCGAGACTTGAGTAAGGGTCTCCCTTCGGGGGTCTTACATTACATTTTATATTTTACTTATATTCTTAAAGAGAACATAGAAATGTGCAATCATTACTGTACATATAATAATTTTTATGCCCATAATCATAAAAATTATGTGAGGTCTAAGTGCATTCTGCTATTCTCTGTATCTCAACACAGAAAATATTTTCTTTTTAAAATCTGTCTCTCTTTTTCCTTCTGTAAAAGTAACTTTTATTCACCTATAGTAATTGTAATCTCAGAGGCTTACTGATGAATAAGCTCATTCTTTCTAGTTCTTTCTTAATTCTGCCTGGTTGGTTTAACTCAGCTGTTCTGGCTCAAAATCCTCTCCAAGCTGAATGCTTCAGTCTTCTTTCTCTCAGCTTTTCATAGAATTGCTCTGCTTGACCTCATTAACTCTACTGATTTGTTTTAATCTTCTGGCTCTTTCTTACTCTTTGGCTTCAATGCTATTGAACTGAATGAACTCATGAACAAACTTAACTCCAATGCCCTCACATCTTGTGATCTACAACATAGATGGGGAAATCAACCATCTTGCTAAAATCTATGGTAAAGCCTGCAAAAGATTCCTTAGATAATTTTCTTACCTGTTCTCTTCCTCCAATAAGAATAAAACTGCCTTATTTTCTTAATTACACCTTTATTAAAAATTACAATATTACCAGAGCAACAGAGCAGATCATCAGTCTGCCTCTCTGAAGACCCCATTGTCTGAAGGCCTCTCAGATCTGCTGAACTCAGGGCAACAGATCACACAGTATGAAGTCCTCCCAAGGAGAACTCCAGTAGCCAGGGAAACAGATCATAGGTGAGCATGCCCATCTAAATACTCCATAGTCTGAAGGCCTTCAAGAAGGTCTAATGCAGCCAAGACCACAGTCTCCAAGGAAACCTGCAGTAACTCAGGGACAGAGGGAGCAGGCTCCAAACAAAGTAAACAAAGCCAGTTAACACCAGAGATAACCAAATGGTAAGAGGAAAGCACAAGACAATAAGCAACAGAAGCCAATATACTTTGGCACCATCCGAGCCCAGATCTCTCATCACAGCAAGCCCTGAATACCCGAACATACCTGAAAACCATGATGCTGACCTAAAATCCTATCTCATGAGGATAATAGAGTCCTTTAAGGATGATACAAATAACTCACTGAAAGAAACACAGGAAAACACAGGTAAACAGGTAGAAGTCATTAAAGAGGAAACAAATAAATCTCTTAAAGAAATACAGAAAAACACAAACAGTTAAGGAATTGAAGCAAGTTGTACAAGACCTAAAAATAGAAGTAGAAACAATAAATAAATCAGAAATGGAGGCAATCTTGGAAATGGAAAACCTAGGAAAGAGGTCAGGAGCTACAGATGCAAGTATCAATAACAGAATACAAGAAGAGATAGAAGAGAGAATTTCAAGCATAGAAGATACCTTAGAAGATATTGAAACAACAGTCAAAGAAAATTCAAAACATAAAAACTTCTAATCCAAAACATCAAGGAAAATTCAAAACATAAAAATCTCCTAATAGAAAACATCGAGGAAATCTTGGACACAATGAAAAGACCAAACCTAAAAATAATAGGAATAGAAGAGAGTGAAGATTCCCAGATCAAATGACCAGATAACATCTTCAAAAATCACAGCAGAAACTTTCCTCAACCAAAAGAAAGAGATAAATGTACAAGAACTTATGGGACACTATGAAAGTAGTGCTAAGAGGAAAATTTGTAAGCATAAAAGGCCCTTCTAAGAAAATGGAAAGATCCTACACTATCAAGTTAACAGAAAACCTGAAGGGAGATCATGGTGATAAAAATTGGCAAAGAAGTCAAGGTATCACTATTTGCAAATGATATGATAGTATACATAAGCAACCTCAAAAATTCTACTAGAGAACTTCTATAGCTGATAAACAACTTCATCAAAGTGGCTGGATATAAAATTAATTCAAATCAGTAGCCTTCTTTTATACAAATGATAAATGGGCTGAGAAAGAAAATATGGAAACAAAACCTTTCACAACAGTCACAAATAATATAAAATATCCTGGAGTAACTCTAACCAAAAAAGTGGAAGATCCACATAACAAGAACTTCAAGTCTCTCAAGAAAGAAAGTAAAGGAGATCTCAGAAAATAGAGATTTCCATACTCATAGACTGGTAGAATTAGCATAGTAAAAATGACCATCCTACTCAAAGCAATCTACAGATTCAACACAATCCCCATAAAATTTCGACATAATTCTTCACAGACCTGGAAAGAACAATTCTCAATTTCATATGAAAGAAAAACAGGATAGTGAAAACAATTCTTAACAATAAAAGAATTTCTGGAGGAGTCACCATACCTGACCTCAAGCTGTACTATAGAGCAAAAGTTATAAAAACTGCATGGTATTGGTACAAACAGAGATAGGTTGATCAACAGAATAGAATTGGAGACCCAGAAATAAACCCACATACCTTTGGTCACTTGATCTTTGACAAGGAAGCTAAAAATATACAATGGAAAAAGGAAAGCATCTTCAAAATTGGTGCTGGGCTAACTGGCAGTCAGTGTGTACAAAAATGAAAATAGATCCGTATATGTCACCTTGCATAAAGCTCAAGTCCATGTGGATCAAGAACCTCAATGTAAAACCAAATACACTGAATCTAATAGAAGAGAAAGTGGGAAAGAGCCTCAAACTCATTGCCACTGGGGAAAATTTCTTAAACAGAACTCCAGTGGCTCAGACTCTATAATCAAGACTTGATAAATGGGATCTTATGAAACTGAAAAGCTTCTGCAAGGCAAAGAACATAGTCAATAGGACAAATCAACAACCTACAAATTGGGAAAAAAGTCACTAACCCCATATTTGATAGAGGGCTAATATCCAAAATATATGAAGAACTCAAGAAGCTAACCACCAGAAAACCAAATAACCCAATAAAAAATTAGGTATAGAGCTAAAAACAGAATTTACAACAGTGGAATCTTGAATGGCTGAGAACCATTTAAATGTTCAAAGTCATTAGTCATCAGAGAAATACAAATCAAAATGTCCCTGAGATATCACCTTACAACAATCAGTGTGGCTAACATCAAAAACTCAGGTGACAACACATGTTGGGGAGGATGTGGAGAAAGAGGAATACTCTTCCATTGCTGCTTTCATTTCACACTGGTACAACAACCCTGGAAGTCAATCTGGTGACTCCTCAGAAAACTGGAAATAGCTCTACCTGAATACCCAGCTGTACCAGTCTTAGGCATATGCCCATACCATGGGGGCACATGCTCTGCTACGTTCATTGAGGCCTTACCTATGATAGCCAGAAGCTAGAAACAACCCAGATGTCCCATAACAGAAGAATGGATACAGAAAATGTGAGTCATTTACACAATGGAATATTATTCAGCAATTAAGAAGGAGGACATCCTGAGTTTTGCAGGTAAATGGATGGAACTAATAAATGTCATTCTGAGTGAGGTAACTCAAAACCAAAGGGACATACATGGTATATACTCACTAATAAGTGGATATTAGCCAAATAAAAGTACAGAATAGCTAAGATAACAATCCACAGAACTCAAGAAGATTAACAAGCAGAAGGGCTCAAGTGAGGTTGCTTCAATCCTACTCAAGAGGGAGAGGAAAACAGTCATGGGAGGTGGAGGGATGGAAATGAGAAACATGAACAGGAATGGGGAATGGGGAGACAGGAGAGAATCCCTGAGAGATGCCAACAGAATGAATGGAATTTCACAATCTCAGGAAAGTAGGAGATTGGGGGGCACTAGAAAGTGCCAGAAACCGGGAGTTGATAGACTCTCAGGACCTAAGGTAAAATGCATAACAGTGGGCAAAGGGAACTTGTAGTAGAGTCCACATCCAGTAGAAAGACATGGCACCAAGTGGAGCAATGGGGTTGCCATCCCACAGTCAAAAACTCTGACCCAGAGTTGTTCCTGTGTAAGAGAAACACAGGGATAAAAACAGAGAAGAGACTGGATAAATGCAGGTCCAGTGACCAGCCCAACTTGGGCTCCATCTCAAGGGGAAGCTCCAAGGCCTGACACTATTACTGATGCTATGGTGCTTAAAGACAAGGAGCCTAGCATGGCTGTCCTCTAATAGGCCCAACAAGCAGCTGACTAAGACAGAGCAGATATTTACATCCAACAACACAGGGGACACCTGTGACTTAATAAGGGAAAGGATTGAAGAAGCCGAAAGGGAAAGTGACCCCATAGGAAGCCCAGCAGTCTCAACTAACCCAGACCCCAGGGAGCTCCCAGAGACTGGACCATCAACCAGAAGCATACAGGGGCTGGTGTGAGGAGCCTGATACATATATAGCAAAGGCCTGCCTGGTCTGGCCACAATGGGAGAAAAGGAACCTAGACCTTGAGGTACTTGAGACCCCAGGGACTGGAGAATTCTGGCAGGGGGTGAGGGGAGAGGATCCTCTTGGAGACAGGGGTAGAAGAAATGGAATGAGGAACTGTAGGAGGCTAGACCTCCTCTTCAGTGGACTTTGAACTATAACCCTTTTAAAACTCCTACCTTCTCTGACTCATTCCTTATATCTCCAGTATTGATGTATGTTAGAATAAACATTTAACAAACTCTGCCAGGCACTGAACAATTCCCTATGTTGAAACTTTAGGCTCACTGCCATTATCTGCATGATCCACACCCTGATAGCCAGGATAAGGCAGTTTCTAAAGATAAAAAGGCCTTGTCTGATCAAACAACTCCAAGAAAGTAAAACTACAGGTTTGTACATAGCCCCAGAAATGACATTTAAGTTCCCATTCCCAATCATCCTATAAAAATCTGCTATCCCCTTCCCCATTGACACAAACCACTTTCCTGCTTTGTCTACACCTTGCTTTTTGAAATAAACAGTTCTGTCTGCTGACATCAGGCTGCTCTCTTTTCTGCCTCCTGTTTCTTTAAGCTGCCTCAGAAAGTTTACAGACCTGTGCTCAGGCATAGTTGGGCAATATAAATCAGACTCCATGATACTGTGTACATGTTTTCTTTTCATTTGTTTGTTTCCATGAGAAAGAACATAAATTTAGGTAGCTAGGGATGGGCAGAAAGAGGGCTTGGGAGGAGCTGTTGAAAGGATAAAGTTGTGATAAAAATTGTAATGTAACAGCATTCGTAAAAAATATTTAGAAATATAAAATAACCCCAAATCAAACAAATAAAGTACACGAAGGTAGAGATTGTTTCTGGGGAATAATACCTGAGGGTAACGTCAGTATTTAAGCATCCATGAGTACAAGTGAGTGTGCATACACACACACACACACACACACACACACACACACACACACACACACACATACACACACTGAGATGCCTACTTGAAAATAAATCTTCCTCCAAAGGACGATGAGTTAGTGTCATGCTTGTAAATTTTGAATTTTAAATGTCAGTGTAGCTTGAATTTAGGTTATAGGGGACAGTTAATTCTGTCTCTACCATCTCACTTCTGGGATCATAACCCTACACCTCCAAACACACTTAGATGCTAAGTGTGATGATGGGTGAAATTATTTGGCATTTCTTGTACTCTGATGTGATCTTTGGAAAGGTTGAGATGTTTTTGAAGCTCAACATGATGGCAGGCTTACTATTTTCCTCATTGGGCCATCCCAATTTTGGAACTATAGGCAGGTTCTACAATATTCACTGCAATTTTTTTCAATTCATTTTAAAATGATAGAATTTTTTATTAACTCATTGAGGTTTTCATACAATATAATTTCCTCGTATTTACCACTCACTCCTGGGCCTGACTCCTTGCAGATCCATTGACTCCTTACTTACCATTCCATTCTTGAAAAGATAGAACAATTTTCTCTAGCAAAGATTCTGGCATTCTGACCCAATTCTGATTCTGAAATACTCCCCAAGCCTGAGGCTTGTACTTCCAGGGAACAAACAGTACATCATTCAGAGGGGTCAGGGCAAGAACTCAAAGTAGGAACTGAAGCAGAGACCTGAGAGGAATGCTGCTTACTACTGTGATCCACTTGGAAGGAAAAACAACGTCTTCTTTGTTTTTCAACCAATCTCAAAGAAAGAGATAGAAAAAGACATTAGAAATTAGAGACATTCATGGTCATGGATGTTACAATTAACATTTTGAAAACTGTCATTTTCTAAAAAGCCATGTATGGACTCAGTGCAATCCCTTTCAAACTACTTATCTCACTGTTCACAAAAATTCAAAAAACAAAAAGTACCATACAATTTTAATGGAACTACAAAAGGGCTTTTGATAGCTGAAATGATCCTGAGCAAAAGGAGCAATGCAGGAGCAGTTACCCTCTAGAAATCAAGTTATATTACAGAGCCAGAACCATAACCATAAAGACAACATGGTATTGACACAAAGCAAATTAGATTAATGAAACAAAATTGAAGACCCAAAGGTGAATTTGCTTAACTACAATTATCTAGTATTTTGCAATGATGACAAAAACATAATCTGGATAAAAATATCATCTTCAACAAAAGGTACTAGGAAAACTGGATGTCTACATGAAGAAAAATAAGATAGGATATATATTTATCAACTTGCCAAATACTAATTTCAATTTTACCAAAACCCTAAATGTGATACCTGAAACAGCAAAACTTCTAGAAGAAAATGTAGGGAGTACTTATCTTTTAATGGGCTCCACATTTAAAAGTTAGGTCCTGAATATCAAATAACTGTTTATGTTAATTAACCATACAAACTTTTTATATTGTGAAATCTGGATATAAACTTCAATTCACAGGACATTCCTGGAGATGTCAGATTGTTTCACTGCATTTTGAGCAAAATAATAATAATAATAATAATAATAATAATAATAATAATAATAAATTTATTTTCAAATTCTTATATGAATATAGATGAGAAACATATAAATATACATATAGATGTAGAAATGCATATGTAAAAACATTGTATTTATATCTCATTTTGGAAAATAAGAAAAGACTGATTTTTGCCCCAGTGTAGGGGAATGCAAGGGCAGGGAGGCAGGAGTAGGTGGGAGGGTGGGTGAGGATCCTCACAGAAGCAGGGGGAGGGAGGATGGGATAGTGGGTTTCTGGAGAGAAACCTGGAAAGGAGATAACATTTGAAATGTAAATAAATAAAATATTCAATAAAAAATACTGATTTTACACATCTTTATGAACTGAAGTTTGTGTATAATGTTATGAACATATTTAAGTGTATAAGGTAAAATATTGTTTAAATTATCAATTATGTACATGACAAGTTCATAATGAACTCGAATCCTCTATAATTCTAGATATCTAGAATCCTTAGTCTAGAATCCTTGCTTTAGATACAAAGCATATAATCATATATGCTTCTAAGAATTAACACAACAAGGTATTTATTAGCTCTGAGGTATGAAAAGTCACATGACTTCTCACCAAGTGTTGACCCTGTCACTTGCTCACATGCAACAGTCCTGAAGCATAATGAAGTAACCAAAAACTTACTCCCTGATATTTTTCACCACATTCTATGTTCTGTAACAAAATAAAACTTTTGTTAATCCTTGTTCTTGTTCTGTTTGTGGAATCCTTGAAGTAGTCTTGTGAGTAAACAAGCTTTCTCATGTAATTATCTCTAATGGAAGCAATTGCTGTGATCCCAACTCTCATGTGGGTCTCTTGGTCACTACAGTCTAGTGACGTCAGTTCACAATTAGTTTCTAATCACTGGTATGGCTTTTTATATATCTCTGGGTTGATAACATCAATAGTCTGAAGTCCTAAGGGTGAAAATTGAAGTTTGGAAAGTCACGGGTGTCCAGCCTTTGTCACTTATTCCTTGGCTCTTGCAGAATTGTGATGCTCTTCTTTGGTGCTTGTAAAAGAAAGGGGAGATGAGTACTGCGTTCTGGACCTATAGATGAGTCAGGAGAGATGTTCTTATGACATGTAAGTAAATGTATACACTTAGAGATGCAACTCAGACTAAGAAATATTTCTTGCAGTGTGAATCTTGATGACATATTATAAGTTTAAGTTTTTGGAGGACTCTGAAAGTTATTTGTGGTCATATAATTTAGTACTTTTGAACAGAAGCACCAAACGCCTACAGTTAGACTAAGTTTCTGGCAATTTCTATAACAGACTTATTTTGAAACTCTGTCTTCATATTTCAGATTCTTGACCATCCAAGTTTCCCCCCAGCTCCTTAGAACTTCCACATTCAGCTACATTTCATTCACTTGAATACAGCCACTTGTGGTTACAGACATTAAACCTATGACTTGGGTATTTTTCTTTTTAAAGTAAAGCCTTTGTTATCTCTAGAGTGATGTACAACTAAATTCTTTCCCTTTATTAATGACCATAGTAGATTATATGATAACCACATATTCCATTCAGTGTTATGTAAGCAAAGTGTTTTTGTTTCTGTATATCTCCTAAGACAACAATGTGTCAATCAGTGTCCAGTAACAGCAATTGTGATATACCTGATCTGTCTTTAGTTAGAAATTAAGAAGACAAAATGTTTAAAAGTTGGCGAAAGATTCATCTGTGAAACAGAAATATTCATGAGTACTGTAGACTACATATTCTTCCTCACTTCATCTATCAGTCCTAATATCTGAGTAATGAGAATTGAGGACCTGAAGATCATTGTACTCATCCATATCCAGAGAGATGAATTTTTATTTAAATACTGTAAGAACTCAAAAGTTGTTTTGTATAAGCATATCTAATTGGAAACATATTTTAGTATGAGTTATGCCAGGCAATGTGAAATTATCAAATAATAATTATATTAAATTAGGATACATCTAATCTAGCACACTGTATCTAAGGAGTGATTATAAATTCTTAGAAATCATGGAATACTAACTTCAATAATCAACTGAGAGGCATTTTTGATTGGTTTTGTTTTTTTCTTTCTTTTTGTAACTATTTAATATGTAAAATTGATGAGTCCTTACAGGTTAAAAAGTCCCAGGCAGGGTCATATAGGTGCTCAATATCATAATTACAATCTGACATGACATTGTTTGCATTCATCAATATAGAATTAGTTTATTACAGATAAAACGTAAACACTTTCCATGTAACATATAATGTGCAAGACAAAGAATACAATTAATTGATTAATCAATGTTTCTCAGTGATCAAGAAATGAATAATATAGGTCTATATTTTTTGTGGAGGCAGATATAAATCTATAACAGTGCATAAGACTAGACCTTGAAAGAATCAATACTTATAATCAAGCTTATAGACTAGTGAAATTAAAAAGGAGTTATATGCTAAATACTGTTGAAGTCCATATTCTTACTGCTTTAATTTCAGACACTAAATCTCAGTATCCATTTTCCCAAAGATTTTCAAGAGTCCCAGGAGTCACTGACTGTGGAAGAAATCAGTTTTGTATAAGACTCAGAGAAGTTATTGGAGCCCAGTTCCTGGTTTGATCTACTAACATGATTGGGTTGGATGTTCTCCTTTAAATTTTCTGTTCACAAATGCTTCTGTTAAACTGTCCTAAGAAGCTGCTGCTAATTCTTTCCTTCTCACTCTTCCTTATGGGGTATATATAAAATCCCAGTAAGTAGTTTCTACTTATATTACTTTTTTCCTGCCTGGAAAGATCTGTAGTGACAGGAGTCTAAGAGTTGGGACTTCTAAAAATAAAGCAAATGTTTAAAAGTTCAGAAAAAAATGTGGTACTTCGTCAAAAATCAAACTATAAACATATATACACACACACATACACACATACACACACACACACACACACACACACACACACACACACACACATGCTTTTTATAGTATGCTCTACTTCAACCCTCTACTCCGTAGACATTTTTGAATATCTTGCTGCACTTGTTTTGATGGGATAAGTGTTAAAAATACAAATTAGTTCCTTGCTAGGTTCTGACAAGTTAGAGCCACGAAATCCAAAATTATTCTCTGGATTTTTTTCTGGAAGATAATTAAGATTACTAGTCATTTTTTGGGCATATATATAAATCATACAGTAAAACCCAAGCAGAGATAATGAAATAAACAGTTATTGTCTACAAAGACATTGATATTCACAGTTGGCAGAGACTGGAAATAATAAAAAAGACATCTTTAAAGACATGATTTAGATGAGAATGTTCTTCAAATTGAGATAATACAATGTTTCTTTGCAAATTGCTTTGCTCCTAATTCTGGACATGTCTACAAGCTATAGATCATTTATATAACTAAAAAGAAGATAGTAAATTCAGATAAAAATAGGACATAGTACCTATGAAAGAAAAACATTCTCACGGTATAAATTCCTATAGTACACAGTCAGTCTTTCTAAACATGGTTATTCTCAAGTGTGTGTGTGTGTGTGTGTGTGTGTGTGTGTGTGTGTTCCAAAAAGTTTTCTGTCATTATTAACACTAGTGGCTATGTATGATGAAGGTTACCATCTCCCAGGCTTAGTTGACAGCAATGTATGGATCAGGTTTCTCCAGAAGGAGAAACTTCATGAGGAACTGAGTGACAGGAAGAAAAGTTCTATGATGTTCTCTATCTTCTACTCTTGCCAAGATTATATATTTTACTTTACAGGATTTGTAATTGGAGAGAAGATAATTTGTAGTTAGTAAGTGTGATGGGCTTTATAAATGAGCTAAAATAGACATCCAGAGCTGCCTCTTTCTTTGGTTATAAATGCCATGAGCACATAACATGTTTATGCAAGGGCAAAGCAAGAAGTGTACACTTCATGGAGTTTTCAAAAAGTGAACAGATTCACCAGGCACAAAAAGCAGCAGAGTGACCAGCACTTGGTGTTCTTCCTGTTCTTCTCTCCTATTCATAGGTGACTAATGGCGGGTTCCTCAAAACCATGTAATTGCTTTGTTTAATTTTAGGTTTTATACACCTAGATCCATACAACATTATGTCATATTAGTTATGTAGTTGTTTGAGAACTCAAGAAAATCTATGTATAAACACATGAAAAGTATATATATATATACATACATATATGTATATATACACACATATATACACATATACATGTAGATATATAAACTGTAATTGAAAAAGGAAAAGAAACATTTAATTGATTAATTTCTATTCTATTTCCATCCAGATAACTGAAGACAACTCTCTTCCAAAGTCAATGAATGAAACAAATTACTCACGTGTG
>NW_022196915.1:36706296-36707709 GCF_008632895.1 Mastomys coucha
CGGTCCACCCTAACTGCTCACATCACTGTAGTCGTACTATTCTTTGGACCATGCATCTTCATTTATGTGTGGCCCTTTAGCAGCTATTCAGTTGACAAAGTCCTTGCTGTGTTCTATACCATCTTCACACCCATTTTAAACCCAGTTATCTACACTCTGAGAAACAAAGAGGTGAAAGCAGCTATGTCAAAGCTGAAGGGTCGCTATCTGAAACCTGGACAGGTTTCTGCATTGATAAGAAATGTTCTTTTCCTGGAACCAAAGTAAAATTACAGGACTAGCAGCAGTTTTGTTTTCCCTCTAATACATTTCCAAAATGGAAGTGTCTTTACTTCTGAAGGTTGTTATTTAATATGTGGAGCTGTTTAAAGGCTTACTACACATTTCATAAATTTAATATTCCTTCAATTATTTCTGTTCTGTGCTATTTTTTTTTTTTTGCTCTGAAACTTAAAATGGTTTTAAAATTAAAGTTTGCTTTTACATGTAAATGATGTTTTGGCATTTATTGAATTGCAAATACATTTTGCCTTGTGTTTAGAAAGTTTGGTTTATATTCACACTATCAAGTAAATTTGTTGTTTGTATAGAAAGGGGTGTATTTCACAAGAAAAGAGATTAAAACAAGAGTGATGATTCTTGCCTTTTCTAGTTCTATGCTCATTTTGTCACTTCCATAATACACTTCTTTGTGAATACAAAGTGCTGACTGAGATTTATGTTTACTTACAGTATTTTGAATTCAATGGGACACTGTACAGAGTTTACTATTCAGCACTAACCTCTATGGTACTTGGGCTTTATGTACAAAGGAATCTAACTAAATAGAGAATAATCACAATAGGTAAGAATATGAACAGATTGCTTGGGAAATCCAAAGACATTATTAAGAATATCAAATCCTAGAACTGGTCCTTATATCTTGTAGTCAAAGCCCTGATATTGTGAAAAAAATTGATCCTTATATGTTACTAATGCTTTATGATAACCAGTAGTTCTTGCTACACACTATGTAATAGCCATGTTATTAAAATGACCCATTATTTATCACTTCACATTTTCCATCAATAAATGCAAAAAGAACTCATCTTATGTTTAACCCTAGATCAACTTTGGCTGAGGTATGTTTAAAGGCATTATCAATCACGTTGTATATATAAATATTTCTGAGCACACAATAATATGATTCAATCACATAAGCACTTTTCTCTTCATTTAGATTCTGGAGGTCATGAAAAGATTACTACAGCAGGTTAGGAAAAGAAAGAAAAAAGGGAGGAAGAAAGAAAAAAGGAAGGAAGAAAGGAAGAAAGGAAGGAATGAAAAAAAAAAGAAAGAAAGTCATAACTCACAGAGAAAGCCACACTCCCAGGTGATTTAACAAGCCCAGGGTCCCAGGATCCCAGAATCACA
>NW_022196915.1:36707808-36710238 GCF_008632895.1 Mastomys coucha
ATAAATTGAAATCATGTAACTTTTCTCATCATAATGCAATAAAAGTTTTTTTTTTTTAAAAAAAGAAAGTTTTCATCCTTCAAATGAATTTTTATAATTCATTGTATATGATAACAAATGGGATGTTGCTATTTTGAGGCTTCATTCATTCAGGTAGACCAGAAATACATGGGTGTAAGAACTTTTTATTGGTATATAATGATGAAGATTTTGCTTAATATTTATCTTTGGATATGAATTAGAATTAGATAATAATGGTTAAAATTCATGCATAACAGGAAATTGTATGGCCAATTTACAATATTCAGGGTCATAGGTCATAGAATAATTTTGGGAAATAGAAAAATTGAGTTACTTATAATGAGGATATAAATATATACTAACAATATTTTGAATCTTTGTTATCACATAAGTTGTCCTCCACAGAGGAGACAACCAAAAGAAGGAAAATGGGATTATTACCCATTGGTTAATTTCATTTGTTACTCAAGTGCATAGGCATATAATACATTGACTAACTACAACAGAAACAATGGTTGAGACTGGATATCTTTAAGTACATTAGGTTCACATTAAATAAATTTCATCTGCTCCTGTTACAGCTGATGCCACTTATTGTTCTGTAATGAGATGAGATTGGAATCTGAAAAATGTGCTATTTGGAGGGATGATAATTTCTATCAGATTCTTCCATAGGTGGTAATGTCTGTTCTTTTCTCTTATCATAACCTTTTACTTTTTGCTCACACATCTATTACTTGGACCACAAATTAGTGAGGTTTTCTTACAGAAATTACATTCCAGATGATTGCCTTTGTCATGGCACACATTTTACAGTGATAATATGGGAACATGAATAGGACTTTGAGGTTAATTTTTCTAATATTGACAGTGCTGTTAAACAACCACATGCTTTAGTAGAACTTAGAAGAAGCTGGAATTGCAAGTATACTCTTTTACAGATGATTAGCCCAAGATGTGATAGATGCAATCAACTAAAATTTAATATGTGATACTTTGTTATTAATAACTAAAACACACAGTTTCAAAAACTAAGAGAAGAATTAAACTTGGCTTTTCTGCCCATTACTCCTTGGGTTCTACTTTTGAATATTCCTTTTTCTTTCACTTCAATTCCAGATATCTCTAATCTAAAGTATCTTGGCTCTAAGGACAACACATACTTTAGCAAAGAATACAATTGTCAAGAAACCATATATTTGAATAGTGAGCAGGGCATAAGATAGTCACCTATAGAATTTTTAGGAATGCGATTGATTACTATTTGGTAATATTCGAATAATCAAGACAGAGGACATAATAGAAAGTGAATAAATGAATGAAGGGCTGAGTGCCTAATACATTTAGTTATGTTGAAAGATAAAATATTTAAATGAAAAATAATATGGCTAAAAATAATATAGCAGACTCACAAGAGTATCTTTCAGAGTTCCTATGCTCAAGAAAACAGTTAATGATCATTTATAGTGTTTTAGCCTGATAGTGCCTCATTAAAAACTGCTTCAGTTACCCAAGCCTGAATTCAACAAGGACTATATGAAAGATTGTCATGATGTAGGGAACCTAGCATAGGTGTTGAGAAGAGGGAGCAGATTTAAATTGTGACCATTATTGTTTGAACTGCTATATTGAAAATTTATTCCATCAACTCTTATAATTTTTCTTTACTTATATGGTCAAGCACATCCTGAAGATTCAGTGACAGAGTAGACTGATCATAAGACATAACAGATTTTGAAAGTGCAAAAGAAAGCAAATGCCTATAGTATGATTTATAGCAATCTTCTATTGACATGATTCCAGCATACTGGATATAGTTCTTTACAACTAAACAGTAACTGCCATCAAGCATATTTCTTCTTAACTGTGTAAGTCCAAACTCTATAGATAACAAATCCTATTTTTATAAATAGGTACAGCCAAATTTTTAAAGGTGTAAATGAGAAATATCCCCAACTCCTCCTTATAACTCCTCCAATATCTACCCTAAACCCTTAAGACACCTTCTTTTTTTTAAATTTGTGTCCTTTATTTTTTCATAATTCTCTAAGACCAATTTGGGGTGCTTATATATTGATGGCTTTGAAGCCATCTTCTTCATGTTGATAAATGCTGCATGAGCCACACTTCTAAATAAAACTGACTTTCTCTTCTCAAGAAGCTGTCATCGTCCAAAACTTCTCAGTTAGGAGTGAGTATCATGAGCCCCTCCCACTTTCATGATGAAATGTTGATTGGCTTGGTCTCATGCAAATTTTTTAATGTCCATCACAGCTGCTGTGAGTTCATGATTTCAAGGGTCCTATCATATCTACAACACATGGGTTCTTTTTTTTGTTTGTTTGTTTTTTTTAGATATTTTCTTTATTTACATGCGAATTTCTCCTTTCCCAGTTTCCCCTCCAAAAA
>NW_022196915.1:36712972-36723200 GCF_008632895.1 Mastomys coucha
TATATATATATATATATATATATATCTTGCTAAGATAATTTAGTGTTGCACATATGTGTTTGGAATTGATCTTTCGGGGTGGTTGATATATCAAGAACCACTTCCCTGGTGAAGACTTAGTCATCTTCTTTCAGCAACCACTGACTGCTTGAAGTTCTTCTTCTAGGTGTGAAGCCTTATGAGAATCCTTCCATCCATATTAGCTTATCAACCTAATCTTATGGAGCCATTTTCTTAATTGAGGTTTCCTCCTTTCAAGACGACTTTATCTTGTGTCAAGTCGACATAAAATTTTCCAACACAATTAACCAGGAAAACTCAACAGGCATTTTTAAGCCACAATCTTTCCTTTATTGTTCATCCTTTACATCACATATAAATAACACAATTCAGAACATTTTATAAAGTTAAAAATTCCCACAGTCCTTACAAATGAAAACACTTCAAAATTCAATCTCTTTAAAAGTCCAAAGTCTTTTTCAAACCTAAAATCTTTTTAAACACTTAATCTCTCCTATAAAATCAATAATAAGTTAAATACTTCCTTACTTCAACAGTAAAATACCAGGGCACATTCATCATCAGATCAAAGCAATGTCCCATATCTGGGATTCACTCAAGAGCTTCTGGAATCCTCCATTCAAAGAGCTTGGGTCACTTTTCCAGCTCTGCCTTCTGCAGCACACACAAACAGCTTGTCTTTGGAACTCAGGCATGCTTCACTGAAAGGCAGCTGCTATTTCCATGGTCATCCTGTGATACTGGCATCTCCAAAATTTTGGGGTCTTCTGCTGCAACTGACCTTCATTTTCACCAATAGCCTCACTTAGGCTCTTTCCATGGTATCAAGCCTCAATTTCTCTGCATGACCTCTTCAAACCTGGGCCTGCAAGTGTTAAAAAGGCTACACCTTCAACAATGATGCCCTCAGTGCCAAGGCTCAGCTCTTTTCCATGATTCTTTCATAGCTTCAAAACCAATACCACCTGGGTACCTCTTCCATTTCTAGGTTCAGCTGCCAGTATAAGGTACAACCTTGGCTGTCTGCAGAACTTGTTAATCAGTCATGTTGCTTCTAGGCATGAAATAATAATAAACCTATTGAATTTTAGTTTTGTTTATGTATAAGAAGAAAAATCCCCAAACAAATGAAAGAAAGGCTATATTGGATCCCATTAAGGGAATCTCCGAGTGTGGACCATTTTTCTAACTTGACAAGCTTAAAATTTCTTAAATGAAGGGAAGGCCGGGTCCCCCTTAGGAAGGAATTTGCAAAAATACCTAAGAGTTGTAGTGTTCCCCACCTTTCCCAGTAGTGACCTACCACTTTTTACAAGGATATCAGTACACTGGGGGAAAGAAAACAACCAGGTGTTCTGGGATCAACTGGATACTTGTTCAGAATTGATGATTCAAAAAAGCTCAAAGTAGCATTGTTAAAGTAGGAGCCTATGGCAGTCAGGTAATTAATGGAATTGAACCTGAAGCCTAATTGACAGTGGTTCCTGAACCCAGTGTACTTATTCTCCAGTTCTAGGATGTATACTTTGGATACCTATATATAAATGTCAGGAGAATTCTCACATTGGTTCCCTGAATTGTATAATGAGGGCTTTTATAGTTACAAAGGCAAAATGGAAGCTATTTGAGTGGCTTACAAGGGAAAATAGTGAGCCAAAGAAAATATCATTACCCAGGAGGAATAGCAGAAAATAGTGCCACCCATCGAGGACTTGAAAGTCTTAGGTGTTGAGGTTTCTAACACATTTCACTTTAGCTCTCCTATCTGGCAACTATAGAATAAAAATGTGTCATTTTTATAGTGATAGTTTACTATTGAAAACTTAGTCAAGTAGTAGCTCTGATTGCAGTTTCAGTACCAGATATGTGTTCTTATTTGAGCAGAATAACACATATCCTCGTACATAGTATGCAGTTACTGATCTAGCAAATGCACTTTTCTTGGTAATGTCTGTAAGAACCACCAGAAGCAATTTGCTTTCAGTTGGCAAGACCAACAGTATACCTTTGCAATTTTATCTCAAATACATTTCAACTCTTCATCCTTGGGTCATGACTTAGTTTGAAGTGTTTTTGATTAGCTATCTCTTTCACAAAAAATCACACTGGCCAACTATGTCATGCTGGTTGACCAAGTAAGCATGATATTGCAACTATTTTAGACTTGTTGGCAACACTTATCACACCAGAGGATAAGAAATAAACCCAGCCAAATTTCAATGGACTCCTACCTTAGGGATTTTTTTTTTAGAAATCCAGTGGTATGGGGTATATAGAGACAATTCTTCTTAAATTACTATACATGGCTCCTCCCACTACCATAAATGAAGTAAAAGGTTTAATATGCCTATATGGGTTTTTGATGAAGCACATTCCTCAGTGTGTTACACTGGCTCATTTACAAAATTAATTAGAAAGCTGCTTCCTTAGAATGGGGCCTAGAATACAGGGAAGCTCATCGGTTGGCCCAGGGTGCTGTACAGGCTGCTCTACCACTGGGACAACACGGTTCAGCAGATGCCATGTTACTGGAGGTATCTGTGGCAAGTAGAAATGTTGTTTGGCAACATTGGCAGGCATGTATAAGTGAATAACAGAGGTGAAAATTGGGATTTGGGAGAAAAGATCTATCATCACCTGGAGGCAAGAGTTCTTCTTTTGAATATGTTGTCTGCTATTTGCCCTCAGTAGAAACTGAACATTTAACAATGAACCATCAAGTGAGTTGCGTGAAGAAGTTCCCCCAAATGCCTATGGTTTATTCCTGTTCCAATACCTTCTGCTCTCAAGCATGCACCTGTGCCCATATGGAACGTGCCCTATGATCAGATGACTGAGGTAGAGAAGGCAAGGGCTTGGTTTACAGATAGCTTTGCACATTATGAATGAGACACCTGGAAGTGAACATCTGAAGAATTACAATGATTAAGTGAAATCATTATACTGGTTAGAACTTACAGTCATACATTTTGTTTGGAAAACAAAATGACCAGTTGTGCAAATATTCACTGGTTAGTGGGCTTTACCCAATCCATTGTATGGATGCTAAGAGACTTAGAGTATAATTGGAAATTTTGGAAAGAGATGTGTGGATGGATTTTGACATATTAGTTAAAAATGGGAAGATACTTGTCTGCTATGTAAACGTTCATCAAAAGGTAAGTTCAGCAGAGGAAGAGTTCAATAATCTAGTATATAGGATGATCTGTTATGCTGACAGTCATCCTGTTTTCCCAACTACCACTGTCATTGCCCTGTGAGTCTATTAACAAAGTGACCCTTAGTGGCAGAGATGGAAGACATGCATTGGCTCTACAACATGAATTTCAGTCACCAAGTCTGGTATCAATACAAGTGCTGCTGAGTGCAGATCTGCTAACAGCAAAGACAGTGCTTACGTTCTGATATGTCATATGACAAGCCAGAGATCCTGTAGCAGGTTGACTACATTGGACCATTTTCTTCATGAAAGTAACAACTAATGGAATAGATACTTGGTTTCAATATAGATTTGCCTTTTGTGCACTTAATGCTTCTGCCAAAACTAACATTTGTGGGCCTACAGAATGATTTGTCCACCATCATGCTATTCTGCACTGTGCTAATTTTTACAAAGGGATTCGCTTCACAACCAGAGAGGTACAATAGTGTGCACACAATTATGGAATCTCCTGGTCTTACCATGTTCTCCACCATCTTGAAGGAACTGACCTGATAGAACAATGGAATGGCCTTTTGAAAATATAATTATAGGGTCAATCAGTTGACAGCAATTTGTAAGGCTGTGAGGCATGGTTCTTGAGAAGGCAGTATATGCTCTGAATCACAATCCAATATACAGGATGGTTTCTCCTAGAATCAGGATCCAAGAGTCCTGACAATAAGGTGACAAAAATAGAATGTTCTACTCACTATAAAACCTAACAGTCCCTAGGTAAAATTCTGTTTCTTGTTTCCATGACCTCATGTTTCCTCTAACCTAGAAACTTTGGCTTCAGAAAGGAGAGAAACCCTGCCAGGAGAACAAATATTTCATTAAACTAAAAGCTCAGACATCACCATGGCTACTGTGGGCTTCTGACACCCTTCGATCAAAATGATAAGAAAAGAACAGTAATGTTAAGAGGGGAAATTTCAGGCTACCAAGGAGAAACTGGATTGTTTCTCTACAATGCACATAGAAAGAATTATGTCTGTAGTATAGGATCCTTTAAGGTATCTCTTACTGTTACCCATGGTTAAAGTCAATGTGAAACTACAACAACCTACTCCAAGCAGAATGATAAAGAACCCAGACCCTTTAGGAATAAAAGATTGGGTCAGTCTTCTAGGAAATAAAATCACCCTCCGAAGGTGCTCAATGCAGATGAAGAAAATACAAAATGGATACTACAGATATGTAGTTGTTAATATCACCTGAAGCTCTTAAGCTGTTTCAGAAGTGAGGATTATAATTTCTATGTTTCTGTCATAATTTCTTAAGAATGTATTTGTACAGATATTTGTGCTTTTTCTTCTTCAATTGCTTTAACATGTAAAGCAACATCAGTTAAAAAAAAAAGATCAGTGGCTATTATATTTAAATTTTAAGATACTAGCCGGGCAGTGGTGGCACATGCCTTTAATCCCAGCACTTGCGAGGCAGAGGCAGGTCGATTTCTGAGTTCAAGGCCAGCCTGGTCTACAGAGTGATTTCCAGGACAGCCAGGGCTACCAAGAGAAACCCTGTCTCAAAAAAACCAAACCAAAGCAAACAAACAAAAAAAAAACCCAAACAAATAAATTTTAAGATACTAACATGTTCCTCCAGGTACATTGCCACCTATTCTAAAATTTGTAATGCATTTGCAGGGTTGGTGTAGTTATACCATGTTTAGTGTAACTGTGACCTGGTTAACATATATTTGTGATTTTTTATATGAGATAGTTATATTATACTAAATATATGATGTGGTTATTGTTTTCATTTGGAAACTAAGCATGATATGAGATAAAATTATGTGCAAAGATAAACAAGGGCTAGATTTATGATGACTATTCATGGTTGTCAACTTGAATACAAATGGCTTTAAATAACCCATAAGTATACAAAATGTTTGGTACAGCTGTGAGATATTTTTCTTAATTTCATCATTTAAGATGATAAACTTCACCGTAAACATGGTGGGGCAGGGACATGTGGAAAGATCCACATGCAGTCTCTTCCACATCTTCTGCTGACAGCTATGTAGAAGAAATGGAAAGAAGGGAGCATGTGGTGCTTACCCTCCCTCTCACTGAAAAGTTCATTCCTTCACTGCTATTAAAGCTTATTTCTTCTGTATTGTGGTGTAGTCAAGACTGGCTAAGACATCCAGCCTCATGGAATAAACAATTACTTGATTCCTGGAGTTTCCTTTGGGAGAGAGAATAGTAATTTCATAATCTGTAAACCACTCTAATAAGTCAACATATATATATATATATGTTTATATATATACATAAATTATATATATATATATATAATTTTCATCAGCTCTGTTTCTCCAGAGAATCAAGACTAAGAATTACATGAAATAATTTTTAAATATCCCTAACACTTTTTAAGAAAATATTTACAAATTATAAACAGTGAAGATTTTTCTCTAAAATCATGCATAATTTTACTCAGAAACATGTTTTATGCAATTTCCTTGCCTTTAGGATAAAAGGTTATCTCTCTAACTTAAACATTTATACCACAAACAAAGATGACTTGCATGGTTCTAGAATGCCCTGGAGAGTCTTCATTCTGACTCAATAGAGCCTTAGTTTTTCCTGGGATTTACCCGACTGTTTCTCAATTTCCTCAAGGCTGACTTCACATCTTCATTTCTCAGAGAATATATGATAGGATTCAGTAAGGGTGTACAAATGGTATAGAAGACAGAAAGGAACTTATCCACAGACAATCTGCTGAAAGGCCATATGTAGAAATAAATACAAGGTCCAAAGAAAAGAATCACTACTGTGATATGGGCCGTTAGTGTAGAAAGGGCTTTGGATGACCCACTAGAGGACTGCCGTTGGACAGTGACCAAAATGATGATATAGGAGATAATTAAAGCCAAGAAACAGCTCAGGGATATCATACCACTGTTAGCCAAGGTCAAAATTTCCATTCTGTATGTATCCATGCAAGCAAGCTTTATCACCAAGGGAAGATCACAAAAGAAGCTATCTACCTCATTGGGACCACAGAAAGGCAGATTCACTGTAAATGCCAAATGGCTCACAGAATGAAGAATACCTACTGCCCAAGAAATTGACACAAAAATTATACATACCCTCCGATTCATAATTAGATTGTAGTGCAGTGGCTTACATATTGCTACAAACCTGTCATATCCCATAGCTACAAGCAACATCATTTCACTCCCAACAAAGCTATGAAGAAGAAATATTTGGGCCATACAACCCTCAAAAGAAATAGTTTTGTGTTCAACAAAAAAGTCCACAAGCATCTTAGGAGTGGCAAAGTTAGATTGGCAGATGTCAATGAATGAAAGGTTACTGAGCAAAAAGTACATAGGAGAGTTCAAGTGTGAGTCAGAGAAAATGATGACAATAATCATGATATTGCCCAAGACTGATGTCACATAGATGACAGAGAAGATGGTAAAAAGCACAAGCTGAAGTCCCCAAGAGTTAGAAAGTCCCAGAAGCACAAACTCAGATACCGTGGATTCATTACTGTGAGCCATGTATCCAATGTAAAGTCACCTAAATGAAAATCAAGAAAATATTACCATCACTGGCCTAGCAATATACTTCATTCATAAAGAAAATGATGGTGAAATTTTAAGTGTAAGTATTTAATTTAAATAAGCATGTGTAGAAAGTGGAATTTAAGATGACAAATATAATGAAATGTAAATAATATAATTAATTTTATCTTAAGGTTTCCTCTTGTTTTAGCATTTTGGTTAATATACATATAAGTGTAATGATGAATCATTCAGAAGACTTCATGAAATTTTCTAACATGAGTTAAAATAAGATAAATATTCTAGTATTTGCTAAACAACAAAGTAAATACAGGAAACAAAAACAGTTTATTAACTTCTCTCTTCTTTTCTAAAATCAAGAAAACATTTCCATCACCAAAATTGAAAATACTAACCCAAATCCCATTTTAGTGAGTAAAATAAAAGACATTTATTTGGTCATGAGGAAAGACAAAGAATTGAGAGACGAGATGAGAGCGAATTGAACAGGCATAGGCAGCAGGTCAAAACACTGTGATGTTCTGAGGGTTTAGGATTTGGGTTTTTTGTTTTTGTTTTTGTTTTTGTTTTTGTTTTTGCTAGACTCAACCAGGGCAAAGTGATAAGTCTTGAAACCACATACACACAAAACAAAACAAAAAATGAAGTCAAAAGATTGCATTTATATACATTTGTGCAAGTACATACCTGTGCATTTGTGTGAATTTGTGTGAGTGGGGGGGGGTTGAGTGACAATAATCAAATGAAAAAAGGCTGTCAACTTGAAATGGTTGGGGACATGGCAAGGGAGGGTTTAACAAGAGTACCTGCAAGTCACTGAAGAGAGGAAAATAATGCAATCCTATTTAATCAATAACTTTTTTTTTTTTTTTTTGGTTTTTCGAGACAGGGTTTCTCTGTGTAGTCCTGGCTGTCCTGGAACTCACTCTGTAGACCAGGCTGTCCTTGAACTCAGAAATCTGCCTGCCTCTGCCTCACGAGTGCTGGGATTAAAGGGTGCGCCACCACTGCCAGTCCAATAACATACTTTTAAAACGATTAATTTATATTTTAAATTATTTATTTTCTTTATATCTACTCACTGATAGTGTTTTAAGTCTTCATATTTAAAAACATAATAAGCAACTGGAAAATCCTGTTCACTACTGCTATGATTTCAGATTTTAAGTTCAAATTAAATGTTATATCTCATTTTCTTCCTAATAACTAAAATGGTTTCCCACTAGTGAAGATTGGAAAAATTTGCCACTTGCAAGCTTTGTGATTGATCATAAAATTTAATGACCCTCAAATTAGTTTCATTTCTACAACTTCTAAGCACAAATGCAGTTATATTATGGCACCATGTAGAATTTATGTCCCTATACTCAGAACACTTCTAAGCATTCTGTCAATGAATCTTCATTGCTGTTGTACCTCAGGAAGAAGTATTTTCAGATTTCTAAATATCTCATAGGACTATTTTTGATGAAAGAAATAGCAAGTTAGCTACACAAAACTCTTTATTATTTCAGCAATGCATCTTCCTAATTCTGAAACTATAGGTATTGCACAATTGTTTTTGTTCTTATTTTAACTCATAATATTTGTCTCATTACTCAGCATAAATCTGCAAGCTAATCTTGCTATTAATTTGTTAGTAACACCGCTCTTCATTAAAGGCAATTTTGATAGTCAATAAACATTTCTTCATTTAATAGCTAGATAGTCTTTAAACAGAAAGTGTGTTTAAAAAGTTACATGGGAACGGATCATGGCTGTAACACTGTTCCCCGTGTTTATCAGATTCTGACGCAAGTCTTCCAAAGATTACCCAAGAAGTCATCCAAACAGAGAAGTGGAGAAACAATTTTCCTATGTTGGTTGGAATTTCCAACCAGACTGAAACAATGTCTTTGTTGTCGTCTTTCAGCTCTTAATTTTTGCATTAAAATGTTTGTCAATTGTATTTGCAAACAGTATGCTAAAAATCCACTTAGCACTTACAGTTTTAATAATTTCTTTTAATTTTCTTTACTTTCATCAAATTGAGTATTCTCACGTTTGTGTGTAATCACCTTCTCCCATGAGTCTTCATATTGAAAATATCTGGAATATGCTTTTGACTTAGCTCTGTTCTTCTTGCCATCCACCACACAACCATAGCAGCCTAAGGCTGTGTGACATGAAGCTTTATATGCTCACCCCAGGAAGCTGCCTTGAGAGAGGAAAAAAATCTGCCTCAAGAGACATGTGGTGAGCCTTAGGCAAGAGCAACTTTTGTCTCCTGAAATAACTTTTATAGGAATAAAAATGCTGTGATTTTTTTCTGGTTGTTGGAATCAGGTAATAGATGCATATAAAAATCCAGAGAGTGCTTGATTGTAAAGATTCAGTCGGAGGAATGATACGTTTAGCCTCTAACTTGCTGGCAATAACTAATCATATTTTTTAAGGTAGTGACTGTTTATAAAAAGGAGCTCATTACTTCAAAAAGCAGTAAAATTTATTGTCTAGTTCTATCATCTGGATTAGACATCCAAAATTATTCTCCCTTAAAAATTGGCTCTTCAAACATCTGAGGCTTTTCATCTTTTCTCCATATATCAATAGTCTTTCCAGTGCATTTTATATAAGCTTTTTAGATTTCCAGTACCCTGATGTATATTTCATTTGTTTATTTTTTAAGCAATAAGATTAAAAAGGTCTTCTGTTACTGAGCATATTTACGTTTGTTTATTTCATGAGTGCACACATATATATATGCACTCAAGAAAAAAAACATTAAAGTACATAAGAATGGACCTACAAGACATGTTGCATAATTAGGCATATACGATCCTGGTTGTGTTTAAGGCAGCCATATTCTTAAAAAGTCAGTTGATTTTCTAAGATTTTTTCTGCAAAATTTTATCCATGTGTTTAATAATAAGTCATTCTGAAATTTATATGTAGTTTAATTTTATTGAAGTACTTAATTTGCTTTAAAAATAATAACATTTGAATAATCTCCAAAAGTCATCAATTGTAAAACAGGGATAAAAATTTGTATTAGAAAAAAACACAAATTAAGATTAGAAAAATACAGTAATTTAAACTGTTAAAAGAACTAGGGATTGCCGTTTTGTCCTATTGAGTATCTTTTGTCTTACAGAAGCTTTGCAACTTTATGAGGTCCCACTTGTCCATTCTTGATCTTAGAGCAGAAGCTATTGGTGTTCTCTTCAGGAAATTTTCCCCTGTGCCTATTTGCTCGAGGTTCTTCCCCACTTTCTCTTCTATTAGTTTCAATGTATCTGTTTTGATGTGGAGGTCCCTGATCCACTTGGACTTGAGCTTTGTACAAGGAGAAAGGAATGGATCGATTTGCATTTTTCTACATGTTAGCCACCAGTTTAGCTAAACCATCTGTTGAAAATGGCAACCAAGAAATTGGGAAAAGATCTTTACCAACCCTATATCTGATAGAGGGCTAATATCCA
>NW_022196915.1:36724715-36752384 GCF_008632895.1 Mastomys coucha
AAAAAAAAAAAAAAAGAATTGGGGGCTGGCGAGATGGCTTAGCGGTTAGGAGCACTGACTGCTCTTCCGAAGGTCCTGAGTTTGGATCCAAGCAACCACATGGTGGCTACCAACCACCCTTAATGAGATCTGACTCTCTCTTCTGGTGCATCTGAAGACACAGCTACAGTGAAGTACGCTGGAGCGAGCGGGGCCGGTAGAGGTCCTGAGCTCAATTCCCAGCAGCCACACACATGATGGCTCATGGCCATCTGTACAGCTACAGTGTACTCATACACATAAAATAAATAAAAATAAATCTTTTAAAAAAAGGATCAATGTCTGAAATTATCATTGAGCCAAAAATACAGTAAAATGTAGAATATTCAGGGGAAAATGGTATAATTGCATTTGAATTTTTCTAAAGAAAAACAGACATGTGTAGTGGGAAAGTTTAATATATTCACAGAATTGTTGCACATTATAAACTGTATAATGGCAAAAACGCTGGTAAACTTAGGATTAATCATTTTAAACTTTTTTCCCTATTCTTTTCTACTTGAATATTTGACATTGAATGCAAACTAAAATATAGAAATAATGTACTTTTAAAGTATCTATAAAGCTTAAATAAAGAAATAGTGGAAAACAGATAACATTCACAGTAGACATAAATGATAAAGGATAAAGTATCTAAAAATGTCACTCATATGTAAAGTCATAATAAAGAAAAGAATAAATTTCTATCAAGCTTAAAACACAGTAAAAGTCATAGGAAGTTATCTATTTTAAAATAGCAAACAGTTGAGTTTCAATAAGTGCTTTAAAAAGCTAAACAATACAAATGTTAATATAGGGCATCTGCTACACATGCACCTGGGACCATGAACTAGCCCATGTATGCTCCTTGGATTTTTGGCTTAGTCTCTGGAAGCTCTGATGGGTCCAGGTCAGTGGAAACTGTGGCTCTTCCTATGGGGTTACAATCCCCTTCAGCTCCTTCACGCCTTCCTCTAACTCTTCCACATCGGTTTCCTACCTCTCAACCCAATGGTTGGCTGAGAGGAATTGCATTTGTCTCAGTCAGTTGCTGGGAGAGCTTCTCAACACAGCCATGCCAGGCCCCTGTGACAATATGGCCTCAGTAATAGTGTCAGGATTTGGTGTTCGTGCATTGGATGGATCCTAAGTTGGGCTGGTCACTGAGTAGCCCTTCTTTCAGTCTCTGTTCCATTTTTTTGTCCATGCATTTCCTTTAGACAGGAACAATGGGTTAAAATGGGTTAAAATTTGTGAAGTTGGGTTGGTAGTTCCCCTCCCTCAACTGGAAGCCATGTCTATCTACTGGAGGTGGTCTCTTCTGGTTCCATCTCCCCACTATTGGTCATTTCAGTTAATGTCATCCCCATTGAGTCTTGGTATCATCTCACAGCCCAGGTATCTGGGACTTTCTCTCCCTGGTCCCTAACCCCCACTACTTTATATTTTGATTCATTCTCCTGGCCCTCTGGACACCTCTCCTGTCTCTATCCATACTTGATCCTGCCCATTCTTTTCCCCTCACTCATCTTTCCCACCCAGTTTACTATACTGGTTCTTAATTGACACTGCTTCAAGAAGCCTACAAAGAGCACTGTTGCTCTCTAGCTTACAAAGTTAGTTGCTTAATGGAGTTAATAACTGAAGTCTGACTTGCAGTGGGTCCACTAGGTCCTCACATTTATTCTGTGGTTATTTACCTAGGTCTAGAATGTATAAATGTATAATTGGGATAGAATACTTAGAAATTGGTGGGAAAAATCTCACATTTGTTCCCTAACCTGTGAAGTGATGGCTGAAGAAATCCAAATAGAAGCCATTGGTGTTGCCTTTACCAAGTGAAACTATATATATTTCCCCTAAAGAATTGCAACACTTAGGGACCCCAACACATATTTGAAAACTGTAGGGGTAGTGATTCCTACCACATCTCCCTTTAATTCAACTATTTGGCCTGTGCAGAAGACAGACAGATCATACAGCCTAACAGTTAACTATCAAAAAATTAGTTAAGTAGTTACTCCATTGAAATTTTTCTCAGAAATGTGTTGTCCTTATTTAATCAGATTGACATATTCTCTCTGGTGGATGGTATAAAGCCAGTGATCTATCAAAGGACCTTTCCTTAATATCTATTGAAAAGGATTACATGAAGCAATTTGATTTCTGTTGACAAGGCCAGCATATATTTTTGCAGTTTTAATTAAACTCCTCGACACCTGTGTCATGACTTAGGTCAAACCAGTCTTGACCATTTGTTTCTTTCATAAAATATACTGGTCCACTATGTTGATGGCACAAAGTTGGCAGGGCAAAATGAGGAGAAATTAGCAACAACTTTGGATTTGTAGGTAACACATATGTCCATCAGATGGTTTTAAATTCCATCAAAATTCAAAGACTTTGTACTTCAGTGAAATTTTTAGAAGTCCAAGGCTATGAGTAATTATTTTCTAAGCTAAAGGATAAGTTATTGCAACTAGCCACTCCAACAACCAAGACAGTTGTAGGATCCTTTAGGTTCTAAAGGAATAACATTCCTCACTGCGGTGTGTTCCGCTGGCCCTTATACAAAATCAATTGGAAAGCTACTACTTTTGAGTAGGGCTTGGAATAGGCAAAGGGCCATCAATAGGCCCAGACTACTTTGCAGGCTACACTACCATTAGGACAATATAATCCAGCAGAACCAATAGTACTTGAGGTGTTAGTGGAAGATAGGAATGCTGGTTGTAGCATTTGGCATGTCTCTATATGTGAATAACAGAGGAGACAATTGGGATTTTGAAGTAGACAGCATTTTTTTTCTTTTGAATATGTTGTCTTCTATATGCTCTTCTTGGAATCTCAATATTTAGCAATGAACCATCAAGTTACTATTCAACCTGAGATCTCCATCATGAGCTGGATATTATATGAGCCAACAGGTCACAAAGTAGGATATACACAACAGCAGTCCATTCTTAAATGTAAATGGTTTATGTGTGATGATGTCTGAGAAGTTCTTGATGGCACAAACAAGTTACATGAAGACATTACCCCTACAAAAGCAGTTATGAACTGCCAGATTGTGTCAGCATGCATCCATGAGGCAGCACACTGTCAAAAAGCCTGAGGGGGGTGAGATGGTAGGAGAGGTGGAGTCTGCCAAGCAAGCATAGGTGTGTGGTTCCTGGCCACCAGAACATCCACTACATCCCCTGCAGGCTTCAGCTTGGCCCATGACAGGGGTACCCAAGGCAACAACCAAAACAAACACCTAGCAATGGTGAAGTGGGTCCCTTCCCCAGGCTAGTCGTGAATGGCACCAGAATAAAAATGATCTGCCAAGGCCACCAGCATGTCCAGACTCATATCACCAAGTCTCCCCTGGGCAAACTGCACATACTTGCTTAGTAGCCTCTCCACTAAGTGAGCATACAGATGGATTGAATGGATCCAAAACTCAATTAATTTTGGTTATTTTGAAATTATGGTTATGCAATATGTCCTTACACTTAAGAGGGTACTTTAATATAACAAAAACAATTGGGAGATTTTAAACTTTTTAAATTCATTGCCTTCCCTACTATATAAGTGTCAATAAACTTAAGAATTTTTTAAACTTCAGAGGATCATCTTGGATCTACCTCTCATAGGTCAAATGGACTACAGATCATTTCCTTATTTATTTACCAATACATCCAATACTCTATTTCGTTAGAAAATTGGTACAAAAATTAATAGGGAGATATGTTTTGCCCTCTTTTATTTTGATTTTTATTAATATAATAGAGATAAGGCCATTTATTTGACTACAGTTTATTTTATATATACAAGGTGTTAGGATTATTTAAAAAATATTGTACATTGGCACCATGTCATCTCTTACAGGGTATGTAACTTTCTAATAACTAATACTTCCTATGACACATCCTAGTAGTTAGCAATGACCAAACTAATATATTTACATTGTGTAAGCAAAATTAATTACAGAGTGTTAGTCTCTAAGGTTTATGAGTTTCCTGTAGTCAGTTTTAAAAGGTTATCAGGTGTGCTCATCCCTAAAGAAAACCATTTCTGCAACTGTTAGCATGCCTTAGCTGCCTGTAGTTTTTTATGCAGGGTTGAGGTCTCTTAACCTTTCCACATATTACCAGGTCTCTTTGTTTTTCTTGTTCATATCATGTACAGCCAGTCATGCTGGAGAACCCTTATGGGTGTAGCTTCTGACCTAACAAAGAGACACAAGCTTATAACAAACTCCCTGACCCTCTGGATCTTATAAACTTTCCATCTTATCTTCAGCAATGGTTCCTGAGCTCTTAGACACAGGAATTATTTTATGGATATATCCCTTTGGATTAGGCTTCAAACATCTGCATTTTGATTGGTTGTGACTTTCTGCAATGGTCTCTGTCTATTGAAAAGAAAAATTTCCTTGAGCCATGAAGAGTACAGTTATCTATGAGTTTAGGACGATTTAAAATATAGATGATGGGTTCTATCACAATTTAGTAAAGTTATGGATGTAGGTTATTCTCTAAATTCAATGACTTCACTAGGCCTGAGTAACCTAAGTTTCCAGTTCCAGGCATGTGTTACCTCTTTGTGAACTGTCTTAAGTCCAATTAGAGAGCTATTGCTTACCACCAAGGTATGCATACCATTACTGCACCCTTAAGGCTATTATTATGTCCAGATAACAGGAATTTATGACTGTTGGTTGCTTCCCTTCTTTGGAAGCTTGCTTTGTAACTCCTGATACTGTGAAAGCTAGTCTTTAGTGAGGAGGCAAGTCAAGTCAGTTCCAGCTCCAGGACCCCTGGATCTTGCATCTGAAATGCATGATATCTTTAGGAACAGGGACTTACATCCACCTCTGGGTGACAGCCAATGGCAATAGCAATAGTCGTCTTTCCAAGTCTGGGTTACTGCAATTAATATGATGTTTTCTAGTTCCATCCATTTACCTGCAATGTTTGTATTTTCATATTTCTTTACACCAAATTAGTATTTCATAGTGTCTATGTACCATACTTTCATTATCTGTTTGTTCATTGAAGTACATTTAGGTTAGTTCCATTTCTTCAGTCTTTTGAATAGAGCAACAATGAACTTGGCTGTCCAAGTATCTGTGAAGTAGAATGTTGAGTGTTTTGGGCATATGCTATGACACACATATCCTACCATGGGCCCCATCCAGCCACATGTACCGATACACTCCATCAGATCTGCCCACACAGTCCAAGTTTATACCAGGAGGCACAATCTATACACTTGCCCAGTCTCTACTGTCCACCTGACTTCATCCCATACAAACCATTTCCATATTATCATGGCAGTATGCAAAAAATTTGTTGAAGCAAGGTGGCCAGACCAAGCCAGGGCACTGGAATAGGACCTGGGCTTGATCTACCAGGTTTGAAAAGATTCATAGAATAGGGCTTCAATGGAATAGAGCCTGAAGATTGTCCAGGAGCTGGATGAGTGGAAACACTGGATATGGCATCTCACGGACTTTTAAAATATTTTATTTATATTAGCTCCTTAAAATGTTTTATACAATACATTTGATTGTATTATCCTCTCCTCCCAACTCCCCCTAAATCTGTTTCTCTTTTTCCTGCTTACTTAGTTTTGTGTACAATTTAAAACATACATTGTAGAGCCAGAGAGGGAGCAGCTCTGGATGAGAGGGCTGGTGGGAAGGAACTGACTGGGATGGTGAAAAAGGAAACCAACTAAGATACATTGTATGAGGAAAAACATTTTGCACAAAAGGGAAAAAAAGTGTTTAAAAAGTGTTAAAAATATTGCAATATAGACAGCATTCCTCTACTATAATAAAATGGATACTTGGAGAATCTCTTCCCCAACATCACTATCACAACCACCTCCACCACCACCACAACAACAACAAAAAAGGCATCAGGTGTAGAAAGAAATAACCTTGTACATTTAACCCTTTAGTACTATAAGTATGAAAAGAAATTTTGATTTTTGCTGGACTTTTCTGACCATTTTTATTAAACTGAATTAAGTGCATTCTTTTTTCTTAAGATTTATTTAATGTATGTGAGTACATGGTTGCTGTTGTCAGACACACCAAAAGAGGGCGTCAGATCCCATTACAGACAGGTGTGAGCCACCATGTGCTTGCTGGGAATTGAACCTCTGGAAGAGCAGTCAGTGCTCTTAACCACTAAGCTATCTTTCCCCACCTCCCCACCTCCCCACCTTACCCCTGGAAGTGCATTCTTATTAAATAGAAAACGCATGGGTAGAGCCCAAGCCATTCAGTTGTTGAATACATTTCGTTAATAAAGACTGTCATGTCATTTGAATTTTTTAAAAAAAAACCAACACACAAATATATGCTATAATTGATGCTACCAATACACTCTTGATTGAGTGGCTTTCCACTAAACTGGCATCATCCACAAGGGGGCTGAACCTTTGACGTTAACTGATTCTCCCTCTCCCAGCTGTTATCAATTTTAATAGCTTCATACCTAAAAGGATTTAAAAACTCATTTAAAATATCACAGATGTTCACAAAAATTACATCAACAATTATATTAGTAAACATAAACAAAGTAAAAGTAAATAGGTTAATTATGGAAATAGATATGCTGACATAGATCAGATAAATTTTCAGCATTAGTTTTATAAAATGATAGAACTTACCTCACACATGCTATGTTTTTTTTAAATTTTAAACTATTCAAGTTATGACTTCTCTTTATGTGTAAATAGATAAATTACCAGCTTTGTGTAACTAGCCCCTAACTTTTTCCATTATACGTATCACATTTTATGAGATGCATTTAAATGCTACTGGTTTTTCAAGATCTTCTCCAAAATGCTCTAAGGCATCTCTATCAGATTCTAGTCAAAAGAGAGAGCACACAATTATTAATCAAACAGACTATTTAACCTGAAGTAAAAAAAAAAACACAGTAGATATTAACTGTTAGAATACATAAAAGAAAAATGTAAAGATTGCCTAAGGCTTCAGGAGAGACCCAAGGAAGGAACAATCTCAGTTAGATGACATCCTGTCCAAGGGGGAGTTTCAGAGCTCTTGCGAAAGGGTGTCAATGTGAACTTATAGAGGAAGAAATTATGTGTCTTGACCTTGGCATGAATAGTACAGAAAAGTTAAGTATATTTCTAAAAAGTTCTGTGAAGAGTTGGGAATAAAAAAATGTTCTTGAGTTACATGAAATCTCTCTGACATTGATCAGAAGAAATTACTAGAAATACAGATAAACACTCAATTTTTCAATTGCAAATAAAGCTTGTTTGCAAGTTATACAAGAATATGTGAAAACAATTCATAAAAATGGAAGAAACTTAGAGTTCTCTAATTCAAATTTTCCTTCTTTTCCAGTGCTAACAAAAGTTCTAACTCCTTTCTTTAGTACTTATTGGCCTTGAAAATATTAACTGTAGTTTCAAGGATAAAAAAGTATCAAACGAGAGTAAGTTCATTGTAAATTGTATTCTCTGCACAAAGTAAAGACTAATGCTAATGGTAGTCTCTGTCATTTATGAATTAAAATATTTGGAAAACTAAATTTAAAGTCAACTCAAATCAATATTAGTAAATCCTATAATTATTTCTGAATCCCTGGGAAGAAATTTTCTCAGTGGTACAAATCATCAAATGGGTACATGCTTAACATTAGCTTTTTATCACTTTATTTTGTTTTTAAGTCCACTGAGAAACTTGTATTTGGTCCAAATGTAGAGTTGGAAAGCTATTTATATGATGGTTTTAAAAGCTGATGTAGAAATAGTTATTTAGATTCCTGTGGATTTTTTTTTACTGCTAATAATTTAAAATGCAAAAACAATCACTCTAATTAATCTCTTTACATGAAAAATTGAAATACATGATATGGATTATGGAACAACTCATATGCTAAAGTGTGATTATAGGAAAATTATTCCACTTAGGTTTAATTGATACTCTGGGAGCATACTCTTAACTAAGAATCCTATTTGTACTCATGCGCTATTATCATAAATCAGTAGACTGGCGAGCCACTGAACTTCAGAGAAGCAAGCCATACAGTCTTAAAGTCATTGCATGTAGTTTGCAGACACTTCTCTAAAAAAACTAATAAGATAAAAGTCCTAAATTTATCTCCAGTAAAGATTTGAATCCACATTTGTAGGTGTTTTGTTTTCTTCTGGTTTGGGTTTATAGATCATACTTACATTTACCTATTACCAAAACAATTAGTACATACATACTATTCTGAATTTTTTCTTGTTTTATTTCTTCCATTAATAATCAAACACATTGTACCTTTTTCTTTGGAGCAAGGATACGAAACTTTTGCCTAGTTAATAACTATAAAAACACTGGCTAATATCCATCAATCTTTTCTATATTATATATTTTATTTACTCTACTGTATAAAAATATTTGTAGGTAGACAATTGTTTGAATAATTTGAGTTTTACTTCAATAAAGGGAAATCCTTGCTACAAATGGCATTTCAGCTACTTTGTGAGGTCTGAGGTAGTGGGCAGCAATTTTTCCCATGACAGCTTTCATGTCTCTATTTCTTAGTGTATAAATAATGGGATTAAGGATGGGAGTGAAAACTGTATAAAATACAGCAAGAATTTTATCCACAGGATAGGTAGTAAATGGCCACACATAAATGAAGATGCAAGGTCCAAAGAATAATACTACCACCATGATGTGAGCAGCCAGTGTAGAAAATGCCTTGGCCATGGCAGCAGAGGACTTGAACCAAACTGTGACAAGAATTATGACATAGGAGCTCACCAAGAGAGAGAAAGTGCTTAAGGAAAGAATTCCACTGTTTACTACAATAAGTATCTCAGTAATGTATGAGTCAATGCAGGCAAGTTTGACCACTCGAGGAAGGTCACAAAAAAAGCTGTCTACTTCATTGGGTCCACAAAATGCCAGTTTTACAGTAAATGATAACTGACTCAATGTATGTACCAAGCCCACGGCCCAGGAGATCACTACCAAGGCAGTACATGTAGTTTGGTTCATGATGATCATATAATGTAGAGGTTTGCATATGGCCACATATCTATCAAAGGCCATGGAGACGAGGATCACCATCTCCCCTCCTGTAAAGAGATGAATGAAAAAAATTTGGGCTATGCAGCCACTGAATGATATAGTCTTGTGTTCACTCAGAAAGTCTACAATCATTTTAGGTGTAGCGAAAGAGGCCTGACAAATGTCAAAAAAGGAAAGGTTTCCCAAGAGGAAATACATTGGTGAGTGCAGGCTGCTGTCAGAAGTCACGGCTATGATGATGAGAAGATTCCCTAATATGATGACAATATACAATGCAGAGAAGAAAACAAAGTAGAAAATCTGAAGTTCCCGAGAACTAGAGAGTCCGAGTAACACAAACTCTGACACCACTGAATAATTGGTGTTATCCATGGATTCAGGCCACAGACTTGCACCAAAACAACCTTAAAGAAGAGGAAGCAAAAGGATATTAGAACTATGAAAAATATTTTAATGCAAAGGACTCTCAGACATCTAGAATAAGTCTTATTTACTAAATACAAAATATAAATACCAAACATTTGAACAACCATGCCAACAAATCCAAACAGACAGAAGGAGCTTATAAAAGTATCTAAATAATGCTTGATAATTTGATCAAGAAATGGGAGAATGGGCACAAAGTCCCAGATCTAGTAGAGGCACTATTAATAATGAATAGCTGTGAGGAGAGAATGAAGTTAACTTTCTTTAACAAAGTAGCCTCCAGAAAGTGGACCCTGTTCCAGTGGAAGGGAACATATTAAACACTATATAGATGGCATAAACTGGACTTGATGCACTTTAAAGAAAAGGACATATAAAAGGGGTGGGGTAGGTAGGGAAGGGACAGGGGATCTGGAAGGACTTGGGGGAGGGATTTGTATGATCAAAATACATTGTATAAAATTCCTAATAAACTAATAAAAACTTTCATTAACATTGGTAAAAACTTTTACATTTATGAACAGATTTATCAGTTACATACAAGGAAATAATTCATTCAAATGCTGATCTGTTTTAAAAAGATGGGAGAACTGCAGGACTAAAGACTAGAAGACTGGAAGAATGACTTACAACTTAATTCTTCAAAGTAGTTTTCTAGAATGAGCAAAAAAGTAAGACACAGATCTAGAGTCACTTTCTATCATTAATTTTACTAAAGTCTTAAGTACAGCATTTGATTTAACTCTCTTAGGGACATACAGAACTTTGTAGCTGTTTTGTTATATAAATTAACACTGGTTAGTTTAGGTTATTCTCTTTTTTAACTCTTCATATTTAAAAGTGTGCATACCTACTTTACAGAAAGTAGTATAGTTTACATGTGATGATGTATGAAATTTTATTATAAGATTAGTTGTATTATAATGGCCTTCTTAATCAATTAAAATTTCTATAATAAAACATATAATTAAAATGTCCAACTATTGCTGAAGAGTTTTATACACTCTAGATGATTCCTACTAAGAAGAAACTGTTCAGTACAAATTGTGTTGACCTATATTTCTTAATATATCTGTCAATTACTAACCACAAATCTTTAATAAGTGACATTATTATTTAGTTTATCCAAAATGTGTTTTTACTTGATTGCTCATGAATAATACCTACACTTACATTTTATTTACCTATAAAAATTAGTTTCAGGATTAATATGTTATCCTTGATCAGTGACTAGTGATTTCTATGAGTAGTAGCTTTGGTGTGTGTGTGTACTTGTATGTGAGGATGGGATGTTTTCTTACTTCCCTGTAACTCACCAAGAATGCTATATTGGTTGACCATCAAGTCTCAGGGATCCACCTATTTTTGTCTCCTTATCACTGTAATTAAAATTGTGGAGCATCATACTGACATTTTTTTTTAAAACATAGGTTCTTAAGATTAAACTCAGATATTTCTGCATGTTCCATATGAGTGTATATATATATACATATACATATGTATATATATGTGTGTGTGTGTGTGTGCATGTGTGTGTAAAGAGAGAAATGTCTTAATTAGAATCAGAATAATATTTCAACCATGTAATAGTCCTCTTTCTTGTCTCATAGTTTTGACACTACAAACATTTGGGATTGAGTAATTCTCTTTTACAGAGAAGGACACCATGACAGAGCAGAATTCACAAGCATTCTTGACTATGCAGAAGTTATCTGTCACATGTATTCTCTAGTAGTTGCAAATAAACTATCTTCATACATTGCCACATGTCCATTTGGACAAAAAAGGGCTATAAGACAAGAATCAAAAAGCTAAACTATCATTAGCTTAGGTTTTTAGTTTTCTTTTTAGGTCTACCAAGATACTCTTCAGTTTGTCTGATAGGAAATATCAGTAAAAATTAATTAGAATTATAATGTTTCAAAGTAATCCTTCCTTAAATGTTTCAAATACAACTTTCTGGTCCCCCCTCTCTCTAAAAGAATTTGCTTTGATGCTTTATGTTTCCTATCCAATTATTTTTCAAGTTCCTTGAATCTTTAATACCCAGCCAAAGTCAGAGGAGTTACATCATCAGTTGCCATCAAAGACCTAATGATTACAATAAATTTGTGAGCATTGCCAGTGAAACAACTTCTGACTTCCTTCCCACATGCTTCCTATTAACTTCTTTCATTATGGAACTGCCCTACAAGGAGAAGTCCACTGTTTCCAGCTTCTTGGCTCCCCTGCGGTAGCTCTCCTTTGTGTATTTCTTGCATCTTTATGTTTTCCCTGCATATGCTATTTTCTTTTTATTTTTCCCTCCTTGCCTCTTACTTTGACATTCCTTTCCATTTGTTTCTCTTCCATAAATTATCCTTATAGCTTATAATTTTGCAATATTTGCCAGTATTTCAAACATGATGTTACTGATTTGCTGTATATGTAAATATTAAGTAGCCACCTGAGATCTGAGTTCACATTTTATCTTTTCAATTCACCCTCTCCCTGACTCAAAATTAATAAGCACTTTCATGCAATGATAATCCTTCTCTTCCTAGTAGTATTCCATGATGACAAATTGAAAAAAGAAAAGTGGAAATCTGATGTCCTTCAAAGAACAGTCATGAACATATAATTTTGCTTATACCATATGCAACATATAGCCTTGACCAGACTATTCAATAATAACTAAGCTTCAAATGTTTTATTTACTTTCGTATGTCATTTGCAAAAGCCAGCTCCTTTAAAATCCTTTCCAGAAGCAGAGTATCAATCTCTTTTTCTTGATGTGACTACGGACTATTTATTGCCATACATTTTATATTCCTGGAAGGTGAAAGTTTATTGTCTATATAAATTTCCAAAATATTAAGAATGTCTTCAATTCTTTTATTTCTATATGCTACCTTTAGGATGAGATATAGTTGAATGAAAAATTTTATATATTAATTTTAATATCCAATTAAATATATTCACTTCACCTTTTCTATCTCCTAACACTCAATTTTTCTCTATTCTCATTTTCTGTACACAAATATTATGTAGAATATATTCTGGAAGCATAAGCAAGCAATTCATGACCTGCAGAAACTTTCACCTTATACACACCAGGAGACATTCATTGCTTGATCATAAAAGTTCACAGTTAAATCATTGAAACATGATAATAAAAACTAGAAAATGGGACAAGAATAAAATAACTAGAATGAATTGCAAAACAGAGGAAATCATTCACTGTAGCTTCTGCAATCATATTTGGGTGACACAGTTTTTAAAAGATGATAAAAACATTTTTAAAAGAAAATTTCACTCTACTTCTGTGGAGGCTAACAAATAAATTTATCCATTTAATGCACAAAGTAAAAAGAAAATGTTGATACAATGGTACTATAATTATACCTATTACCAAACTTGGCATTTAACTTTTCAACATTCCAATGATTCTCTCTCTCTCTCTCTCTCTCTCTCTCTCTCTCTCTCTCTCTCTCTCTCTCTCTCTCTCTCTCTCTCTCTCTCTCTCCACACACACACACACACACACACATTTCCTTCTCATTTTTGACTCAAATGCTTACTAGCTTTTATTTTGATATCAGAAAAAAGGTCTCATAATGGATTTTTCAAAAGGTAGTTATGGTTTTTTTCTACTTTTCCCAATAATACATCAGAACTTTACATAAGGTCTCACAGATTATCCAAAGAATGCTAAAGTACAATACAAACATCTTCAATCACCTTCCTGCTTCTGCATATATTTTCTTCTTTTTAAAATCCTCTCTGAGGTGCAATGTAATCGCTAAACACACTATGTAACTGGATACATTCAAAGCATATTTTTCAATAATATCTCACCTGTTATAACATGTATCAGAGAAGCAAAGTAAATTCTTCATGTTTTAAGTGTGAGTTTAATTTCTTTCAATTAATGATATTTATAGGAGCCTTTTTGTTTTGTCAAAGTGTAAAAGTCCATAAATTTAGGTTAAATGACCACTTGAGGCTTTGAGAATAGAATCCAAGGCTTATCTTCCAGTGGGGATTATTACTGTTTCCCACAACACGTTTTCTCACTGCGATAAAATAAATGGCATCCTTCACTGTAGGCAATTACCTGAGCATGGAAACATGAGACAAAATGGATGGTCTTTTAGCTGCAAGGGTAAAGTGTAGAGTGAAGTGACTTTTATGAATCCTGTGCAATAGATTTGCATAAACAATTTCTACAGAGGCAAACTATTTAGAAAAGTTCTTTGTCCTACATGAAAGTAATACTTACTTAAAGATAGAAACAAACTGCCTTAGCATGTGTGGCATGTGGAGATATAGAAGAAAGTTTAATTAGTTAGATCCTAAAGAATGTGGTCTTTTATTTTAGTTCTAGCAAAAAGAATTAACAATTGAGAAAATTACTTTAGCTCTCAAATCTCATATAAGATAATTTTTCCTCTTTACCATTTCTGGAAATCAAGGGAAATATGAAGTGAATATTTATATGCAATGTTAATTCAAATATTTTATAATTTATCTTATTTTATTTTATTTTATTTTATTGGTTTTTTGAGACAGGGCTTCTCTGAGTAGCCCTGCCTGTCCTGGAACCCACTCTGTAGACCAGACTGGCCTCAAACTCAAAAATCCACCTGCCTCTTTCTCTCAAGTGCTGGGACTAAAGGTGTGCACTACCACTGCCCAGCCTATTTTATTCTTATTGTATATAAAATATGATTAAAACATTGTATAATGTTCTTACAAAATTTTACATCCTTTTTTAATGTTAGTTTTCATTTTTAGGCTTTTTTTTAAACTTAAAATAGGTTTATTTCATACAATATATTCTAATTATGCTTTCCCCTCTTCCAGCTCCTCCTATATTTTCTCCATTGACCTGCCCACAAATCTACACCCTTTCTTTATCTTTCTCATTATAATACAAATGGGCATTTAAATAATTAATAATAATAATAATAGATAATCATAATCATAAATGGCTAACTACACTGCTTTGGCTCCCACCCAGGAGCTATCTGGATTAGTAAATGGAACACACACACACACACACACACACACATACACACACATATCAGGTAGTTTTAACATGCCTTGGCTCATTCAAATGCTGGACAGTTATAATTCTCCCTGTGGCTAGCCCTCCAGTAATTTTGTCTTAACACCCTCTAATTCCATATTTTATCTTTGTTGGCCTGGCTCCTTCTGTATGGCTCCCTAGTCTTTGCTGCCCAAGACACTTCTGGGCAGCCCCTTTTGGGGGCCATATTCCTTCTCACCTACATTTCGGATGATTTTTGTTCTGTAGCTGTAAATCTGATCAGTCTCCCTCCCAATCATGGTGACAGTGTTTACTTCTTGAATATGGCTTCTAGGTTATGAATTGGTGTTTGTGTCTATTTCTGTCAGCACTGGAACTCCATCTGTCTCAGAACTGTGCAGTCCATGTGCATGCTGCCATCATCTCTGTGAATTTACAAGTCTATCAGTCCTGTTGTGTCAAGAAGACTTTGTTTCTTTGGTATGCTCCATCATCAGTGGAACTTACAATTCTATCACCTCTTCTTCTCCAAAATTCCATAAGTCCTAAGAGGAGGAATTGGATGTAGAAATCCTATTTAGAACCAATATTTCAAGGTCTTTCACTTTCATCACTTTGTCCACTTAAAGATCTCTGTATTTGGTCACATCTACTGCAGGAAAACTTTTCTATGATAATGGCCAAGCACAATATAAGTATAACAGAATCTTCTTAAGGAGTCTATCTATTGTTACATTCTGATAGTTTAATAGTACTATTTGGGATGAAATAGATGATTTTCTAGACAGATAGCACATACCAAAGTTAAATCAACAGCAGGTAAACTATCTAAACAGGCCCATATCTCACAAGGAAATAGAAGTCGTTAAAAACCTCCAAACTAAAAAGAGCCCAGGGCCAAATGGATTCAGTGCAGAATTCTACCAGACCTCCAAAGATGTGATACCAATATTCCTCAAACTACTGCATAAAATAGAAACAGAAGGAACACTACCTAACTCATTCTATGAAGCCACAATTACTCTAATACCTAAACCACACAAGGACCCAATCAAAAGGGAGAACTTCTAACCACACTTGTTTATGAATATCGATACAAAAATACTAAATAAAATTCTTGCAAACTGAAACCAAGGACCCATAAAAACCATCACTCACCACAATCAAGTAAGCTTCATCCCAGGACTGCAAGGTTGGTTCAATATACAAAAAAAAATTAATGTAATCTACTATATAAACAAACTCAAAGAAATAAATCACATGATCATCTCCTTAGATGCAGAAAAAGCATTTGACAAGTACAACATCCCTTCATGTTAAAAGTATTGAAGAGATCAGTAATTTAAGGCCCATACCTAAACATAATAAAAGCAATTTACTGCAAACCAACAGCCAATATCAAATTAAATGGAGACATACTTGAAGCAATCCCACAAAAATCAGGGACAAAACAAGGATGGTCATTCTCCCCAGATCTAGTGAATATAATACTTGAAGTGTTACCTACAACAATAAGACAGCAAAAAGAAATCAAGTGGATACAAATTGACAAAGAAGAAATAAAGGTATCACTATTTGCAGATGATTTGATAGTATACATAAGTGACCCCAAAAACTCTACCAGAGAAATTCTCCAGGTGATAAACAACTTCAGCAAAGTGGCAGGGGGTAAAGTTAACTCAAATAAATCAGTAGCTTTCCTTTACACAAATGATAAAGAGGCTGAGAAAAAAATTAGGGAAACAACATCCTTCACAATGGGGGGGTGTTGAATTTCTTAAACAGAACTCCAATGACTCATGCTCTAAGATCAAAAATTGATAAATGGGACCTCATGAAACTGGAAAGCCTCAGGAAGGCAAAAGACATAGTCAATAAGACAAATTGGCAATCTACAGATTGAAAAAAATATCTTCACTAACCCCACGACTAATAGAGGGCTAATATCCAAAATACATAAAGAACTCAAAGAAGCTAACCACCAAAAAAACCAAACAACCCAATCATAAAATGGGTCATAGAACTAAACCTAGAAATCACTGCAGGAATCTCAAATGACTGAGAAGCACCTAAAGAAATGTTCAAATGTCCTTAGTGATCAGAGAAATGCAAATCAAAATGACCCTGAGATTCCACCTTGCACCAATCAGAGTAGCTAAGATCAAAAACTCAGGTGACAACACATGTTGCAGAGGATGTGGAGAAAGAAGAACACTCTTCCATTGCTGGTGGGATTGCAAACTGGTACAACAACTCTGGAAATCAATCTGGAGGGTGCTCAGAAAATTGGAAATAACTCTACCTGAAGACACAGATATGCCACTCTTGGCATATCTACCCAATATATATCCAGAACATACCCAAAAGATGCCCCACCATGCCACAGGGGCACATGTTTCACTATATTCATAGAGGCCTTATTTGTGATATCCAGAAGTTGGAAACAACCTAGATGTTCCACAACAGAAGAATAGATATAGAAAATGGGTTTTTTTACACAATGGATTACTACTCAGCTATTAAGAACAAGGACATCCTGAGTTTTGCAGGCAAATAGATGGAACTAGAAAATATCATCTTGAGTGAGGTAACTTAGACCCAAAAGGACATGTAAGGTATGTACTCACTAATAAGTGAATATTAGCCAAAGAAAGAAAAAAAGAACAAAAGAAAAAAGAAAGAGGAAGAAAGAAAGGCATAGAATACCCAAGATACAGTCTAAAGAACTCAAAGAGGTCAACAAGCTGAATGGCCCAAGTGAGGACTGCTCAGTTCCACTTGAGAGGAGGAAAAAAGCAATCACAAGTGGGGAGGAAGGGAGGGACCTGGCAAGGAAAGTGGACATGAGGATAGGGGGAGAAGGGAACTTGATCTGGTATTGGGTGAAGGAAAAGGACTGAAGTCCTGAAGGCTAGCAGAAAGAATGAAAATTGGCAACCTCGAATGTAGCCCATTGGAGGACCCTCTGGAATTCACCAGAGACCTGGGAAGTGAGAGACTATCAGGACTCAAAGGGAGGGACCTCAGATGAAATGCCAGACAGTAGAGAGAGGGAACTCATAGAGCCCACCTCCAGTAGGAAGACAGGGCATCAAGTGACAGAGGGAGCTGCAATCTCACGGTCCAAACTCTGACTCATATTAGTTCCTGTCTGATAGAACTGTAGAGATGGAAATGAAGAGAATCCTGAGGAAAATCCAAAGTGGGATTCACCTCAAGGGGAGACCCCAATACCTGACACTATTACTGAAGCTGTGTAGCACTCACAAAAAGGAACCTAGCATGACTGCACTACAAAAGACTCAACAAGCAGCTGAAAGAGTCATATGCAGATATTTGTACCTAACTAATGGACAGAAGCACCTCACCCCCGTGGTTGAATTAGGCAAAGGCTGGATGAAGTTGAGGAGTACAATGACGCTGTAGGAAGACCAGCAGTCTCAATTAACCTGGACCCCTGAGATCTCTCAGATACTGGACCACCAACCAGGCAGCACACACCAGCTGATATGTGGCCCCAAACACATATACAGGAGAGGACTGCCAGGTCTGGGTTCAGTCTGAGAAGATACACCTAATCCTCAAAAGATTGGAGGCCTCAGAGAGTTGAGGTCTGGTGAGGTGGGTGGATGGTGGTGAGCACATCCTCCTGGAGACAGGGGATACAGGGAAGAGGTATGGGATGTGGAACAGTTGGAGGATAGACTAGGGGGAGAATAAAATCTGGGTTGTAAATAAATAAATAAATAAATAAATAAATAAATAAATAAATGACAAAAGAAAAAAGAATAGTATTTGTTTTCCTCTAGGTCCATAACCTATTTAGTCACAAGTTCTTGACTATCTGGATAGTGTCAGACATAGGTTACATGTCATGTAATGGGCCACCCATGAAAATTCTTAAGCTGTACCTTCAGTCTGGATTTCCATGACTGAATGGCTTTCTCATAAGTTGCACACCTTAAGATGTTCCGAGTCTTCAAAGAGTGCTTTTAATTTCATGGATTATTAGAATGAACTACTGTGATAAGAACAGCAACAAGTATATACAGAGGTCTCCCTGGTAAGTTATAGTAAACTTTGTAATATCTGGTTCTGTTTGGATCATGATCTGGGATGAGGATAGGTCTTGTGAGACCCAGTACTCTCTTGTCCAGGAAAAAAGTAAGACATTCCACTATATACCTGAGGTTCTTGGTATGCTTTTGCATCTTGTTTGTCTTGTCTTTGTACATCCTGGTTCTGGTTTTATGTCTACTCTTTCCATCTCTTGAGCTTTCCATATTCAGTGTTAGTTGATTTATCTTGGACATTGGAAGGCTGAATGGATGGACAGTATGGGTAGTAAATCTACGAAACCTAAGAGCCCTCTAGCCTGTGTTCTAAAGAATTTTGACAAATTTTACCTTCCTATAGTCAAAGAGAATTATAATTGTCCTTTCACCAAGAGTCACCTCTTAACATTCTGTAAAACTGAATGGCCTACATTTGGAGTAAACTGGCTCTAAGACCACTTTTGATTCCCAGATAGATTGGAAGGTAGTGAATGTCATCTTCTGTAAACCAGATCACCACATCAGATTGGATATATCTTTCCTTGGGCTAAAGCAATTTCCAACCCACATTGCTGGATGAAGAAAATTTGTATGGTCTATATCTGGCAAATTGGCCAAGCCCTGATTGTCAATAAGTGGACCCTGAAAGTGCAAGCATCAGAGACCCCAAAAGCCTCCTTTGAAATCTATTCTGCAAGACTCAGGAAGAAGAATCAAACCCTTTGAGGCTGATCTGGAGATAAGAAGGGGTTTAAACATGCCTCAAACTCTGACTTTTCTCATCCTGAGAGTGACAGGAGTTTGGCTGCTCCCAAGCCTTTCTCAGGTGCCAACAGACTCCAGCAGATAGGCTTTTCTGGGGGCAGACTTGCCCCAGTGCATGTAGCAACTGATAAGCTCAAGCATCTCCCAGTGTTCCAAGGGCTTGTTGCCATTTATCTGGCCTCTGGGCCTGAAACATCCTGGTCTGGACCTTCTTTCTATATGACCCTGTAAGGTTCCTTCTCCTGTTCCTTGCTGCTGTCTAGTATGCAAATGCAGAGCCCTCAGTGTTCATACCACCACATGGGCCCAACTGGCCATTCCACCTAAGTTATAAATACCCCTGTCCCTCATAATAATAAGTTGTTCTCCAACACAGTCTTCTGGATATTCTTTGCTATCATACTCACCACTGCTCAGAATCCTCTTCCTGCTCTGGCTGTTCTTGGCCCCACTTTCCCCCATGACTGGGCTAGTGTGCAGTAGTCCAGACATACCTGGGCAAAGCATGACTTACATCAGGCATCTCATACCCAATGTGGGGCACAAAGGGATCCTGAGACATGCAGGAGAAGGGTGAGTACTCCCCCAAGAGAGAAATCGCCCTTCATGGACTTGCCTCCCCATCCTGAGGGCTGGTAGACTCTTTTTCTCTTTTCTTACCTATGGTTTTTGCCCTTGGGAGGAACTAGTCATGGTGAAGGAGCAATGGACACTTGCTGGCCAAGACTACTCCTTTGCATTAGTAGAAGGCCCCCAGCCCCCTGCCCAGACCTGTTAACTCCTATCTTTTTATCTCCTTGAAAAAGGAAAAACAAAACAAAACAAACAAAAACAGAAAAAGAACAAGAAAACAAAACAAACGAAAAGGTAACACAATGACCAGTTAAAAGCATTTAAGATGGTTCCTGGTTTCTCTGAAATTTATGGGCAGGCTTGCATGTAGGACTTTGGAGAATCTCTTGTGGTGCTGCAAGGCCCTGGGAACATTGTCTTCTAGCTTTAGCATTTCCATACCTTCTGTATCATGGGAAATACCTTACCACATCGAAAGGAGACCCAAATTACAGAGCTGCAGACCCTCCTCAAAATCCATGGCATGAAACTAACCCAAAAACCAGCTACCTCATTTGGAGAATAGGTCCTTGGGCAGCTCCCTGGCATTGGCAGGTGACCCTTAGGACACTGACACATCAACCCAGATCACCTATCTCACCCACAGCAAAGAAACCCAGGAAGAAACCACTCTCCTCCAATTTTCTTGTTCATCATAGCCACCATCAATCAATGCGTGTGTCCCTCTAAACTGGGGCCCAGTGAGGGTGCTGCCACCTCATCAGACAAGTCTGATGATGATTGCACTGAGGTGGCCACATAGCAGACCATGTAGCCCTTGGAAAGGTGATTGAGGACATATGTAAAACTATAAACCATTCATCCTTGGCAGCGTGCTCTGATTTTGTTCAAACCACCCTGTAGCACACTTTATATTAGAAGAAGGTTCACTTTTTTTTCACCTGCTCACACTTAATTATCAGCATATATGTTGGGACCTACTTCTTCAGGATTCCAGCTTAGACAGAAGACCAGGTAAAACTACAAGCCTCATAGGGCTGGGTGTCTACTAGATATTTTTGTACTTCCCATTCATAGCTGCCTGTTGTTGGGTTCATTGGGCTACAGACTCTAAGTCATTATAATAAATTCCCTTAATATAGAGACATTCCATAAGTACTGTGACTCTTCAGAATCCTGACTAATACAGGTACTATCCCCCAGTGTATCAAATCCAATGATTTCTGACAAATTAAAGTCACCCACATCTACCAATTTGGCTACCAAAATTATGTCTTCATTACTGTTGAAATGTATTCTGATTTCATATGGGCTGCAGACCAAATTGTAGAGATCTCAAAGAATTTAACTCACCACATGCTCTCTACCTTTGCCATCATAGGCACTCCTCAACAGATAAAGACTGACAAAGGTCCTGCCATTATAGGCTCCTAGTTCAAGGCCTTCTACTCACAATGGGAAATTGTCCACCATACACAGGGATTCCTTGCAATCCTCACGGTCGACATATCACAGAGAAAAACTTGCTAAACTCTCAAGGCTCTACTTGAAAAGCAAAAACCAAGCATCTACTCACCTAATATACAATTGGCAATGGCCCTGTCCACCCTAAATATCTTTAATATCTACAAGAACTCCAAACATTACCCCATTCCCCTCCACTGGCATATGCCAGGAGCAACCCCTTCCCTCTGTCTTGCAGGATCCTCTTCTAAATTCCATCCCAGACGGTGCCATCATTTGTTACTAAAACAACTTGTGCTAGCTCACTGCCTTTCTCTGATGTTAAGAAACCATCAGTCCTTTCGTTAACTCATCTTTTTTAAGTTTTAGAAGCCCCATAATGTTTATCCTGCAGGTCACCCTATATGAACTTGATGAACTTTCCTGACTACTGAAAGAAACTCAAAATGAGAGAGAGAGAGAGAGAGAGAGAGAGAGAGAGAGAGAGAGAGAGAGAGAGAGAGAGAGAGAGAGAGAGCGCTTCATTCCCTTGCTCATCTTGCTTGCTTCCTCAGTTTTCCTAGGTTCCTCGGTGACACCTCTTATCCAGACACATCATCTACCTGGTGACTTTCAGGATAAAGCTAACCATGCCATGGCCTCCACCACAAACAGTCTTGAGTCTCTTTCACAACAGATAACAAATCTAGTGGAAGTTGTACTACAAAACAGAAGGCCCCTGGATTTAAAAACTGCTAAGCAAGGTGGTGGTGGTGAAGTGTGGGAAGAATACTTTTTATGGCAATGAGTCTAGACTGTGGAACAAAACATACTGTGATAGTTTGTATATGCTTAGCTGAGGGCACTAATAGAAGGTGTGTCCCTGTTGGAGTAGGTGTGGCCTTGTTGGAGTAGGTGTGTCATTGTGGGTGTGGGAAATAAATCCCTCATCCTAGCTACCTGGAAGCCAGAATCTGTTACCAGTCTTCAGATGAAGATGTAAAACTCAGCAACTCCTGCAACAGGCCCGCCTGGATGCTGCCATGCTCTTGCCTTGATAATGGACTGAACCTCTAAACCTGTAAGCCAGCACCAATTAAATGTTGTCATTTATAAGACTTGCCTTGGTCATGGTGTCTGTTCACAGCACAACAGACACCTTAACTAAGTGACTAACCCTAACTAAGACACATACAAATACTCAAAAACCTTCAGTAAGACCTTTGAGCATGGTACATTCCACAAACCCCTACCCTTCCTTGGCTTCATACTAGCTATTGGGACTCTTCTTGCCCTAGCCCCCAAATTATTCAATTCTTATAGCGACAGATAATCAATATTACCAAGATTGCCACTAATTACATCCAGACCCTACTACTAGTGGAGACCAGTGGATTATGATGATACCTCCACAGATAGATAGATAGATAGATAGACAGACAGACAGACAGACAGACAGACAGACAGACAGACAGACAGACACATAGAGACAGAGAGTGGGGAGATCTTCATGGCTGTCCTGGAGCTGAGCATGCCTAAAACCCCATATTTTCTCATCACGAGAACTGCAGGGGCTTGGCTGCTCTGCCACCTTGCTCTGGCACCAAGAGAACCTAGCAGATAGGTTTTTCTAGCCATAGACATGCCCTGTGCATGTAACAACTAGTGGGTTCATTGATCTCCAGAGTTGCCATGGATGATTGCTCTTTATCTGACAACTGCGCTAGAAACAGCCTGGGCTGGGCTTCCTCTCTATATGAACTTATAAGGTTCCTTCCCCTTGTTGATGCTGCTCCTAAGTATGCAGATGTAGCACTCTCTATGTTCTTGCCCAAGCCAATAACTACCAACTGTCCAGCTGGCCATTCTCCCACCTTCTTGTCCTCTAACACTGTCTCTCTCATGTTCTTTCCCATCATACACAGTACCAATCAAGATCCTCTTCCAGCCTTGCCCCATTGGCTTCCACCCTAGGATGAAACTAGTGCACAATAGTCCAATCATACTGAGACAAAGTGGAGACTTAAGCTCAACACCTCCTTCTTCCATATAACAATCTATATGCATATTGTTTTTGTACACTGTAAAGTTTACCCTTGTATTATTCAAATGATGGTTTCTCTGCCCTTTTATCTTATTTCAATCTGGACATGCATTATAATGTTTATACCAAATATCTCCTGTCTCTCTCAAGTAAACAGTCCTTACTATTTATTCTCTGCCTTGACAATAAATACTGATCACCCAGTGGTTGGACAGAATAGAGAATAGGGCAGGACATCCACCAACCAGAGAGGAGAGAGGAGAGAGAGAGAGTTTTACATAAGTGAGAAGGATGGAGTATTTGGAGCCACAGGAAGGTATGGAGAGAAATCATGGAAACACATCTGAAATCCAAAGTGACAGATCAATAATATCAATAATAATATACAAGTATCATAGGATTAGACTGGGAGATAGCCAGATTAGCATAGAAAGTAAAGATACATCATCTACTTGCTCAGCTATTGAGGTGCAGTTTTAAATAAATAAATCTTGGTTTCTCTGTGTGGTTATTGGGGACTAACAAGACATAAAAAATACAGCTACAGGATTAATTAACTGCTAAATTTATATTAAAGGAATTTCATTTATATGGTGACCCGTGTTGGGCACCATTTTGTTGAGGTTAATACCTGGTTCTTCCTCTCAACCCCATGTTCCTAGTAATAAGACTCAGATTCAAACTATATTTACAAATACCTTGGCCATATAGCTATGTTCTTCTCTAAATAGATATAACTTTAAATATATCATTTATTTTCGCCTACATTTCGCCATGTAGCTGGTTACCCATGATTGGGTACTATGTGTCCATCTCATCACCTCCATCACATCTTCCTGGCAAATCTCCCCACCTCCTTCTCTCCCAGAATTCTTTCTCTTCCCATTGTCCCACTTTCTATTTCCTGCCTAAGCCATAGGTCATAGGCTTTTTAATTGACAAGTGATGGATGTATTTATATAATACACAAGATGTTCTCTTTACAATTAGCTTTAGCTCCCTCCTCACACCAACCTTCTCCTTTTCCACCCAGTCCTCAACACCACAGCCTCACTTTGCCCATCCATCAAATTCCACTCCTCCCCATTCTGCTCCTTCATATGCTTCAGTTCCTATAGTGCTACCTAATTCTTCCCTCCTTTACCCTGTCTTCCCTCCCACTAGATCTTCCTACATCTCCCTACCCACCTGCAAAGGTGTCCCATATAGCTTTCTCAACTCCTACTTCAACACTCATTCTAAGATAGCTCCCCTATTGTGGCTTCTTGACAATTACTACCTGTATATCCATTTCTCTACTACATATATAGGAAGAAGTTTCTGATCCTTCCCCTTTCTGAACCTGCTTTCATCTTCATTATCCCCGTCCATCTTACCTGCCTTCCCCTTTGGATCCTGGACTCAATATACCTCTATTTAGAGTTGATAAACTAGAGGTGCTTTCTGTGCTGCGAATTCAGAGAGCAGTTTTTTCATGGGAGAGCCTTGCCCCTCCTTCCATGGGTAAAGGGACCCTTCAACTGCTCCTGGGCCTTTTCTTTGCCCTACACCATCTGGGTAACCAGGTTGTACTGGAAAGGGACAGGAGTTTGGAGAAAAGGAAGCTATAAGTCTTAGAACCTCAAGAATTTTCTTCTCCCCATATCCACCCTTTTCCTACTTGGGCATCACCCAGGAGCTAAGAAGATAAGTAGCTGTTGTCATAAAACCCCCTCTTCCCTGACCCAAAGAGTAGGTTATCAGCAGATTCTCTGTACCCACTTCACTACTAAAGAAAGGGAACCAATTCTTACAAAAGCAACTGAAGCACTTCCTGTAATAGCATCAATGATTGGTGACCAGAGAGTAGAGGCAATTGACCATGCTCTGCCAAGACAGAGATCCCAGTGGAACTGCAACACAGAGGCAGGTAGGAGGTTACTCAGTGACTACCATAAGGCTTTGTTAGAAGGGGTGAAACGGTCATCCTGAAAGCCCACCAACTATCTAATATAGCAGAACAGTGCTCAGATGAGTCTCCTTCAGCTTTCCTGGATTGCCTAGCAGTTATACAGCCCTATAGACATAGATGATTTGGCAAATCTCAAGGTTATTAACTTGGCGTTTGTTATTCAGTCAGCCCCTGAAAATGTGGAAAGATAGAAAAGATAGATGTGTTTGGAGGAACAAACAGGTCACAACTATTGAAACTAGCACAGGTGGTATTTGTCAGCAGAGAAGATCTTTTGGCAAAGAGGATATAGAAGGCTACAATGGCTATACTAGAAAGACCCAGCCACTTCCAATTCTGCCCATATACCCCATAATAAAAAGAAGAAACCTTTACCTAAAGACCAATGTGTCTACTGTAAAGAAATGGGTCATTGGAATAATGAGGGTCTACAATAGAAACAGGTATCCTTCCAATACAAACCAATACTGGCTATTGAGAATTAGCATGGCCAAAGCTCATTCATATTAGGCCCCCAGGAGCTTATGGTAGTCATTGCCAGAAGAGGCAAATGTATAATTTTTTGGTGGACACAGGGCCTACTCATTTAGCATTATGGGAGTTCCTAGTGCCCCTTACCTACCAAATTATGGAAATACAGAAAACAAGTAGTATTAAAAAATATAAATGGACCACTCTGACCAGAGAGTTAACCTAGGACAAGGAAGTGTGACTCATTATTATTAATGAATGTCCTTACTGTTTACTAGTATGGGACCTTTAGAACAAGCTCCAAGCAACAATATTCTCAGGAGACACTCCTGGCTTACAATCAGGAGTTTCTGCTAAACTTTAACCTTCACAATAAGTGAGAAATATCTGCTCCTCCAAAATACAACCTATCCCCTAAGGGGAATGAAAAAAAGTTGTTGATCCAGGAAATTCTTACAACTTAGGCAGTGCAGTCCTATTGGCTTGGTTGTATCACTAACATCTAGAGCTATGCCATTCTAATTAAGAAATACCTTGTCAAATTAGAAACCAAGGAAGGGATTAAGGCTCACATCATGTGCCTCCTTAAAGCAGGCATACTTACCTCTTGCATGTCAGCGTGGAATACACCTTCTTGCCTTCCAAAGGACTTGAACTCACAACTATAGACCAATGCAAACCTTGAGAGAAGTGAATATATAAACTTTAGAGTGTATGATACTGTTTTAAACTTAAAAGATGAATTTTTCTCCATCCCTCCAACAAAATTAAGTCAACCAATCTTCACATTTGAATAGATCCAGCCTGAACTGGAGATATCAGAACAACTAACCTGGGCCAGAGTGCCTCAAGAGTTCAAAAATTTTCAATGAAAGACTTAACCAGTATTTAAGTATGTTTTACAATAAGTACCCTAAAGTAAACTTGCTTCAATATATGGATAATTATTGTTGCTCCAGGTTATCTACCTGGGATATGAACTGAGATGTAAAACGACTGCTGTCCAGGCCTACATGGTGGTTATAATGCAAATCCTAGCTCCAAACACCAAGAAACAATGTAGGTGGTTTCTGGGTACTGATGGATATTGCGATGTCTGGACATCTGGGTTTTCTAAAATTTCCAACTCCTTGTTCTCTCTTATGACTGGGACAATATCCCTTTGGAATGGACTGAGGAATATTAGCAGGCCTTAATAATTTAAAAGAAAACTTGTATACATCTATGCTTTAACTATTCCTGTTATTTCCACACCCTTTTATTTTTATATCCGTGAAACACACGCCATTGCCAAAAGAGTCCTGATTCAGACCCTGGGTTTGTGGACAAGTCTGATAAGTTAAATCTCAAAGATACTCAATCAAGCAGCTTCTGGGTGGCCTTTTGTTTAAGAGCCATCATAGCCTGCACAATTCTTATAAAAATAAGCTGACTAGCTCACATTGGGACAGACTTTAACTGTAATAGTTCCAGACAGGGTGGAAACCCTGATGAGAGACACTGCCTACTGGAGGATATGACAATACCCATTCAACTCACTACCAAGCAGTTCTTTTCTTCTTTTAGATAAGAACGGATTGACCTTTCATAAATCCTTGACTATCACTCCTGCCACCCTGTTGTGAGAAGATGATCCTGATAAGCCCATTTATAGCTACCTAGAGATGCTGGTCATCATCCAAAGTACATAACCTCACCTGACAGATGTTCTTCTCACCACCATAGATGCAGATCTCTACACAAATGACAGTAGCTTCATTCAAGAAGGAACCAAGCATGTCAGGTTGGTCCTGAACCAAAAGAATGTCATTTGCACACAAGCCTTGCCTGGGG
>NW_022196915.1:36752929-36806126 GCF_008632895.1 Mastomys coucha
TTTTGGAGGGGAAACTGGGAATGGAGAAATTTACATGTAAATAAAGAAAATTTCTAATAATAAAAAAATAAAAAAATAAAAATTTCTAAAAGGAAAAAAAAAAGAAATACCTTGGCCAAGTTGTCTGCTCACAGCAGTAAAACCCTAAGTAAGACAATCCTTTAAAGAGCAAACAAATAAAACCTTAAAGAAATACAAGAAAATTGAATCAAACAGGTGAAGGAAATGAACAAAAATGGTCCAAGATCTAAAAATGGAAACAGAAGCAGTAAAGAAAACACAAATGGAAGCAACTCTGGAGATGGAAAACTGAAGAAAAAGAACTACAGAATCACTAACATAACTAACAGAATACAAGAGATGGAAGAGAGAGTTTAGGGGATAGAAGATACAGTACAAGAATTGATATATCAGTCAAAGTAAATACCAAGTGTAAAAAGTTCCTAACCCAAAACATCCAGGAAATTTAGGAGACAATGGAAAGTCCAAACAAAAAAATAATAGGGAAAGAAGAAGATAAAGACTCCCAGTCTTCAAAGGGCCAGAAAATATCTTCAACAAAATCATAGAAGAAAACTTTCCTAGCCTAAAGAAAGAGATGGATATAAAAGTAGACTACAGGACAACAATAGATTGGATCATAAAAGAAAATCCCTTTCCTCATAATATTCAAAAACACTAAATGTACAGAAACAAGAGAGAATATTAAAAGCTGCAAGGGAAAAAGGCCATGGAACATATAAATGCAGACCTATCTGAATTACACCTTGATGTGGATAGCCCCCATCCCTGTTTGTATTTTGATGCTAATTCCACATCCCCAAGAGAGGGTGCCTAGGAAGAGGAGTGAATCACTACATAGATGATTTCTTGTGAATCTTCTCCCAAGTTTAACTTGTAAAATAAAGGCTAAAACTGGTGACTGGTCAGTTGAAGGGAAGGTGGAGCTGAAAAGTTTTAAGGAGAAGAAGAGGAAGAGAAGAGAGGACTAATGGTGGAGGAGGAGGTGGAAGTAAGATGGAGCAGAAGCACACCTCAAGAAGATACCTGAGGAACCTTCAGGAAAGCTGCCTAACCCCCAGAGATAGTAAGTGAAAAAGGACCACTAAAACTTTCAAAGGTTTAACTACATAACTTTAAATATTGTATAGCTCTCTATTGATCTGAATACAGGGTCCCCAGTGAAGGAGTTTGAGAAAGGACCAATGGAGCTGAGGGGTTTGCAGCACCTTAGGACGAACAACAATATGAACTAACTAGTACCTTCACAGCTCCCAAGGTATTTCTTATGAGAACAACATTTAATTGGGGCTAGCTTACAGGTTCAGTGGTTCAGTCCATTATCATCAAAGCAGGAGCATGTCAGAGCATATTTCAACACTCTGGCAGATGTGCCCCCAGGCAAGGCTTGTGTGCAAATGACATTCTTTTGGTTCAGGACCAACCTGACATGCTTGGTTCCTGGCAGATGGCTAAAGGCAAACACAAAAATCTTACCAATAGAAATCAAGACTACTTGGCTTCATCAGCACCTAGCACTCCCACCACAGCAAGTCCTGGATATCACAAAACACCAGAAAAGCATATTTGGATCTAAAATCCTATCTCATGATGGTGATAGAGGAATTTAAGGTGGACATAAACAACTCACCTAAAGAAATACAGGAGAACACAGGTAAAGAGGTACAAACCCTTAAAGAAGAAACACAAAAATCCCTTAAAGAATTACAGAACTTGACTAAACAAGTAGAAGTCCTTAAAGAGGAAACACAAAAATTCATTAAAGAATTACAGAAAAGCACAAACAAATTGGTGAAGGAAATGAACAAAACCACCCAGGACCTAAAAATGAAAGTAGAAACAATTAAGAAATCACGAAGAAAGACAACTCTGGAGATAGAAAACCTTGGAAAGAAGTCAGGAGCCATACATGCAAGCATCACCAACAGAATACAAGAGATAGAAGAAAGAATCTCTGGTACAGAAGATAACAGGAAACAGTGACACAACAGTCAAAGAAAATGCAAAATGCAAAAAGTTCATAACCCTAAACATCTAGGAAATCCAGGACACAAGGAAAAGAACAAATCTAAAGATAATAGATATAGAAGAGAGTGAAGACTTTCAACTTAAAGGGCCAGTAAATATCTTCAACAAAATTATAGTAGAAAACTTCCCTAACCTAAAAAAGAGATGCCCAGGAACATACAAGAAGCCTATAGAACTCCAAATAGCCTGGACCAGAAAATAAATTCTTCCTGCCACATAATAGTCAAAACACCAAATGTGCAAAACAAAGAAAGAATATTAAAAGTAGTGAGGATGAAGTGAGTGTAGATCAAGTAACATTTAAAGTGAGTGAAGATCAAGTAACATATAAAGGCAGACCTATCAGAATTACACCAGACTTCTCACCAGAGACTATGAAAGCCAGAAAATCCTGGGCTGATATCATACAGACCCTAAGAGAACACAAATGCCAGCCCAGGATATTATATCCAGCAAAACTCTCAATTACCATAGATGGACAAACCAAAGTATTCCATGACAAAACCAAATTTACACAATATCTTTCCACAAATACTGCCCTTCAAAGGATAATAAATGAAAAACTCAAACAAAAGGAGGGAAACTACATCCTAGAAAAAGCAAGAAAGTAATCTTCCAAGAAAACTAAAAGAAGTTACCACATGAACAGAATTCCAACTTTAACAACAAAAATAGCAGGAAGCAACAATTTCTTTTCCTTAATATCTATGAATATCAATGGACTCAATTCCCCAATAAGAAGACATAAGCTATCAGACTGGGTACTTAAACAGGACACAACATTTTGTTGAATTCAGCAAATCCACCTCAGTGACAAAGACAGACACTACCTCAGAATAAAAGGCAGAAAAACAATTTTCCAAACAAATGGTCCCAAGAAACAAGCTGGAGTATCCATTCTAATATCAAATAAAATCTACTTTCAACCTAAAGTAATCAAAAATGATAAGGGGGACACTTCATACTCATCAAAGGTAAGATCTACCAAGATGCACTCTCAATTCTGAACCTCTATGCTCCAAATGCAAGGGCATCTACTACAAAGGTCTATACTCAACAAAACTGGAAAATCTATATGAAATGGATGATTTTCTAGATAGATAACAGGTACTAAAGTTAAATAAGGACCAGATAAATTATCTAAACAGTTCCATAACCCTTAAGGAAATAGAAGCAGTCGTTAAAAGCCTACTAATAAAAAAAAAAAGCCCAGTGCCAGATGGTTATAGTGCAGAATTCTATCATATCTTCAAAGAAGACCTAATACCAATATTTCTCAAACTATTCCACAAAATAGATACAGACAGAATATTACCTAATTCATTATATGAGACCAGAGATAACCTGATACCTAAGCCACACAAAGACTCAACAAGGAAAAGTCAACAGACCAAATTTGTTTATGACTATCAAAGTAAAAATACTCAATAAAAGTCTCACAAACCGAACCCAAGAGCCCATCAAAATGATCATTCACCATGATCAAGTCAGCTTCACCCCAAGAATGAAGGGATGTCTCAATATACAGAAATCCATTAATATAATCCACTATGTAAACAAACTCAAAGAAAGAAAAACACATGATCATTGCATAAGATGCTGAAAAATCCTTCAAAAAATACAACATCCCTTCATGTTAAAAGTCTTGGAAAGACCAGGAATTCATGACAGATACCTAAACATAACAAAAGCAATATACAGCAAACCAACAGCTAATATGAAATTAAATGGAAAGAAGCTTGAAGCAATCCCACTAAAATTAGGGACAATACTTGGCTGCCACCTCTCTCCCTATTTATTTATTAAATATAGTACTCAAATTTCTAGCTAGACCAATTAGACAACAAAAGGAGGTCAAAGGGATACAAAACGAAGAGGAAGCAGTCAAGGTATCATTATTAGCAGATGATATGATAATATACATATAAATGACCCATAAATTCTACCAGAGAACTCCTATACCTCATAAACAACTTCAGCAAAGTGGCTGGATATAAAATTAACTCAAACAAATCAGTAACCTTTCTCTACACCAAGATAAATGGGCTGAGAAAGAAATTAAGGAACAACATCTTTCACAATAGTCACAAATAATATAAAATATCTTGGTGTAAATACAACCAAGCAAGTGAAAGATGTATGATAAGAACTTCAAGACTCTGAAGAAAGAAATAGAAGATCTCAGAAGATGGAAAGATCTCCTATGTTCATATATACATATATGTTAAAATATATGTATATATAGTATATACCTATAATATATATGCACATATACATATATATATAACATAATATATGCATATATGTACATAGAACATAATACATGTATCTATGCATAATATATATATGTATATTATAAATGTTGATATTGGTATTATTTAATGTATATTTATATTATGTCTATAAATACCTACCAACAAAAAAGAGAGAAATAATAAAACAGGAAGATATGAACTAATTTTTTATTGGATATTTTCTTTATTTCCATTTCAAATGTTATCCCCTTTCCCGGTTTCCCTCCCTCCCAAAAACACTATCACATCCTCCCTTCCCGTGTTTCTATGAAGGTATTCCTTCACCCACCCACCCACTCCCATCTCCTGGCCCTCAATTCCCCAACACTGGGGCATCTATCGAGCCTTCATAGGACCAAGGACCTCTCCTTCCATTGGTGGATGACAAGGCCATCCTCTGATACATGTGCAGCTGAAGCCATGTGTACTCCTTTGTTGATGGCTTAGTCCCTGGGAATTCTGGGGGGTCTGGTTGGTTGATATTGTTGATGAACTAATATTTTATTTAAACAATAAAAACAACAGCAAAATCAAATGAAAAATAAAGGTAAAAAGATATGATTTCCCATCGGCGATGATGGTGTTTACATTGGGTGAGGGTTCTCTGCATCTGTAGGACACTGGTTTTTCTGGTTTTGGTTTTGGTTTGGGGGTGTTTGTTTTCCTTCTCAAGCTATTCTCTTCCACTGAAAGCAAACCTTCATAGTATTTCTATGTTGACCCTATTTTGTTTTTACCACCCCAAAAAGGATGTGTTTTGTGGACTGGGCTGTGGTTATTAATCTGGGTGACCCCTCTATCTGTAGGTACTAAGCATGACCATCAGCAAGCTGGCTGTCTAGCAGTCTCCTTTAGATTCTGGCAATTTTAAGTACTTACTACCATTTCTTTTTCTTCATGAAAGCTAGTTACTCTTATGGCAACTTATGATTCACAGAATATCTGGTTCCTAGTAAAAGATTTCACCTTTAGCCAGAACTTTGTAGACATTATGGCTGGTTGGCCATATGAGCAGTGGGGAATATTCACACAAGATATATCTTTCAAGTGTGGTCGATTTATTTACTCAAACATTCATTATATCACACTAATGTAAAAGTTATCCAGACATCTCATTGAGCATACAATAGCTGATTGGGCAGAAAATGTCACTGTGAGGTTCCATTGGGGAATTTTCTTAAGTGAGGATCTTTCAGAAGTTTGAAGCCTCGACACAACACGTATCTGCCATGAAATCCTTCAGCTGTGACAGGTTGGGAGAATGGCACTGATGGAGGTCCAGATGGTACTTAAGAGCGTTGGCCAGCAGCTAGTGATGGCAGACAAGCATGTGTGAGCCCAATGGCAGTATCAGTATTTCAGCAGTCACTGATGCCAGGGCTACCCACAGAGGTCAAACACAAGTCCCCTTCCTAGATGATAGGAACCTCAGGGACAGTCCAGTGTCATCCTAGAGACCATTTCCAAAGTTCTAGTTTTGTATCATTTCATTGAGCATTAGCTGGCTTCTATACATCTAGGATGCTTTGCAGTCTAATATATGCTTAAGAAACTCAATGGTAAATGGCACCATTCTTACAACTACTTAGAGACTCTGAATCCACTGCTTATTTAGGAAACAATGTGATAAAATCACCCTCTGCAGATTCTATTTCAGAGGTTTATGTGTTATTGTAACTTTAAAGGCATTTTGCATGCTGACTCCTCATGTTGATAGACACAGTAAGGTAGTGGGCAGTTTTCTTTATACATGAAGGATTTCACAGTTATCCTCTTCATTCTCAGTTATGGAATCTGTGGTACTCAGTCCTACTATTGACTCTCCCTGCAAAGCTATGTCCTGACCATTTGTGTTCCTGAGGGATTTGGGCATATGCATTTAAGTTTAAGAATTCTCCACATAAGCCCTTGAATATTGACAATATCCCTTCCAAAAGACCCCAGGTTTTCATAATTTTTAATTCTTTATTATCATATAATTACATCATTTCTTCTTTCCATTTCCTTCCTCCAAGTCATCCTTGCTTTTTTTCAAACTCCTAGTTTTTTGGGTTTTGTTTTGTTTTGTTTTGTTTGTCTACATTTTTAATTCCTTCTTGTTGATATGTAAGTTTACTCTGAAGAGTGTTTTACTTATTTCTAATTTGAAGATTCTTCTTATTTACCTAAGTTTCAAATAATGGTTCAGCTAAAACTATGTTTAATTTATTACCATGAAAATTACATTTTATATTGGGGCCTTTTCAGTGATGTTTCAACAAACGAAGAATACTTTATATTATGCAAAACAGTTCATTTAAAAGATTCCTTGAACAAATACATATTATGTGAAATAATTGTTGGAAATATTACAAAAAATTCACTAAAGTAGTGTAAATAAATCAGATTATTGGATCTTAACATGTAAATACAAGAAAGAGAACATGACCAAAACAGTTCTTTTGCTGACATAAATGTGATCACTGCTTATGTTAATATATCAATGCCTCTATTGTTAACTTCAAAATTGACTTAAAATCTTAAACACAGTATATAACACTTTTACCCTAAATTTGTTTACTTGTTCACTTATTGTATTTAGTGAAAAAAACATAAAATTGAAAAGCAGAATCACTCTTAAAATTTAGACTAAAATGAAAGGTTAGAGATGTGTTATTCTTACTTAACCTCACATATGTAATACTCTAATTCATATATAATTTGTGTATCTCTTCATTTGCTTGATAATTCCAATAAGCAAAAACAATTAAATGTTTATAAGTATTTGTTTGATGTGTATCCTACCTTTGGTGATTATACCTGGGAAAATATATTTGGTAACAAATTTTAAAAATACTGTTTATTATATTTCAAATAATAGTGAATTACTCAATGTTTCTTATAATTTTAAATGGTGTTTTGCATTATATAGTAAATATTATTACAGTATTTTCCAACTTTTAGTATTTGCATTTTGAATCACTGTCAGTGGGGTGATAGTCATTCTTAGTATACAAAACACCTAACAAAATTTACTTATATATAGGACACACTTATTAAATTAGCAGGTAACTACTAAACAGAAACATAAACTTATTTTTCCCAAATATTAAACAAAATAATTCTTTAACCAAAGGGTAAAGCAATACAATAATTTATAGTTAAACCGGGCACTAGTGGGACATGTCTTTAATCCCAGCACTCAGAAGGCAGAGGAATTGGATCTCTGTGAATTCTAGGACAGCTAGGGATACACAGAGAAACCATGTCTTAAAACTAAACCCAAAACAAATAAATAAATAAATAAAATAATTTAGCGTTACACATTACTCTTAATGAATTTGATTATCACCATGAGCTATCCTCCTTAATTTAACTCTAATGTTAACTTCCATGGACCTGATGAAACACAAATCATCATCTTTGCAACTCACCTCATAACATCGTCTGATTTTCAGGATTGTTGCCCTAGCCTACAAATCATTATTATCAGAAAGAGGCATCAAATAGTGCTGTTGTGGTGATTAATGGTGGTTGATGTAAGAGTGAGATATGGATGCTCCTTAGCTGACGTGGTTGAAGGAGAAATCACACCCACAACTTCTTTACACTTTATCTACATTTTCATATTTACATATACCAGGACTTCTCTAATTCCAGACATTATAAATTGGTTTAGATGTGAAGTAGAAACAGTGTAAGTTTATGGAAAGTGATGGTTTGGAGACAGAAATTAATTTTTTACAGCAGTGCCAAATTCCTAAGGATCATAGAAATCCTGCTCATTTGTCATGCATTAGGTGGTATCTTGAGTTTCTGTGTGTACATAACTCCATTGTTACTCTTAATCACTTAGTTCCTCTTTAAGCTGTATCTACTATTTGCTCCTCTTTTCTATTAACCTGATTATTCAACATCCCAAGTAATTTTAAACAGTAAATCCTACTATTAAACAGTAAATCCTATCAGTTTTATAGATTAGGTTTTTTTCCTGGAAGCAATTATTTTCATTAACTCCCTTTTAAAGTCTCAAATGTATTTTTTATACATGCATAGCACAGTATTGGTATCTCATGAAAACCATTACACTTAATAATGAAGAATTTAAAACGATAAAGAACGGGAAGGAGTTTCTGTAGTAAAACTTAGGAACTTAATCCTCAATTTCCTCATAGCTGAATTCACTTCATGATTTCTCAAAGTATATATTACTGGGTTCAGAATGGGAGTGAATATTGTATAAAATACAGATAGGATCTTTTCTATCACAAAGCTGTTTTGTGGCCACATATAGATAAAGATACATGGCCCAAAGAACATGAAGACAACAACGAAATGGGCTGTACAGGTTGAAAGAGCCTTAGATGATCCTTTGGAAGAATGGTGATTGATAGTAACCAGCACAATAACATATGAATTAAATAACAGAATGAAGCAAGACAATGCAATAATGCCACTTGTTGAAATCATAAAAAGACCAAGAACATAAGTATCCACACAAGACAACTGAAACACTACAGGAAGGTCACAGAAAAAGCTATCAATCTCATTGGGGCCACAGAATGGTAATGTGAGGGCAAATATGACCTGGCTCATTGAATGCATGATTCCCACAACCCATGAGGACACCACAAAGACAATACACACCTGGGGACTAATGATTGAGGCATAGCGCAGAGGTTTACAAATTGCAATATACCTGTCAAAAGACATGGCCATTAGTAAAATAATCTCAGTACCAGTGAACAGGTGGAGAAAGAATATCTGGGCAATGCATCCATCAAAAGAGATTGTTTTATGATCAGTTAGATAATCTATGATCATTTTGGGAGTGGCAAAGGAAGCAAGAGACATATCAATAATAGAAAGATTGGTAAGCAGGAAATACATAGCAGAGTGTAGGTGAGAGTCAGATATGACGATGAAGACTATGATGCTATTACTCACCATTGTTGCCACATAAAAGAGTGAAAACACTGTGAAGAAAAATACCTGAAGTTCCTGGGAATTAGAGAGTCCCAGCAAAACGAATTCAGTCACAATAGACTTATTAGCAGCATTCATCATCTGGATTCATAGGTAGAAGCCGCTTCATATAATATAGTATCCTTTTTCTATATCTTATCAAATGTGTTGACTCAAAAGAAGATTATACAACAGTAGTGAGGAAACAGTCCTTAAATAAATGTACTGAAAACATCACTCTCTTCTTGCAGCAAATACCAGACAAATGCAAATAATATAAACAGAACTACCATAAATTTGTCCATCTGTTCATCTAAATAATAATGATGATAGCTAATGTTTTGTATGAACTTCTTTCATGCTGAAAATGAAACATATTTAGAGAAACACACACTTGGATACAAGTGTATAGTGAGTCATTGCAAATGTAGTCATAAGGATATTCTTATTGAAAAGTCAAATAAAAATATATCATATGTAAGGTATCTTAAGTAACACAACAGTACTTCATAGAACAGCTGTAGAGAAGTCATAAATAGCCAAAGAACTGTTGACCTATTTATAAATATGAGTTTCTTGGTTGAACTTCAGCAGACATACTGAGAAAACTAGCTTTCCTGGTACTGATGGGAAGGCTATCCTATTTACAATGGCACATGGACATCCAGTGGAAGGACAGTACTCCTAATAATCAATGGAAATGAATTAGCTTTTTTTCCCCATAATTTTACTCTTACTAAAATAGGATTTTGTTCCTCCAATAAACACATGCAAGTGTATAATTCAAAATTACATTTTGCTCCTAAAAGATAAATCACATATATTTTGTAGGAAAGTATTTAAAAATAAGTATATCTCTTTTGTCATTTTTCCATTTGAATGCTCCTATGATATATGCCAACATACATAAGTTTTATTGATAGGCTAGAAAGGGACCAGCAATTAAATCTGTCAGAAGAGGTCTTTTATCATAAAACATCACTTACTAAATCTATGGCAGAATACAGCTTCTCCAATTATGGAGTACTAAGTATGTTCTTTCTGAGATTCCCCAGGAGGCAGTTTTAAACACAAATGAGTGACCTTGCTGAACCATTAGTTGTTTAGGAGCTGTAGATTTAAGTAAATATTGTAGGGAACTGGAAGTTGACCAAGAAATCATCTTGCAAAGGGATTCATTAAAGAAACAAAGCAAGACAGCATTAGCGAGCTCACAAAGAGAATTCCAGAATCTTATGGGATTTTTCAAAGGCTGTTTTTACCTGGACCTAAGTGGTTTGGGGGGCAGAATGGAAAGTGGAAAAATCATCATTTCAAAAGACAAATACCAAGCAAAGTAATCACAGTTCCATGTTATTTAACCCTGTATGGAAGTTATGGAAACAAAATCAAGAACATTCACTTCTGCTTTAAGTAAACTTGGGCTCTTTGGGGATTTTGAACTTCAATAAATAAAATAATTAGGAAAGTGCAATAAAACATATCCTGTATGGAAACTATTTTCCAGGGATCATGAGGAAAATGGACCTCACACAAAAGACAAATGTCTTGTAATATCCTAACTATTATTAAATTGTAGGAATTGTTCAGACAATCTAAAGCTGTAATTTATGTATGGATTCACCCAAGTAATTATCAGAAAGAATTTCCTTTTCTCAAAAAACTTAATGTGTGTAACTGTTAATTAAATAAGTATAATAGGTAATTTTGACTAAGGTATTAATATGAATATGACCATTAATAAACTGAGAATTTTAGGTAACTATTGTTCTGAATAATTTCACCTATCAAGTCCATGCAGTAGACTGAATTTATTAAAAATTGGCAGACTTTGAAGGTGGCTCAGTTAATAAAGAGTTGTTATGGAAGAATGAAGACAGATATCAAGGATTCATTTAAATTTAGTCATAGTGGCACATAATTGTTTTTTCCAATCCCAGTGTTGGAAATACAGAGACAGGAGGGTCTCTGAGACTTTCTGTCTAGCCAGTCTAATGGTGAACTACATGTTTGATGAGAAACTTTGCCTCCAAAACTAATTAATGCAGTGAAGTGAAAAAGGATGATTTCAATGCTGACTTGTCTGATTTCCATACACAGGCCCACATAAATATATATGCTTGACAGACACAAAAATGTCCACACGTATAGAACACATACGTATAAACAAATGAGCAAATGTACAAGTCAAAACAAAATTTGGTGATTTTTTTTGTATGTGTCCCTCGCCATTAGGGGTTCTATTGTGCCTTGAAAGCACAGCTCCACTGTATTTACCAAATGTCTGGACACATGGCCTATTTTGTTAGAACTTGAACAGAAGTGACAACTGTGTTGACAGTTTGTCTCTTCAGAACTATTCCATTTTTTCCTCTTTGGTCTAAGGGCAAGTAGAATGAATACAAATAAAGAAGAGAGGTAATTATGCTAATGACCATGAGGATTAAACATCATTAAGATTACATTCCAAGCCTTGTTGTTTTATATATTGAACACCATGCAGATCATTATGTTCACCAGACTTTAGGTAAAGATAAATTCAATTAAGTTTACGTGGAAGTGAAAAGAATTTACAATTACTGAAACAATATTTTAGAACAAATTTTCTATACTCATTTTTCTACTTCCAAGACTTAATAAAAAACAAGAGTAATCAATATACTTATTATTTCCTAATACTATACAGGAACAGAGTAGAGCGCAAAAAATGCACATTTAAGAAGTTGATTTTATTTTATTTTCAAGATTATGTTATTATTATAAAACACTAATTTCTGTTTCTTCCTCTAAACCATTCCATATAACCTTTCTAGCTCTCTTTCAAATTCACGGCTTCTTTTCCAATTAATTGTTGCTGCATGCATTCATGTGTGTGTATATGCATATATATTTTTATATATTTTCTAAAATGTAACCTGCATAGTCTGTTTTTTCCAATATATTCTGAATATCAATCCTCTGTTAGATGTATAGCTGTCAAAATTCTGTCTGATTCTGTGTGATTTCTCTTCACCAAATTGATTATTTCTTTATCTGCAGAAGCATTTGAATTCTATGAAGCCCCAATTGTCAATTGACCTTAATTCGTGGGCCAATGGAGGCCTATTCATAAAGGCCTCTCCAACACTTCCATTATATAAGGTACTTCCTATGTTTCCTTCTAACATTTTAGTATTTAAGATTTCTGATTTAGATATTTACTTTATTTAGAGTTAGTTTTTATGAGAGGTGATAGATACAAATCTAATATCATTCTTTTGTGTGCTGGACATACAATTTCCCCAGAAGTATTTGTTAAAGATGTTTTTTTTACCTTTTTAGTACCTTCTTCAGTTTCATGGTTAAGATTACATGTACACATTTTTGGGGGGCCTTCAATTTTGTTCCACTTATTTACATGGTCTGTGCCAGTACCATACTGTTTTTATTACTATGACTATATATTATATAAGCTCTAGAATGGTACTCTCTTAGCTTTATTTTTTGTTTAGGATCATATTGGCTATCTGGGGTCTTTCTTGGTCTGTATGAATTGTATGATAGATTTTCTTTGTGGAAGAATGAAATGAGATTTTTGAGTGGTATTGAATGTCTAAATATATTTTTATTGAGTGTCACTTTCCTCAAATTATTATATCTTCCAACCCATAAACATGGGATATCCTTTATAGTCCCTTCCTCTCTCTCTCTCTCTCTTTCTCTCTCTCTCTCTCTCTCTCTCTCTTTTCTCATTATTTACAGTTTTCATTGTAAAGTTCTTGGTTAGGTTTATTCCTAAGTTTATTAAGGTTAAGTAGGTTTAATATTATAAAAATTATTCCTATTATATTATGTAATATTATACATTATATTATTGTACCATATTTTATATTAATTATATCATCTATTATACCATATGATATATTTAATAATTAAGTATGTTTTATATAACAATACATTATATATAAATTATCATATAAGTTATCCTTAGATATTTTATTTTCTTTCAGGTTATAATAAATGAGTATCTTTTATGAAAACCTTCTTTGTAATTTTTAGTTGGTCTTAATTTGTGCAAGTTGATTCTGTTTCCTGCCACACTGCTGAATCTATAGATCCTTTCTACATGATCTCTCATACAATATTTGGGATCTGTAATGTATAGTAACATGGTTTTTGAAAATATAGTTTTATTTCTTCTTTCTCCATTTGTATCCATTTTATTTCCTTTTATTGCCTTACTACTCCAGCTACTGTTTGGAGCACCATATTGAAAAGAAATGGGGACAGTAGATATCTGCATTCTTTTTTGACTAAAGTGGATATTGGCTCAAGTTTTTCTTCATTTAGGATGATGATAGATGTTGGCTTCTCATATAGAGTTTTTATATGCTCCCTCTACTACTATATTATTTAGGATTTTAATGTAACAGCACATTGGATTTTGTCAATGGCTTTTTCAGCATCTGTTGAGATGATCATACAATTTTTATGTTTAAGATTTTTATTAGGTTTATTACATTTACTGACTTGTATATATTTAACCTTCCCATCATTTCAGGTATAAAGTCAATTTTGGTCATTGTGGATAATCTTTTCAATGCATGTCTGCATTTTGTTGGAAAGTATTTTACTAATTAATTTTTAATTTATATTCATTGGAGATATTGGCCTGTAGTTTTCTCTTTTGTTATGACTTTATTTAGTTTTGATAGTAGAGTAATACTGGCTTCACAGAAGGAGTTTGGTGGTCCTCCTTCTCTTTCTATTTTCTTAAGGACCTTCATATATTTTAAGTTACATAGAATTCTTTTATAAATCCATCCAGCCTTGAACCTTTTAGTTTAATCTCTTCATTTGTTATGTATCTGCTTAGGTTGGTATCTTTTTTCCTGGTTTAATTTTGGCTGAATCTTGAAACTCATCCATTTCTTTGAGGCTTTTCGTTTTCATAGAGTACAAGTTTTTAAAATATTCTCTTATAATACTTTGAATTTCTTAGTTTTCAGTTGTGATATTTTTGGTTCATTCCTGATTATGTTATTTTAGATACTTTCCTCTTTTTTCTTTTGATTAATTGGGCTAAGTGTTCAGAGACCACTATAAGTAGAAAGGAAAAAGAGAGAAAAAAGAGAACTTAGTGGAGCTAGAGAATATACTGAGTGAGGTAACCCAATCACAAAAGAACACACATGGTTAGCCCCGAAGCTCAGAATACCCAAGATACAATCCACAAACCACAAGAAACTCAAGAAGAAGGAAGACCAAAGTGTGGATACTTCAATCCTTCTTAGAAGGGGAAACAAAATACCCATAGAAAGAGTTGCAGAGACAAAGTATGGAGCAGAGACTGAAGGAAGGACAATCCAGAGACTGCCCCACCTGTGACTCCTTCCCATATACAATCACCAAACCCAGACATTATTGTGGATGCCAGCAAGCGCTGGCTGACAGGAGCCTGACATAACTATCTCCTGAGAGGCTCTGCTAGTGCCTCACTAACACAGAAGTAGAGGCTCACAGCCATCCATTGAACTTAGCACAGGGTCCCCAATGAAGGAGCTAGAGAAAGGACCCAAGGAGCTGAAAGGGTTTAAAGCCTCTTAGAAGGAACAACAATATGAACTAACTAGTACCCTCAGAGCTCCCAGGGACTAAACCACCAACCAAAAAGTACACATAGTGAGACTCATGGCTCCAGCTGCATATGTAGCAGAGGATGGCCTAGTGGGTCATCAATGGGAGGAGAGGCCCTTGGTCCTGTGAAGGTTCTATGCCCCAGTGTAGGGGACTGTCAGAGCCAGGAAGTGGGAGAGGGTAGGTTGGTGAGCAGGGGAAGGGAGGAGGGAACAGGGATTGTTTTGTTTTTGTTTTTGTTTAAGGGGAAACTGGGTAAGGGTATTTCATTTGAAATTTAAATAAAATATCTAATAAAAAAGAAGAAAAAAAGAAAACTGAAGAAGTGACTCTAATTTCAGATGCTCTAGCAGATGTTGTGTCCTTACTCAAGCAGATTAAGACATTTCTTGGTATATGTTAGGCAGCTATTGATCTAGCAAATTCATTTTTCACAGGACCTGTCTATCAGAATCACCAAAAACATTTTTATTTCAATTGGTAAGGCCAACAGTATACCTTTACAGTTTAACTTCAATTTTACACACACACACACACACACACACACACACACACATGTATATACATATATATGTACACATTCTCTCTCTTTTGTTCTCTCTCTCTCTCTTTCTCTCTGAATTTTGATCATCTATCTCATCCACAAATTTTCATATTGGTCTACTATATAACTAACATTATACTGATTTGACTCATTGGTAATACATATGTGTGTCAGAAGTTGAAAAATTAGTCCAACCAAAATTCAAGAACATTCTTATCAGTAAAATTTTTAGGAGTCCAGTGGTATGGGGCATACAGAGATATTCCTTCTGAGGTGAAGGATATATTATTGCACCTGGCTCCTACAACCACCAAGAAAATAACACAATGTTTAATGGACTTATTAGAATTTTGGAGACAGCACATTCCTCATTTGGTTTGTTACCCCAGCCATTAAACCAAGTGAGTAGGAAAACTGAGCTTTGTATAAGGGTATGTCTTAGGGTTTTACTGCTTTGAACAAACATCATGACCAAGGCAACTCTTAAAAGGACAACATGTATTTGGGGCTGACTTACAGGTTCAGATGTTCAGTTAATTATCATCAAGGTGGGAGCATAGCATTGTCCAGGTAGTCATAGTTCAGGAGGACCAGAGAATTCTACATCTTCATTCGAAGGCTGCTAGGAAAACACTAGCTTCCAGGCAGCTATGATGAGGGTCTTAAGGCCCGGGCTCACAGTGGCACACTTCCTCCAACAAGGCCAAATCTCATAATGGTGCCACTCCATAGGCCAAGCATATTCAAACCACCACAGAGTAGGAACAGAAGAAAGCTTGGAAGAGGTCCAGGCTGATCTGTAGGTTGCTTTATTACTTGGGCCATGTGATCCAGAAGACCCATTGTTATTTGAGGTAACATAAAGTTGCTGATTGGGGACTTTGGCAGGCCCCTTTGTGTGAATAATAGAAAATATTGTTGGAATATAGGAGCAAGGCTCTACCATTATCTTCAGACAACTATGATCCCTTTGGAAGACAACTCTTGACCTTCTATTTAGGTCATTGTAGAAACCTAGTTTTTGATAATGGACCACCAAGTTACTACACAACCTGAGCTGCCCATCATAAACTATATGTTTTCTGGCCTTATCATGTCAGTCATAAAATAGAACATGCACAGCAGCAATCTATTATCAAATGGAAGTAATATATATGTGATCAGGACAGAACAGGTTCTGAAAGAACAAGCAAATTGAATGAAAAAGTTGCCCAAGTGCCTATAGTCTCTATTCCCATTACAATGTCATCTGCTAACAAGCATACATCTACAGATTCATGTGGTGCATCCTATAATTGGTTGACTGAAGGAAGAGAAGACAAGTGCTTTGCTTGCTAATGGTTCTTAGAGTAACCCAGAAGTGTTACTCTAGAGAACCCTAACTAATGTATTTTGTCTTTTTGATCCTGAGTTTCATCTCCATCAATTTATCTGCAAGATTTAAAGTATCATTTTCTTAATAGATTGTGTAGCATCTCACAGTGTAAATGTACCATTTTTATTATCCATTAATCAGTTTATGGACACCTTGGCTGTTTCCAGTTTCTGGCTATCATGAATAAAGCAACAACAAAGCTTTAGACAAATTAACTAAAACATAGATCAAGAAGATCCAAATTAATAGAATTACAAATTAAAATAAAGATATTACAGTATACACTGAGTAAATCAGAGAATTATAAGGACATAATTTAAAAATTTGTATTCCAACAAACCAGAAAACTTGAAAGAAATACATTCCTTGGTTTATCTAACCAAAGTTAAATCAAGATGAAATAAACAATTCAAATAGACCTATAACATATAATGATATAAAATCAGTAGTTACCAATTCTTTAATCAAAACAAACAAACAACTCAGGACAAAATTCACTCCACATAGAATTATACCAGACCTTCAAAAAAGAACCAATGCCAATATTCCTTAAATTATTCTGCAAAATAGAAACAAGAAAAGTTTTAAATTCTGTTTTATAAAGCCATCATTACCTTGATATAAAAGTCACACAAAGTCCTAACAAAAATGTAGACCATTGTTTTTGTATGTATATAGATGAAAATATTTTCAATAAATGCTTGTAAATTGAATTAATGAACATCAAAAATATTATCATAATCAAGTTAGCTTCATCCCTGAGATGCAAAACTCATTTAACATATGTAAATTAATAAATGCAATTCACCATATGAATATACTAAAAGACAATATATGTAGTTTCATTCTTAGACATGTAAATCTTTTGATTGTTCTGGACCATTGTTGAAGATAGAATTCTTCACTAAAACATCTGGTCCAAGCCCTTTCTTGGTTGAGAAACTTTTAATTACTGATTCAATTTCTTTAGAGGTTATGGGGCCATTTAAATAGTTTACCTGATCTTGATTTAACTTTGGTGAGTGATATCTGTCTAGAAAATAGTCAATTTTGTTAAATATTGTCCAATTTTGTGGAGTACATTCTTTAGACATAAGGCCTAATGATTTGAATTTCCTAAGTGTCCAATATTATGCCCCCTATTTCATTACTGATTTTACTTATTTTGGATACTTTCTCTCTGTCTCTTGGTTAGTTTGGCTAAGGGTTTGTCTATCTTGTTGATTTTCTTGAAGAACCAGCTCTTGGTTTCATTAATTCTTTGTATTGTATTCTGTTTTTTACTGATTGTTTTCAGCCCTGATTTTGATCATTTCCTGCCTTCTACTTCTCTTTGGTGTGCTTAATTCTTTTTTACTAGTACTTTCCGATGTGCTTTTAAATTGCTTGTATGAGAATTTTCTAACTTCTTTATGGAGGCACTTATTGCTTTGAACTTTCTTCTTAACACTGCTATTCTTTGTGTCCCATAAGTTTGGGTATGTTGTGCCTTCATTTTCATTGAATTCTAGAAAGTCTTTAATTTCTTTATTTCTTCCCTGACCCAGAGATCATTAAGTAGAGAGTTGTTCAATTTCCATGAGTATGTAGGTTTTCCAGTGTTTCTGTTGTTGCTGAAGTCCAGATTTAATCCATGGTGATCTGTTTACATATAAGGCTTTATTTCAATTTTCTTGTATCTGTTGAGGCTTGCTTTGTGACCAACTATATGGTCAATTTTAGACAAGAATCAATGGAGTGCTGAAAAGAAGGTATATTCTTTTGTGCTTGGGTAAAATATTCTATAGCTGTCTGTTAGGGTTATTTGATTCATAATGTCTGTTTGTTCCATTATTTCTCTATTTAGTTTTCATCTAGATGACATGGCATGTGGTGAGAGAGGGATGTTGAAGTTTCCCACTATTAATGTATGGGGTTTGATGTGCTATTTAAGATTTAGCAACGTTTCTTTTACAAATGTGGGTACTCTTATGTTTAGGGCATAGATGTTCAGAATTAAGATATCATCTTGGTAGAGTTTTTCTTTGATGAATATGAAGTGCCCTTCTCTGTCTCTCTTGATTAATTTTGGTTGAGAATCTATTTTACTAGATATTAGAGTGGCCGCTCAAGCTTGTCTTTGAGTCCGTTTCTTGGAAAACTTTATTTCCAGCCCTTTACTCTGAGGTAATGTCTACATTTACTTCTGAGGTGTTTCTTGTATGCAGCAGAATGATGGACCCTGTTTTTGCATCCATTCTGTTAGCTTGTGTCTTTTTAATGGGGGAACAGAGTCTACTGATGGTGAGAGATATGAATGATCAGTGATTGTCATTTCCTGTTATTTTGATGTTGGTGGTATTGTTATTGTATCTATATGCTTCTGTGCTTGTGTGTGTGTGTGTGTGTGTATGCATGTGCTTTCCTTGATTTTGCTTATATGGAATTACTTTTTTCCTGTTTTTTTTTCTTGGATGTAGGTATCCTTCTTGGGTTGGAGCCTTTTTTTCTTGTATCTTCTGTAGAGCTTGATTTGTGGAGAGATATTGTTTTACTCTAGATTTGTCTTGAAATGTCTTGTTTTCTCCATCTACGGTGATTGAAAGTTGTGTTGGGTATAGTAGTAGGTTGCCACCTGTGATTTTTTTTGGAGGTTGCAAAAATATCTGTCCAGTCCCTTCGAGCTTTTACAATCACTGTTGAAAAATCAGGTGTAGTTCTGATAGGTTTGTCTTTGTTTAGGAACTGGCCATTTTCCCTTGCCACTTTTAATGTTCTTTCTTTGTTTTGTAGATTTTTTTGTTTTGAATATTATATGCCAGGAGTCTTTTCTTTTCTGGTCTAGTCTAACTGGTGATCTATAAGCTTCTTATATGTTTATTGGTACCTCTTTCTTTTGGTTGGGAAAGTATTTTTCTATGACTTTGTTCTGGACAAATTTCTGGACCTTAGAGCTAGTACTCTTTGCCTTCATCTATTCCTATTATTTTTAGGTTAGGTCTTTTCATGGTATCCCAGATTTCCTGGATGTTTTGTGTCAAAATTTTTTTAGATATAACATTTTCTTTGACTGAAGTATCAATTTTCTTCTATTGTATGTTCAATGCCTGAGATTCTTTCTTCTTTTTCCTGTATTCTGTTGTTGATGCTTGCATCTGTTGTTACTGTTCTCTTCCTTAGGTTTTCCATCTCCAGGATTGTCCCACTTTGTGTTTTCCTTATTGCTTGTATTTCCACTTTCAGGCCTTGCACAGTTTTATTTATTTCCATGACCTGTTTAATTGTATTTTCCTGTATGTCGTTAAGGAATTTATTTCTTCCTTCTTTAAAGAACTCTATCTCTTTGATTGCATGTCCCTATATTTCTTTAAGGGGTTTATTCATTCATTTTCTCTTTAAAGGTCTGTATCATCTTTATAAAGTTAGATTTAAGGTCATATTCTTGTTTCAGTTGTGTTAGTATATACATGGTGGCTGTAGTTAGGTAGCTATGCTTTGGAGCTATCTTATTGCTCTGCCTCTTTTTAGTTGTGTTTTTTTAAGGGGCATTAGCCATCTGTATGCTTTTGGTTCCTGGATATTCTTGTTATAGTAGTAGTGGTATTGGGAGGAGGGTCAACCTCGATGGTTGATATGGCAAGTCTCTGATGAATATCCTTGGGCTGTATGGTTCCAAACAATCAGGCCTGTATGGTCCAGGAGCCTCAGGTCTAATGAAGGTGAGTAGAAAGGTGGTAGGAAAATGGAGATCTCTCTGGGCTAGCAGGCTGCTCAGTGCAGCTTGGCTTGTCACAGAGGATTCAGCCAGCAGGGAAGATTGGTAGAGGAAGGGAAGGAACCTGTATTGTTCAGGTGTTTGATGGAGGGGGAGGAGAGGTGCAGGTAAATGGAAGTCCCCATGGGATTGCTACTCTATATTTAAAGTGCTATTTTATCATTTAATAATCTAGCCCTTCTTTACATAGAGAAGTATTCCAATAGAATGAAAGCAAAACATAAAATCTTTTATCAACTCAGCTCTGTATCTCATCCTATATTTCATTCATATACCGGCTAATAGATTTACAAGTAAATACAAATACAATCACTAAAATTATGCTGATTATAACTATTATCAATAGAATAGGTTATTAAATATAATTATGTATATTCTAATTATATGGAAATATAGATATTCAATTTAAGGATTGCAAAAGTCTAATCCAATCAGAATTTAGCTAGAAATCCAGGATTATGGTTTACATGTTAGCTCCAGATATTTATGAAGTTCCTCTGGGTATAGTTCTTAATAGTCTATGAATCATAAAATCTCTTCTGCACCCGCCCCTACCAACCACACAAAATGTGCAAGTGGAATGATATTCATATAGTTACATTAGATTTGAAAGTTCAAACAAAGAACTGAAAGGCATGTTCCTAATAATGACTGGATTTTAATTATACTGATATACTCCGTAGGTATATATCTATATATTCCTCATTCATAAGTGAAGGGCTGAATTTGGTTCCTTGGCAGTTGGACAATGTATGTAGTTTATCTCAAATTCTTTTTTTCAAATTGTTCTTCCTTTGCCATAATAGCCATCTTTATTTTGACAATTCTATTTAAATCAGTTACAAAATTAAAATAACCAGGGAGCACTTTCTATCCCTAACAGTTAGGACAATATCTCTAAATAATCAATGAAATAGCACAATGATAGCTATATACTTTACAAATCTTGGAAGAGACATAAATATGCAGGTCAAAGAAGCCCCTAAAATCATTAAAATAGTTGACCACAAAAGGGTTTTTTATGTATATTATAATCAAATTTTAAAACATTGAAACAAAAAGAATTCTGAAAATGAGAGAAAGCATATAAAAAAAGAATCATCCTTGTCTGGACAAAGACAACAACAACAGACATGCTAAAATAGAGAGAGAAAAGTCTGCAATGCCTCAATGCTACACAAAGAACTTTGAGTAAGTGTAGAATGCTGTCAATGGAAGAAATTATCTTCTCTAGAAGAAAGCACACCAATTAGTTACTCAATAGCAAATGATTATACCTAAAAATATTCATGCAGGTAACATTATACAGGCTGAGCAGGTTATATTTAGGAATACATATTTATATACATAATTACATGTAACAATTGATGAAAAAAGAGGGCATATTTTTTTCACATTTCACATTCACACGTAAATTTACTGAACACTTTCTTTTTTATTTTATTTTATTTCATTTATTTACATTCCAGTCACTTCCCCCAGTCCCCCCTATCACAGTTCCTCATCCCATTTCTCTTTTCCCTTGTTTCCAAGAAAGCACCCCTCCACCATACCTCCCTCTTCCCTGGGGCCTCAAATCTATCAAGGATTAAGTACACTTTCTCCCACTTCAGCCAGACCAGGCTGACCTCTGCTACATATGTGCCAGGGACCTCTGATGAGCCCATGTGTGCTCCTGGTTGGTGGCTCAGTCTCTGGGAGCTCCTGAGGGTCTGGGTTAGTTAAGTCTGCTGGTCTTCTAATGGGGTTGTTCTTCCTTTCAACTTCTTCAATCTTTCCCTTAATTCGACCTTATTCCCAACTTCAGTCCAATGGTTGGGTATATCTACCTCTGCCTCTGTCAGCTACTGGTAGGGACTCTCAGAGGACTGCCATGCCAGGCTCCCATCTGTAAGCACATTATAGCATCAACAATAGTGTTAGGTCTCGGTAACCCCCTCCCCGTGAACTGGATGCCAAGATGAACCAGTCATTCAACTCCCTTTCATTCAGTCTCTTCTCTATTTTTGTCCCTGCAGTTCTTTTAGACAGGAACAATTTTGGGTCAGATATTTTGACTGTGGGTTAGTAACCCTGTCCCTCTACTTGAGGCCCTGTCAATCTACTGGAGGTAGACTCTTCATTTTCCCTCTCCCCAATGTTGAGCATTTTGGCTAAGGTCACCCCCAATGACTCCTAATAGCCTCTCACCTCCCAAGTCTCTGGTACTTTCTAGAGGGACCCCCTCCATATCTCACCCTCTCCCCGAGGCTACTTATTCTCATTCATTATCTTGACCCTCTGGGCTTCTCTCCTGTTCCCACCCCGATATCTGATCTTGTTCCCCTTTGCTCTTCTCCCTCCCCTCTCCCACCCATGTACTTCCCTCCCTCTGCCTCCCATGATTATTTCCTTCCCCCTTCTAAGTGGGATAGAAGCATCTTTACTCAGGTCTTTCTGCTTATTTCACTTCTTGTGGTTTGTGGTTGTATCCTAGGTAGTCTGTACTTTTTGGCTAATATCCACTTATCAGTGAGTACATGCCATGCATGTCCTTTGGAGGTCTGAATTACCTCATTCAGGCTGGTGGTTTTAGTTCTTGGACCATTTTGTTCAATTCCTTTATCTACTTGATCGTATTTTCCTGTATTTCTTTAAGGTATTTTTTTCTTCTTTAAGGGCTTCTACCTGTTTACCAGTGTTTTCCTGTATTTCTTTAAAGGGGTTCTTTATATTCTCCTTACTATAACACCTACACATCCTAGCTGTCATCTTCATGAGATGTGATTTTTAGGTCATCAGCTTGTTTTTCATGTGTGTTACTACATCCAGGGCTTGCTGTAATGGGAGAACTGGGTTCTGATGGTGCCAAATTGAATTGGCTTTTGTTGCTTTTAATTTTGTGCTTGCATCTGGACATCTGGTTCTCTCTGGCATTAATTGGCCTGGGCCTCCAGTCTCCTTGGAGGCAGGTACTGTTGTCTCTGGTTAGGGTGGACCTCCTATGTCTCTGATTAGAGCAGGTCTCCTGTGTCCCTGGTTACTGTGGACTTCCTGCGCCTTTGCTTACTGCAGACCTCCTGGGGGCCGTGCAAGCTGAAGCCTCTGATTTGGCCTGGGTGAGGAAGTGGGACAGAAGAAAGGTAGAACTCTGGGGTGGGTGGTTGGGGAAATGGGTCTCTGGGCCAGCTGGGCCCCATGTTTGTCCTAGCTGGTGTGGGTATTTAGACTACATTCCACCTGTGTCTTTGGTTTCTGTGGACCTCCTGGGATGTAAGCAGGTTTAAGCATTTGGGTGGGTATGGAGCTACTAAACTGGATCAGTCAGGTGGGAAGGTGGGCCAGAAGAAAGGTGGAACTCTAGCAGGGGGAGGTTTGGTGGGGGGAGTTTCAGCATCAGCTGGACTCTGTGGGTGTCCTAGCTGGTTTGGGTTTTTGGGTGGATTCTAACTGTGTCTTTGGACCTCCTGGGAAGCATGCAAGCTATAGCATTTGAGCGGGTGTTGGGGCACTGAACTGGTCAGGATGGGGAAGTGGGCTGCAAGCAAGACGCCATAAATTTAAAGAGAGAAAGACAGGTATATGATAGGGTTAGGAGGGGACTAAATGGGAAAGGAGAAATGATGTGATTATATTATAATATCTAAAACAAAGAATTAATAAAAATAATCATCACCAAAAAAAGTAAAAAGTAACTGTTAACATCTCAACAAATTTAGTAAAGTAGGAGAGACTAAGATGAAAAAATAATAATAAAAGGTTGTACTAATAATGATTTGTTTAGAAACTTCAAATAAAATCTTAAAACATAAGGAAATTTGATATGCAGCCATATGATCGAGTAGTCCTATTGACACTCATTAGATAGGAATGTAGAGAGTTAGCAAGCACATTAGGTAAAACACAGCAGAGCCTCTTAATAATTTCTAGTAAGGCCTTACCACCACCTGAAGGCAAACATGCTTCCCTTGAATGACAGGACTTACCCTTCTGTTGAGGGAATTATTAAAAAACGAATCCACCCTGCAAACTCCCTTTCCCACCAGGTCACGTTCTTGAACTGGTACCATCTGGCATCACCGTGTCCCAGCAGGATCTTGTTATTTTCTTCCAGCTAGCAGCAACATCTTGCTCACATGCAACTTTTTATACACCCCCACAATCATTCATCTAACAAGTGCCTAGTATCCGGTTGGTAATGTATGACTCTTAAGGCTTTAATATCCAATCAGGTTTACATAATAATAAGATCACAATTTACAAGACGCCAATGCAATAATTTCAGAACTAAATAATAAAGAAAATATTTTGACCCAATTAATTTAAACTTGTAAAAACCTTAGCCTGGTTATAACCATGCAGGATCTGACTCATGGTCTGACTCCATGATGAAGAGCCTTCTCCTCCTGCTCCCTGACCTTTTTCTTTCTCTGACTCTAGCTCCACCTCTCTATTCCTATCCAATCACAGGCCTGTTACTGCCCTAATGTGATTGGACAGAGAAAATGCTACAATACCCACTATTAACCATTAGTGGTAATTGACCACTAATTATTTATCATGAACAGCACATCACATACTAGGTATTATCTGAGCCATTTTTACCAAGTTGGAATGCAAAACCACAGTCCATTATCAAGTAAAAGTATATTATACATGATTAAACTCAAGAAGATTCAGAAACCACAAGTATATAACATGAAGAACAGCCCAAATTCCTTCCATGCTTATTTATGTCATAAAAATTTTCTATATGCATTTTTTGACTATTGTTATCTCACTAATAGCCTCTATGATTAGCTTATAGAAAGATGACTTGCCTAAGGCCAGGGAATAGTTTAAGTACAGTTTTTAATGGTGTGTAGGTAGTACCACATTTTGCTTTATGAGGACCAAAGGTACAGATATGAAATCATAATCCGATTCATTTTTCAGTAACCAATAGCTTGAGGGGCTAAATGAGAACATAGATGGAGACATGTTTGAAACATATGTGAGGAAAATGGGTAGAGAAGGGGTATATGAATATCCTTACTGGAATAGATACCTATTCAAAGAGTAGATTTGCCTTTTCTCCACATCATTATTCTGCCAAAACCCATCTGTGGATTTATAGAATGTCTCATCCACCATTACTGGAACAATTTAATTCAAAGCCAAAAAAGCATGATAATGGCCTCATGTAATTTACTGGCTTTAAATCTCACTACTTTCAAGGCCAGCCTGGTCCTCAGAGTGAGTTCCAGGACAGCCAGGACTACACAGAGAAACCCTGTCTTGAAAAAAACCAAAATAAAATAAAATAAAATAAATCTCACTACTATTTTTAAACAGCTAACCTGATAGAATGGTATAGTGTTATGGAAAGCACAATGAATTAGAAGAGGATTAAAGGGGAAGAAAATGAGAGAGAAGGTTAACATTCGGAAAGTGGGAAGGGAAAACTAACATGAAAGAACTTTTAGAAAACCTTATAGCAACTCTATTCTCTCTCTCTCTCTCTCTCTCTCTCTCTCTCTCTCTCTCTCTCTCTCTCTCTCTCTCTCTCTCTCCTTGACTCCAAATAGATAATAGATAGATAGATAGATAGATAGATAGATAGATAGATAGATAGATAGACAGACAGACAGACAGACAGACACAGCTCCCCAAGTAGACATATTATGCCACCCAGCCACCCAATCAAAAATCCCAGTGCTAGGAATGAGTTACAACTTGCTGAGTCATTGGACAAAGAGGTCACAGAAAACCCTCAAACATCATAGGCTATTGCCAAGGCTGTTAGTATGAGCTTCTTAAAGTGAAATTTTGCTGCCTAGATAGCAATATAGTAGATAATTGAAGCCTAGTTTCTAGAATGCTGTATGTGCTCTGGTTCAGCACCAAATATATGGTAATGTTTCTCCCATAGTCATATTTTATGAGTTCAGTATCAAAGGATAAAAATCAGACTTATACCACACATCATGACCCCAGTGGCCTTTTGCTCTGTTGGCCCAGATCTACAGGGGAAATGAGCCAGAAGCTTAGATGTTCTTCTGGTCATTTTGAACTCATGATTAACTTGAAGTCTAAGAAAGGATTTACAGTGTTAGGAAGGAGGAATTATCTAAACTATTGGGGAAAAACTGACTAGTATTCCACAATGGAGGAAACAAAGAGTATCTCTGAGGTGCAAAATATCCTTTACAGTGTTTCATAGTATAGCCATATCGGACAATTAAAGTTGATAGATAGAAAACTAGGAACCAAATCCAAGCAGAATAACAAATGTGCCAGACACATTGGAAATGAAAGTGTGAGTCATCTCTCAAAGTAAGAAGTTAATACACATATACAAGAGAGAAAGAGACTTAGACACACAAAACTAAGTACAAATTTATACACAAATAAAATTAAGTACAAATTTAATTGATAAAATAGATTGCTATAGGAAATAGTATTCTGGAAGTATAAAATTTCACAAGGTTTTGTGAACTATAAAAATTTAGGGTATTCATTACTATCAAAAAAATCCATAAACAAAATGTTTTAGGGGTTCTTTAGTAGAAGCCAAAATATGACTAACATCATTAAATTGTGGGGAAATAAACTAATATTAATAGCTTAGATATACAAAACAGAGAAAATAATTTCACCTTCTTGATACAGAAAAAGTGCTTCTCCTAATGTAGAAGAAAAGAACTGACTCCCAAAATGTACCCTCTGATTCTATGTGTATCACGTGGCACATGTATGTACAAACATTCACGTAAACAAGCAACCAAACAAATAAATAATAGAATGTGACTAAAACTAAAGATATATTTTAAGAGAATTTATTTTTACCAGAAACTCATTTCAGATAGATGTATATGCTTATAATCATAGAAGTCAGTAAATAGAAGCCAGAGTATCAGTATTTCAAATCCAGCATTAGCTATATTACAAAGGCCAGCATGCTCATTTCAGATTCTTAATTTGGGTTCTTGTTTTCTTTCTTGTGTGTAGTTGAGCCAACAGATTGTCAATTTTGTTTATCTTCTCAAAGAACCAGCTCTTTTATTCATAGGATCTTTATATTGTTTTCCTTATTTTTCTTACATAATCTCTACTTTGATTTTTTTTATTAAATTTTGCGATTGTGTGTGTTTGGATATGGTTTGTTTTTGTTTTTCTTACTTATTGAGTTAGATCACAAAGTCACTAATTTGTACTTTTTCTTAGTTTTTTAATATAGCATTCAGAGCTATAGTTTTCCCTAGTAGGACTGTTTTTTAATGTGTTCCACAGAGTTTGTTGTGTGGTATATTCATTTTAATTCAATTCCAGGAGAATTTTTTTATTTCTTGATTTCTTCTTTGATCAGTTCATCACTTACCAATGAGTTGTTTAATTTTCAAGAGTGTGATGGCAAATCTTGGTTGTCAACTTGACCACATATGGAAACATTTAAACACAAGTAGCTGGGCAGACCTGTGAACCAAAATCAATATCACATTCATGAAATAACTGTAGAAATTAATGCTACTATTAAGGACTTAAAGGATGCAGAGGTAGGTGTTCCATCTACATCTTTCTTTAACTCCTTGTCTCAGACAGTGTTCTATTGCAGGGAAAAGATATCATGATCAAAGAAACACAGAAGAAACCATTTAATGTGGGCTTGCTTACTGTTTCAGAAGTTTAATGTATCAACATAACGGTGGGGAACACCACACTAGAGTAGTACGTGAGAGCTAAATCCTGTCCCACAGGCAGGACTAGGGAGTTCATCCTGGAACGGGTTTGTGAAACATCAAAACCACCCCCACACTTGTTGACACACTTCAACAAGGCTACACCTAATCAAGGACATGTCTCTTAAATGTTGTAATTCTTTCAAAGAGTTATACTTCCTGGTGAGTGACTATTCAAATATATGAGTCTATGGGGGCCATTGTTATTCAAATTACCAGAATCCTGTATCTTGTCTGTGCAGAAAACATATGGATTATGGAGAATGACAGCTGACTATCACAAAAATAATTAAATATTGACTTCTGTTGTAGCTGCTGTACTAGATATTGTGTTCTTACATGAGGAGAGCAACACATCTCCTGATGTACAATATGCAGCTATTGATCTAACAATTGCCTTTATCTCAGTACTTGTCCAGAAGAACCACCAAAAGCAGTTTGCCTTCAGTTGTCAAGGCCAGCAGTATACTTACGTAAGTATATCTCGGAGGTTTACTAACAATTTAACCATATGTCATAAGTTATTTAGCAATGATCTTGTCTGTTCCACAAAATATTATAGTGGTCCAGTACGTTGATGATATTATGCTGATTAGACCAAGTGAACAGGAGCTATCAACCACTTTGGAACTATTATTAACACATATGTGCATAAGAGGATGAAAAATACATCCAACAAAAATTCAAGACCCTATTCCCTCAGTAAAATTTTAAGGAATCTAGTGGTGTGGGTTATAGAGAGATATTACTTCTAAGGTGAAAGATAAGTTATTGTGCCTGGTTCTTCCCACCCCTTAGAAAGAAACACAGCATTTAGTGGTCCTACTTGGTTTCCTCAATTATGTGTGTGATGCTAGTCCATATGCCAAGTAACCTGGAATGCTGCTAGCACTAGGTAGGGCCTAGAACAAGACAAAGCCTTTCAGCAAGTGCAGGCTGATGTGCAGTATACTCTACCACTTGGAGCATAGGATCCAGCAGAACGTGTGTGTAGGAGTGGCAGATTGGAGATGCTGCTTGGAGCGTTTGGAAGATCATTATAGTAAAGCACAGAGGAGGTACTTAGGATTTTGGAACAAGGCTCTATCACAATCTGTAGAAATCTACTCTCCTTTTGAAAGAAAGACCTTGGCCTGCTACTTGTCTTTAATAGAAACTAATCATTTGAAAGGGGGTCTATCAAGTTAACAAGGGGCCTGAGCTGCTCATCATTAGGTGGGTATTATCTGACCAACCAAGCCATAAAATAAGTTGTTCACAGTGTTATATTCATTATCAATCCTGAGCAAGTCCTGAAAGCATGGAAAAGTTATGTGAGGAAGTTTCCCAACTGATTTTGGCTCCTCCTGCCATTAAAAGACACCATGTGCCTTTCTTCCAGAATGCAGAGAAAAAAATCTGAAAGTGAGTTGAAAGCTTCCTTCCTATTATTTAGCCTTGTTCAGCCAGCTGGGATAAAATATAGCAATGGTTTTATAATCAGGCTGCAATGTAAAATATAAGGGGTTAGTGCCTAGTAGGTCCATGACTGGGAGGACTTGGACACCAGGGTTGACCTACTATTTTTGTTTCACTAAATGGGCATGTTGTCAAGTTTCCTGTTAAATATTTATATTTATATTATACCTGTTAAATATTTATATTTATATTTATACTGTGAAGTGAGAACTCTTCACAGTCTTAATCACATGGGTGTTTTCTTCTTAGTGAATGGCATTTAGTAAAGAAACTCATACATAGATGATTAAGGTACTGATAACAAGTGACTGTTGAGTACTCAGCTAGAGTTCCTATATCAATTTTTCTGAGGATCAAGGACCTTTGTGAAACAGTGAACAAAGCTAACATAAGAACTAAACAATAAGAAAGAAGACCTGAAATGCTGTCTTATGAACATTGCATGGCCATAGCACTCATGAACTTGCATATCTTCAGTTCCCTGAATAGTGGTTGCATAAGATATTCAGTCATAGACAAGGGAGGGAGAAGATGTTCATAGAATATTATCTTTCCAATGAAGTTAATGGCACTAGAGAGCTGCTGGAAACCAGGGAGTTGTCTTCAGGTATGTAGTCATTGATAAGTCACTCATACTGCAGTCAATAATTTCATACCAATGTCCATTGAGTGGGCTTGGTATAGTTAGGTAGATGATAGATAGATAATAGATAAATAGATAGATAGATAGATAGATAGATAGATAGATAGATAGATAGAATATGTATACAAATACATATGTATGTTTATGTATGTATTGTGCGTATGGTCAAAATACATAACATTCAAATTTCCTCAATGAGACTTAGTATTAAATACAGTAAATACATACAAACAATAGTGAAAAATAAATTTAAAGGTCTCTTTTAGAAATTGTAAAGGGTGGCCGGACAGTGGTAGTGCAGGCCTTTAATCCCAGCGCTTGGGAGGCAGAGGCAGATGGATTTCTGAGTTTGAGGCCAGCCTGGCTTACAGAGTGAGTACCAGGACAGCCAAGACTATACAGAGAAACCCTGTCTTGAAAAACCAAAAAAAAAAAAAAAAAATTGTAAAAGGTGGTGGATAAGAATAAAATATAGAACAAATCAGTGAATATTTTTATTAACTATCTGTACTATAAATCTCTTTTTATCTCTAACACATATCTTCTTCCAATTGTGATTCACCTTCATTCTTCAACAACAGATATTCTCTATTAGGCTGAAGAGAAAAATCAAGGATAAAAACTGATGAGAGATGACATCACATATGTGAATAAGTGACATGTTAAGGAATGGCTACCCTGATATATCGCATGAATTCAAAGCCATTTACTATGTCTAGTTTGTGCAGTTGTGAGGTAATGTTCAGAACACAATTTGTTACCTAGAAATAAGCTACATACATACCAACTCATTCTCTAGATTCAGAGACTTATTTTTCAGAGCTATCCACTTTGAATTTTTCTTATGATATACTTTCTATCACATCCTCAAACAACTTTTTCATGCTGTTGGAAATTCAACTCTCCATGCCTCTACTTAATTTTTTTGTGTTTGATATAAAGTGATTAGATAACAAATCATCATTTATTCACAGTTAATATTTTAAATAAATCATATTGTATAAAATTTAAAACATTTACATTAACTATCTTTGAATATGTGAACAAAGACAAAATATACAAATCATACTTGAAACTTCTTCTTTATAGCTACTTTTATTTGGACCTTTTTCCTCCTACTGACTTGCCTCATCAAGCCTTGATAAGTTGCTTTGTGCCTAGTCTTGCTGTAACTTGTTATACTATTTTCACTTGATATCCTAGAAGGCCTACTCTTTCCTGAAGGAAAAAGGAGGCAGAATGAATCTGGGAAATTAGTTAGGTTGGGGAGAGACTGGGAGGAGTGGAGGGAGATACATACATACATACGTATAAGTTGATACAAACAACAAAAACAGTAACAACAACAGCAACAAAGGAATTCTATTCTCTTTCCCATTCCCATTAAGATCTTTGCATTCCCCCTTAAGCCCTCCTTATTACCCACTTCTCAAGGTCTATGGACTATAGCATTATTGTATTTTACTTTACAGCTAATATCCATTTATAAGTGAGTACACACCATGTTTGTCTTTTGGGGTCTGGGTTATCTCACTCAGGAAGAATTTTTCTAGCTCCATCTATTTGCCTGCAAATTTCATGATATCATTGTTTTTAACAGATGAGTAAGTAGTACTCCGTTGTGTAATTGTACCACATTTTTTATATATTCTTCAGTTGAGGGGCATCTAGATTGTTTCCAGTTTCTGCCTAGTACAAATAAAGTTGCTGTGAAAATAGTTGAGCAAGTGTCTTTGTTATAGGATAGAGTGTCCTTTAGGAGTGGTATAGCTGGGACTTGAGGTAGACTGATTTCCACTTTTCTGAGAAACTGCCATATTGCCTTCTAAAGTGGCTGTACAAGTTTTCACTACCCCCAGCAGTGGAGGCTTGTTCCCAGGCTCCATATCCTCACCAGCATGAGTGGTCAGTTTTGTTTTTGATCTTCGCCATCCTGACAGCTGTGATGACTAAGGTTGTTGAACATTTCTTCAAGTGCATCTCATCCAGTAGAGACTCCTCCATTGAAAACTCTCTGATTTAGATATGCATCCCCTTTTCTAAGTGGGTTATTTCTTTGTGGATGTCTAGTTTCTTGAGTTCTTCATATAGTTTGAATATTTGTTATGGCTGAGCAGCTTGGTGCTCTTGTAGGAATTTCACCAGTGGGAACAGGTGCTGTCCCTAACTTTCGCTACTTGGTCGACACTTTTCCTCCTATAGGGTTGTCTTGTGTAACCTTGACATGAGGTTATATACCTGGTTTTATTGTAGCTTGCTACAACATGTTTGGTTGATTTCCTGGGAGGCTTACTCTTTTCTGAGGGAAGCTAGGGGAGGAGGTAGATTTGGAAAAAAGCAGAGGTTATAGGATGAGACTAGGTAGATGAAAGTTGCAGTTGGAATATAATATATATGAGAAAAGAACAGAAAGAGAGAAAGGAAGAAAATAAGAAAGAAAGAAAGAAAAAAAGAAAGAAAGAAAGAAAGAAAATAAAAAAGAAAGAAAGAAAGAAAGAAAGAAAGAAAGAAAGAAAGAAAGAAAATATTGTAAAGATACTGACCTGTCAGACACAGTATACTTATTTTACCTTTTCCATACAGTTGTGGAATGTTTCAATTTAAGGTAAAGTTGCAAAATATAAATACTTGTTTAGAAAACATAGCTGTACAATATAACAATAAATATTCAGATAAACCCAGACAGAAGTAATTGGCATGTATCTAATATTATGAAAAATAACACATTTTTACTAATATAGTACTATGTCAGGCAAGATCAAGAAAGACTCTTCTATTTCAGTTCTAGCAATTTTGTGCTTTTTTAACACAACAGCAAAAGTAACAATATTATTATTTAGTATTTGTTACCGTTAGACACCATATATACATACATGTATATGTGTATATACATATATGTACATATATATATATGTATATGTATATAGTTTCAACATCAACAATGGTTACACACAATTACTGTGACCTCTCCCAAGCTGATTCAGACCTTGCCTTGCCACAAGCAGTCAGCCCACCTAGGGTGAGGCTTCATGACTCAAAGCCCTTTTGTTTAAGTCACCTCTCTGCCTCTCTCCAAGTTCCTACTAACAGCTATGCCCTGCTGAATTGCTTTGCCTGCCTTCAAGACCGAGCATCAGAATGCTAATTTGGCCTGAGATCCTGGCAAACTGAGGGAGGGGTTTTCTCTGCCTGCTTGATTTGTAGTAGCATAATACACTTTGGACTGTGAGCAGAAACCATTTCAGTCCCATTTTTAGTTTTTCCTCTCCCCATCCGATTCCCTTAATTTCCCCCTTCCCCTCTTCCAGAAGACCACATTCATGTGTAGTCTCTGGTGGCTGTAACAATTACAACAAATTTATAGGTGAAGAAAGTAAAGATAAGTGTACATACTTATATTGTATATATGTGGTGACATGCATTGGCTTTTGTGCAGAAACAACCTGCTCTCTGTGCTGCTGTTGGACAGTCAGTGTTTTAATGTTTCTACAGTTTTCCTATTGCACGATTTCATATTCTGCCAATGGTGAGTGGCACCCATTCTTTGTAACCGTTTAGTGCTGTAAAGAAATATTCCAAGTGTCATTAGGATTGTCGCTGCCAGAACTGATATGCATGGATGGCACTTAAAATAAATATATTATGACAACTGTAAAAAAAATAAATAAATAAAATAAAAATTAAAAAAAAGAAAGTAAAGATAAAAAAACTTTAAAAAAATTGCTCAAAGTTTTAGAAATAGAACAAACTTGTGGGGTTTCAATTCAAATTTGCAACATCTCTCTATGACAACGAAACAGATCCTGTACTTGAATGGTCCTGTAACATCCAAAAAGACTTGGAATACAAGATACTCAACAATGAATTACTGAAGCAAACAATAGTATTTTAGAGCTAGACTTCAAATTTTAAATAAAGATATTTTTGCATAAGAATAGAAATGAGGCAAATATATATTAACATGTATTGTATGTTTTGCTTACCTGAGGCAACAAAATGAGTATATACTTACTTAAAAATAAGCTAGCTCTCAAATTAAATGTGTCACTTTATACCTAATTTTAATACTACATTTCTTTATGAACTTCTATATGCAAAAAAACTTCAGATATTAAAAATGTATCTTTGAAGCTGTTGCTTCTTTGAGAGGCAAGAGCTTATGTTTTTATAGGATGCTAAGTCTCTGGTGACAGCTTGCTTTTATAGTTCTTTATATCCGTTAAATCAGGGAGAAACAATCTCATAGTATATCAGAACATTAGGCATTCTAATCTAGCTTCATCACACATTCTAGATTACAAAGAAAACCAATTTTTTATCATTTAGTTTTTAAAACAGAACAAAATTCGAGGGTTAAGTGTGATTTTGCTAGTACTTTTCCCAGAATAAAGCTACTGTTCAGAAGCATATTGATTAAAATTAAGACGTAGGTTGAGGTAGTTCAAGGAAAATAGAAATCACATTCCAATTTTACATAAAACATTATCATAAACATTTTAATCTACTTTTCATAATTCTCATGTTAGAGATTTAAAAAAGGGTTAAAAGGGTAAAATGAGTCTTCCAGGACCTAGCTCAGTGTGCCTTGCTGGTCTCCATCAATGTACTTTGCTTCTTATCATGAGTTAACTTTGGATTAGGAAAAATTCTCTTTGCTTTTGGATCTTTAGCAGTTTAGAAAATTGATCATTTACCTATCATCCAAAGATCATTTTAGATTAAAAAAATCTAATTAACATTATTGGTAATAAACCAAATGGAGTAGAAATGAATCATATATTTTAAATTTTAACTTCATTTTCCTTCTCAATAACCATATAATATTGAAAACTAAGTGCAAGCATTATAAAATTTTAAGAATAGTTTGAGCTATTTTATTTAAAATATAAAATGTATCATGAATTCAGCAGTTAATGGTATTCTCATACAAAAAAATCAATAGTAAATGGGTCCATTATACCTATTATTCATAGCTAAGTTCTAAAAGACAGTCTATTTAAGTAATCTACTTTCTATGATTAAAACATCACAGATATTCAATTGATTAATTACTTGCTACATCACTCATCTGATAGCAGTAATCTTCACACTAACTGAGAATATAGATTGCTAAAGTATTAATCTATTAGGTTCAAATTTGCATTAGAATCCAAACAATTTGATCTAGTGATTAAAATTGTTTAGTTTTATGCAAAATAATTATTTCATACTATCAAATCTTCTAATGTTAGGAATAAAGCTTGTTATGGTTCAAAATCCTAATCAAGATTTTAAATTAAAATGGACACCATAAAATATCACAAGATAGTCAAAGAGAAATACTCTGGATAAGCAAACAAGAATAGTTCATATTAAACTTCTTACAGAGTATTAACCCTTGTATATATGTGCATAGATTTCATGTATACAAGAAAATGAATCAATGTTCAAAATTATGGCAACATAACATTTTTATGAAAATACATTATAAATGTCAACACATCATCAAATGGACCCATGACCACAAAAACTAACAAACACAGCACTAGTTTTAAAACAAGCTGTTGAATCTCTCAACCCTGACTTCTTAGTATCATAAATGTAGACCAAATGTTTAAACAGGTAGATCATAGGTTAATTATCTCTTATTCTGTTAGAAAACCTCATCTTATTCTCTGGATCACTCCAAGCCTTTCACTGTATAATGTGGATTTATCTTCCCAAAGGAGAAATATTGGTTACTCATTTTTTTCTTCACTGCTGTTCTCACTTCTTGATTTCTCAAAGTATAGATAAGTGGATTCAGAAAAGGGGTGAAGATGGTGTAGAATACAGAGAGAATTTTATCCATCAGAAAGTTTGTGAAAGGCCACACATAAATGAAAATGCATGGTCCAAAGAACATGAGCACAACTATGAAATGAGATGTGCAGGTGGAAAGAGCCTTAGATGAGCCAATTGAGGAGTGGCCCCTGATGGTGACAAGCACCACAATGTAAGAGATGAGCAAAAGCAGAAAACTTATAAGAGCAATAACACCACTGGTTGAGACCATGAAGATACCAAGAACATATGTATCTATACAAGCCAGTTGGATTACCAAAGGAAGGTCACAGAAGAAACTGTCTACCACATTTGGACCACAGAAGGGTAAATAGAGGATAAAAACTAGTTGACTCATTGTATGTAGGAAGCCTACCATCCAAGAAGTTACTACAAGTCCAACACATACTTTTTGGCTCATAATTGTTGAATAGTACAGAGGTTTACATATGGCAATATACCTGTCAAAAGACATGGAAATCAGCAGTACAATTTCAGTTCCAGTGAAAAGATGCAAAAGAAAGATTTGAGAAATGCACCCCTCAAAAGAAATGGTCTTGTGGTGAGCAAAGAAGTCCATGATCATCTTTGGTGTTGCAAAGGAGGAGAGGCATATATCAATCAGAGAAAGGTTGCTGAGAAGGAAGAACATGGGGGAGTGGAGACGTGAAGTGGACAGGACAGTGAACAGAATTAAGCAGTTCCCAAGCATTGTCATTAAGTAGAAAATGGAAAATGCCACAAAGAAGAATATCTGAAGCTCAGGAGAATCAGTGAGTCCAAGTAATACAAATTCCGGTACTCTGGAATGGTTAAGCCTCTCCATCTACCCGTGGACTCTGCTCTGTAGTCATAAAAAACAAAAAACAAAAAATTACAGTTCTGGGAAAACATAATATATTTATAACAACATGTGAAGAACTTAAAACATTACTTAGTGATTATCTAATCCACTGGTTACGTAGAATCCATCTAAAAATGTTCTTAGGCACAAGATGCTTGTTTTTCTTTTGAGACGATTTAAACAACAAATACTGGATAGCACTACAGAGGCACAGCTTCTTGGATCTATCCATCAGCCAAATACAATACATGTCAGGTCCAGTATTATAGCCCTCATAACCTATCTGACTACACCCATGTTGCAGGGTGGACATTGATAGAAACAAGTGTTAAGTTTGTAGAATGTGCTAAACAATATATATATATACATATATATACATATAAATATATACACACATATATACATGTATATATATATGTATATATATACATATACATATACATACAAGAAAATAAGAGCTGAGCTCTCAAAGCTTTTACTGATGCACAAGAAGTGGAATTATTTTTGAACCAACCATTTTGACAATTTAACTAACAATTTGAATAATATGATGAGATCAAAAAAATTCACTCAATCACTATGAGAGTGACAAATTATTTAGTTTAAAATTTTAAACTCATGAAACTATTAGTGATCAAAAAAGTATACTTGTAAACACTCTATGGGAATCTCAATTTATATGATGTTATAATCCCAAAACATTTTTAAAGGTAAAAAATAAAAATATTCCACTTATCCTCCTTTGATCCAGTTTATGCAATACAAAGTTAGTGTATTAAACTGAGATAAGATGTTTAGAACCGTATTTTCAGGACTCAAATAATTTTAAAGTTAACTTTTCCATTTATAGTCCTCCTAAGTTTTGAAAACTTTATTGTTTATTAATGTCTACCAAATTGTCAAAAAACACTGTGAAATAAAATAAAATTTGGTCCTGGTTTACCAAAGCTAATGTGAGAAATGAGGCAAGATCCTCCAGTCATCTAACTAACACATTGTAGACTTTTGACTAAAGAAAGTGTGACTGACCTGTATATTAGCAAAGTACATGTTTATTAGAAAAATTGATCAAGCATAATTAGTCAAGTAATCAATAATCTAATGTTATTTTAGCTCAATTAGTTATAAAAAAATCTATGTCACCAATATAATTTCTTTCCTCCTTTTTAGTTAAATCAGTATGTTTATAGGTAAAGTCATGAGTCATTTGCTACATTAAATCATTGTAGATATATGAGTGTGTTTCATCTAAAGTTTTGGTGATAATTTGTCTATTTGTAGATATGTTAGTATATCTAATCTTATATTTTATCCATCTTCAAAATTGGATTTTTGTTTATTTTATATACAAATTTTCTAAATTCACCTAAAGTGATCAAAATTTTAAATATGTGTATGAAACAAGGTGTATCTGTGCCAAGAAATTTAAAGTATCTTTCTATAGTAACATTTAAGTTATTCTTGATCTGTATAGAGTTAGAAAAGAATAAAGTCTTTGTCATAAATTAGAGGATGCTCAAATGGAAATAGAATCAATAAACTCTGATTTTCTCCACTATTTATTTCTCTTTCATTAACTTACTTCTAATTAAGCTTAAAATACATTTAAAATAACAATTGAAACATATTACAAGCATCACATGAAAATCTGAGACTAGGATTGAAATTACTTTTGACTGAAGATTAATAGAGTGGCATTATGGTTTCTAGGCTAAGAGTAAATCTTAGTAAAAATTGAAGCAACTCTTCCAAAATAATTTGGCATCACTTTTGAACACTTAACACAAAATTCCCATTCACTGAATCGTCTGCCTTCAAAGAAGAAATAGTATGTCCAGTGTAGTTGTGGCTTACTCCATAGCCCATTCAGAAGTAGGAAGATGACAAGAGGAAATAAAATCACAAGTTCACATCTTAAATGCTGTACAAAATAATTGTACTGTCCAAACTACAATCTTCCTCACTGTTTTGTCTTTAACTATTACTGGACAATCAAGGCTCAAATTTAAGCCATTACCATTAATTTTATTTTTTCATGTAGCTTCCTGTTTTCTCATGAAAAAGAAAGTATATTTACATACTGTTTAAGTGCACACATTCAATTTGCCTTTTATGATTAATAAACACTGTTAAATTTTTAGATAACAAATTGTAGAATTCTCAAAATGGAACCATCACTCAGTAGTTACAAGTAGCAATGATGTTTTTGACCATAATCATATCTCAACAGCCTTTTAACCTGCTGACCTCTTTAATCCTGAGAGTTAAAGTAGATGATTTTATTTAATCCTCTTAGCATAGCTCCTGAGTAACAGCCAAAGACATTTCTGAAATTGAAAATGTTGTTCAGAAATGATACTTCATTTAATTTTATTAGTAGTAATTGATATAACATTGTGTAATAAAATATTCTAATCTTGCTTCAATTTAGTGATTCAATGCTATGCTACCAAAGTAATTAAATTTTCTTTTAACCAAAATTATTTCATTTATCTTGGCTTACACACTTTGCTCTTTCTGATAGTTCCATGACAAAGATTTAATTATGATGAAAATTATGCTCACAATCACCATAAGTGAAGGTTTTTATTCACTTCATCTCTAGACAGGCAACTCTAATCACTCTGCATTAGAATAATCTGACTTCTTTTTTCTTCAAGATATATATATATATGTATATGTATATACATATACATATATATATATACACATATGTATATACACAATTTGCTCTCAAGATCTTTACCATAATACCTGATTTTTAACCTACTTATCAGCTATGCAGTCAGAATATGATTCACCACATCTTAAAAATGTGTAAGTCTTCTGAAATCATGATGGTATTAGCAAGCATTAGTAGCCAGGAACTTGAATATATATTTTCTCCCATCTTGATATAGAAACCTCTAAAAGGCCTTTAGGAGGTAAGTGATTCAGTCCTGAAATCTACTTGCAGTGGGAGTTATTAAAATGCTGAACTGTCTTCTCGGAGTTGCAAGGAGAACTTTGTATGTGTCTCCTTTATTTAAACTGGGAGGCACTTTCCTGATGAAGTAGTGTTCCTCAGAGAAAATGGTATGACTGGACCTTCCTAAGAGAGGAAGACAAAGAACAAATTCATAAAGATATTTCCATTTAACTCCAGTGTTTAAAATATCAAATTTGGAAACTATTCTTTAAGGCACTCCAATTTATCTCCGAAGAAACATGGTTTCTATAAGACCAGTGAATTAAAGTATCAGACAAAACAGTAAACAGTTAGCAAAAACAAATAAGCATAAAGTTGGCTGTTTCTATGGATAGGTGAAGACTACACAAAAGATATCACAAAGCCCAAAGTACCTTGGGTAGAACAATTTCAATTAAAATTTGTATGTGTTTCTATGACATATATATATATATATATATATATATGTATAAATATATACATGTATATTTATACATGTATATATATATACATGTTTATGTGTCATGTACATGTATTTGAAGTGTATAAAACAAGTTTCCATGGACCTTTTCTTTTTCAAATTTTTAAATATGTTTTTTGTTTTATCTTACTTGATAAACATTCCTGTGTGTATGTACCACTTGTGGTTGTCAGAGTCTAGATGTTCTAGAGGGCAATGGATCCTCTGCAATTGACGTTCCAGATGATTGATATCGACCACATGGGTGCTGGAAGAAGAGATCCTCTGCAAGATCAGCAGGGGTTCTTAATTGCAGAAACATCTCTCTATCCATAATGTGGTCTTTTAAAACATCATTAGTGTTATCTATCTCTCCCCTTATAAACTCCTCTGTTCTATGTTTTGTTTTGTTTCTTTGTTTTGCTTCATTGGTTTTTAAGTCTGAAGGCTGCAGGCAAATAAGACCATATGCAGGCTGAGGAGAGTTTTATAATGAAGTGAGTCTTATAAAACATCAGATAAAGACCATTCAGAGAAACTATTTGTATTCATCAGGACTCTTTCTCAGCCAAACGAGAGCCATTTTGGGGTTGTAAAAGATTATCAAAAGAAGTGAGAAACTGTTTGTCTAAAGGAAAATGTGACTCTAGAATAGAGGAGGTCAGGATAAGATAACCTTGCCTAAGCCACTTCAATATCACTGGTGTTCTATAATTCCAATCACTGATCCCTAGCTAGTTGTTTGGTAGTTACAAGTACTCAGAATTAAACACAGAGATATATGTTGTTATTTCTCCCTTTTCATTTCTGATTTTGTTAATTAGGATTAACTGTCTCTGTGCCCTCTAGTTAGTCTGGCTAAGGGTTTATCTATTTGTTAATTTCTCAAAGAACCAGCTCCTGGTTTGGTTGATTCTTTGTATAGTTCTTTTTGTTTCTGTTTGGTTGATATCAGCCCTGAGTTTGATTATTTCTTGCCTTCGACTCCTCTTGGGTGAATTTGCTTCTTTTTGTTCTAGAGCTTTCAGATGTGCTGTCAAATTGCTGGTGCATATTCTCTCCATTTTATTTTTGGAGGCACTTAAAGTAATTAGTTTTCCTCTTAGTACTGCTTTCATTGTGTCCCATAATTTTGGGTATGTTGTGGCTTCATTTTTATTAAACTCTAGAAAGTCTTTAATTTCTTTCTTTATTTCTTCCTTGACCAAGTTAAAACAACCCTGAGATTCCACCTCACACCAGTCAGAATGGCTAGGATAAAAATCTCAGGTGACAGCAGATGCTGGAAAGGTTGTGGAGACAGAGGAACACTCCTTCATTGCTGGTGGGATTGCAAGCTGGTACAACCCCTCTGGAAATCAGTCTGGCAGTTCTCCCGGAAACTGGACATACTACTATCAGAGAGTCCAGCTATACCACTCCTGGACATATACCCAAAAGATGCTCCAACATGTAATAAGGACACATGCTCCACCATGTTCAAAGCAGTCTCATTTATAATAGCCAGAAACTGGAAACGACCCAGATGTCCCTCAACAGAGGAATGGATACAGAAAATGTGGTACATCTACACAATAGAGTACTACTCAGCGATTAAAAACAATGAATTTATGAAATTCTTAGGGAAATGGATGGATCTGGAGAATATCTTCCTGAGTGAGGTAACCCAATCACAAAAGAACACACATGGTATGCATTCTCTGATAAGTGGATATTATCCCATAAGATCAGAATACACAAAGTACAATCCACAAACCATAAGAAACTCAAGAAGAAGGAAAACCAAAATGTGGATACTTCATTCCTTCTTAAAAGGGGCAACAAAATACCCATGGAAGAAGTTGTAGAGACTAACTATGGACTAGAGGCTGAAGGAAGGACAATACGGAGACTGATCCACCTGGGAATCCTTCCCATATTAAATCATCAAATCCAAACACTATTATGGATGCCAGCAAGTGCTGGATGACAGGAGCCTGATATAGCTGTCTCCTGAGAGGCTCTGAGAGTACCCGACTAATACAGAAGTAGAGGCTTACAGCCATCTATTGGACTGAGTACAGGGTCCCCATTGAAGGAGCTAGAGAAAGGACCCAAGGAGCTGAAGGGTTTGCAGCCCCTTAGGATGAACAACAATATGAACTAACTAGTACCCTCAGACCTCCCGGGGACTAAAACACCAACCAAAGAGTATACATGGTGGGACTAATGGCTCCAGCAGCATATGTATAGTAGAGGATGGCCAACTCTGTCATCAATGGGAGGAGAGGCCCTTGGCCCTGTGAAGGTTCTATGCCCCAGTGTAGGGGAATGCCAGGGCTAGTCAGCAGAAGGTGGGGTGGTGAGCAGGGGCGGGGGGACAGGGGTTTGTTTTGGTTTTGGTTTTTTTTTTTGGTTGTTGTTGTTTTTAATTTTTATTACTTTTTTTCTTTTTTTTTTTGGAGGGGAACTGGGAGAGGAGATATCATATGACATGTAAATAATGAAAATATCTAATAAAAAATATATATCTTAAAAAAACCACAAAGATAAAGACTCAAGGCTAGGATTCACATATGAAACACTTGCTGCATTTGATTTGTGTGTGTCAGCGTTCTCTTATGTAATGTACTTTTTTCCAGTTCCTTCAATTTCCCTGGAAATTGGATCTGTAGTTTGCTTTAGGGGAAAATGGGCATTTTACAAGGTTAATTTTACTAATCCATCTTTATGGAAGGTCTCTCTGTCTTTCAGTGTCTTATTTGATGTCTTTATTCATTAACATTTTTCATTGTAGATTATACAAGTCTTTCAACTTCTTTGCTACGTTTGTTTTGGAATTTTCTTTTATTTTTCTACTGTCAATAGGATTGTTACCACGATTTTTTTCTCAGTGTTTATCCTTAGAATGCGAGAAGGCTACTGGTTTATAATCTACCACTTTGAACTGTTTATCAGCTGTAGGAGTTTCCAGTTAGCTTTTGGGTCTCTTATGTACAGAATCACACCACCTTCACATAGAGATGTTTTAATTTCTTTTCCTATTTGTAACCATTTTATCTCCTCTCATTGCTGTAGCTATGGTTTCAAACACTGAACCAAATAAGAACAGAGAGAGTGGGACCCATGTTATGATCCTGATCTTAATGGTAATGATTTTTTTATTTTTCTCCACTTAATATAGGCTGGTCATGTATAACCTTTACTATGTGGAGATGTGTTTCCTTGATCACTGCCTCTCTGGGTTTTTATCATGAGGGATCTTGGATTTTGTCAAAGTCTATTTCTGCTGCAATTGAAGTGATCGTGGGGTTTATGTCTTGAGTCTACTTGGTGTATTACTTTTACTGACATAAGTCTGTTGAACCAACATTCTGCATCTCTAGAATGAAGTGAAATTAACCATGCTTCATGATCTTTAGGATGGAACTTTGAATCTAGTTTCCAACTTCTGTATTGATAATTTTTGAATACTCTTAGTCTCATAAGACACCATTACTGTTTGAGAAAGTCTGATTTTCAGTCTAGTAGTAGTTGACTTATGAAAATCTACGAGGCAGTGCTTGGTGCAGGTCTCTTCTGTGCTGTTAATTTCCCCTTGATGGCTTGTTCCTTTCATCAGTTTATAATAGACTATCATTTTTTGAAAAGATTTGAATATAGTCAGACTATAGAATAGCAATGCCTGTTCATTTCCTGACTGGATTTGGTTGGGATACTCTTTCTCTTCCGTTTGCCCTAAATAATGTTTATCCTTGATAGTGTTTCTTGGGAGGCTTCAAATAGGGGAATTCTGGTTCCTAATTCAATCTGCTAGTCTGTGTCTTTTTATTATTTACTTACTTGTCAAGATTTCACTATGTGGCTCTAGTTAGTGTGGAGCTTACTATACAGACCAGAGTGGCTCTGAATTCACAGAGATCTGTAGAGGGTTGATGTGGTGCTTCTATGTATTCAAATGCTAAATACTGGCTCCCTAAGACCTGGTTGCCCCAAGACTTGTCAGCTTTTGTTGTGCAAACTTTGCTCCCCAAGTTACCCTCAATTGGGCTATAAAGATGCCTACAGCCTACACTGGACATAAGAGAGGAAGCAGAACAAAGATTCCTGGGCTTGGGGTCTGAGGTAGGGTCCAGGAGGAAGGGGGACAGGAGAAAGAAGAACAGGTCCCAGTGGAGAAACATGGATCTTGAACACATGGCCATGAGATCTAATGGAGTGGGAGCCGCCAAGGTGGAATCTTGGGGATCAATACGGGAAATAGACAAATTAGCATAGAGGGTTGATACCTGCCCAGTTTTGGAGTTTGTTTGCTTTTTATTTATTTAATTTTTACTTATTCATTTTACATCCTGTTTACTGCCCACCTCCCTGCCACCCTCTTGTCTCCTCTAAGTGGGTAATCTCCTCCTGGGTATCCCCCAACCCTGGCACCTCAATCTCTGCTATGTTAGGCACTTCCTCTCCCACTAAGGCTAGACAAGGCATACATCTAGAACATATACCCCACACAGGCAACAACTTTTGGGATAGCCTCTGTTCCAATTGTCTGGGACTCACATGAAGACCAAACTGACATCTGTTACATGTGTGCAGGAGGCCTAAGTCGAGCACATATATGCTCTCTGGTTGGTGGTTGAGTCTCTGAGAGCACCAGGAGTCCAGTTTTGTTGATTTTGATGGTCTTCCTGTGGAGTTCTTATCCCATCTGGGGTTGTAATCATTCCATACATTCTTCCATAAGAGTCCCCAAGCTCCATCCACTGTTTGGCTGTGGGTGTCTTTATCTGTCTGGGTCAGCTGCTGGTTGGAGCCTCTTAGAGAACAGTCATGCTGTCTGCAAGCATAATTAAATATCATTAATAGTGTCAGAGATTGGTGCCCATGGGAAGGGTGTCAAGTTGGGCTTGTTATTGGTTGGCCATTCCCTCAGTCTCTACACCTTTCCCTAATCCCTGAATTTCTTGTAGACAGGATAAGATTTTGATCGAACATTTTGTGGGTAGATTCATGTCCTTTCACTCCACCAGGATTCCTGACCACTAGAGGCAGCCATCCCAGGCTCTGTACCCCAGTGCTGTGAGTCACAGCTAAGGACATCCCCATTGGTTCTTGGGTACCTCTCCATCTCAGGTCTCTGTCTCTTTCTGGAGATGCTCCCTGCCCCGCCCCCATTGGTTGCAGATTTCCATTCATTCTCTGACATCTGGTCATCCCCCATATACCTGAACCTGAACCTCCTATTCCCCTCCCTATCTCCTCTCCCATCCAGTTCCCCGCCTCCATCTGCCTTCCATGACCATTCCATTTCTCCCTTCCAAGTGAAGTTCAAGCTTCCTTACTTGTGCCCTCCATCCTGTCCAGCCTTCTTGGGACTGTGAAGTATAGCATGGGCATTCTGTATTTTATGGCTAAGATTCACTTATAAGTGAATACATATTGTGTATGTCCTTTTGAGATTGGGTTACCTCACTTAAAGCTTATTATAAATCTAAAGATCTCTATATCTTTTATTTGGGACAATCATGGTGATATTAAATGTTTGGCTTATGTTCTAAGAACCAAATTCTGTCACTAATCCACCCCTGTGGCTTGATTCATGTCTGCATCAATAATTGCTCTCTATCAGCTAACCTATTCTGATAATAGAGTTACAAGTACCAGTTGGTTTAGAGAACAGAGGGACCCTGACCATACTGTGTATATTACTGTGTATATTTTAGAAAATGTGGGCATTGGAAGAAAGAAAATATAAGTAAGCAGTCACAGGGAGATTAATAATTAATATGAGCTTGTTGGATGGGATGTAGAGGAGAAAAATACATGTCAGAATGGGAATATTAAAAGCAAAAGGAACACCTGGAGTGGATATATGAGGGTTTGGGTTAATGGGAGACTAAAAAGGTGGAGCAAAGTTCTATATCCAGATATAATAAACTAGGTGGGCTTTTATGCCTTGACAGAGCAATGGATACAGGAAAAGGAAAGGGAAGGCAGGGAAAAAAAGAGCCAAAAAGTAAAAGTCCTGAAGAGTAGAAGACTGTGTTGAAATGATCCACGGATATATTGCATCACATAGGAAAAAATTAGAGCTGAGTTGGGATAGAGTTGGATAGAGATGCAACATAACAAAACCATCAGAAGATAATAGCTGCAGTAGATAAGGAAAGACCTAGGGGGAGATAGAGGAAAATGAGGTCACTGGGCTGAAAGTTACTTTTGTCTCCTTAGAAAATCTGCTGCTTCCTCTCCTTTGTCTTGGTCTGGGATAAACTTTGCATTTATTTTTATCAATTTAATTCTTCTTTTGTGGACTTTCCATTCCCCTTCTGTATAGAGTGTTCATTTCTCTCTTATGTGAGCTGTGGAGAGCCAGGTCAAACTCCACGCAGCTGTGGTTCCTTCATTCGCACAGGGTTGACAACTGTGAGTGGCTGTGTTGTGAGCCAAGCATACTTTGTAGCCTCTGATCAGTTCCCACAGCTTTGGCTTTTCCTGTTAGGGTGCTGATGGTTAGTCCTGGCAGATGTTCCTGGGAACTCCTTTTTTTTAAAACTCATCTTGACACAGCTTTGGTAGATTTCTTAATGAAAGTTCTTTTAACCCAGGTTGCTGCCATCTCTTGAGATTCTTAGCTATCTCAAGTTATTTCCCTAATACTTCACTATTAATAAATTTAATAAATAAAATAATAAAACTGAATAATAAAATAATTTTCACTGAATAATATAATCACAAACAAAACAATGGGACAAGAACAACTAGAATGATGTTTATCCTTAAATGTATATATACTACAGTTTACAAGTACAAGCCACAAACATAAATTTCAAGTTTTATCATATCTACATTTAACTTTTTATTTTGTTCTGTATCACAGGCCAGCCTTGAACTTGTAATCCCTGCCTTAGCTTCCCAAATACTTGAATTATAGGCATATGTCATTACATCTAATCTATATGCACATTTTTATAAGAGAAAAAGAGCTGGTAAAATTAACACTAGATTTATTCATTCAATAAAACAAATATAAAAAATAAACAAAGTCCAAACTATTACTTTGGCATTTGACAAATTTTCCCTTTCAAATTAGCTATACATGTATTTAGCCATGTCTCAAAGCAGTGAAGACAGAATTTGCAAGTCCTAAAGCCACATGTGACAAGTAACCACAATTATCCAAAATGATTATATTTAATAAATTTTCTTCTTAGCTGTGATGGGGGAAACTTTTCCCCCCACAATGAACAAAGTAAATACAAAGACTTATAGTTGTTCATGGTACTGAGAATAAGTAAGAGTTGAGTCCTCGGTCCTCTACAGGGCATTTGTGTCATCTCCTCTAAGGCTAAGAGACTATCTTGGAAGATGCAGTGGAAAGAATATAGAAGCTGGAAGACAAAGAGAGGTGCAGTGTCATACTTTCCTCTGACATGTCAGGTTTAACACAGGCATAATCATGACAGTTCTAACACAGGCATAATCATGACAGATCTAACACAGGCATGATCATGACAGGTATAACACAGGCATAATCATGACAGGTCTAACACAGGCATAATCATGACAGATCTAACACAGGCATGATCATGGCAGGTATAACACAGGCATGATCATGACAGGTCTAACACAGGCATAATCGTGACGGGTCTAACACAGGCATAATCATGACAGTTCTAACACAGGCATAATCATGGCAGGTCTATCACAGGCATAGTCATGGCAATAGCTGTGACTGCTATGGGCTTTCAGAAGACTGAGCCTGAAGACAATCAATCATGGATCAGGAAGGAGCCCTACCCCTCTTTACTGGACAATATCTGAGGGAGGGACAGACATTGTCTTTGGTTGTCTGCCTACTGGAGTTCACCAAGCTCTAATGCAAAGTTCAGAGGATGGTCTAGTTGGTCATCAATGGGAGGAGAGGCCCTTGGTCCTGTGAAGGTTCTGTGCTTCAATGTAGGAGAATGCCAGGGCCAGAAAGCAGGAGAGGGTTGATGAGCAGGGGGAGGGTTTTTTTTGGGGGGGTGAGGAGAAACTGGGAAAGGGGATATCATTTGAAATATAAATAAAGAGAATATCTAATTTAAAAAAAGAAAAAGAAAACCAACTCATCCAGATGGCATAGTTGGTTAAACCCAGCAGGTCACAAAACGAAACAATGAGACTTGTATGTGGGAAGAGTCTAATAGGGAAGATAATAGGAGTGGGAAGGAGAAAAGAGAGGGTAGGGGAGAGACTAAACAGAAAGAATTACATATGCTGAAGTTATCAGAGAACAAATATAAATAAAGATTTTTTTTAATCTATGGTGTCACAGATTTTTTCTTTTGTGTTGTTTAGCCACAAAGAGTAAATTAAGTTCCTGCTACTCTGCCATGATCACAAGCCTAAGTATACATTTTATTTTAAGTATTATTCAGTAAATTTAAACATATGGTTCATAACTAGAGTTCAATTCCAAAGACCCATGTGGTGGATGGAGAACTAACTTCCACACATGTTCACACACACACACACACACACACACACACACACACACACACACTCACAGAGTAAATGAATGTAAAAGAATTTTAAGAAATAATTATTAAGGTTAATTTACTTTGTGTGTCTACAGATGTTACTGCTAAGTGAAAATAAAACAAAAATATCCATTTTTAAAATAAAAACCATACAGGCAAACTGAATACACAAAATTAATTTAATCAACAGAAGTAGTAAAGAATGATATTTTCAGTTGTTGTTGGTAAAAGACTGAATGGACAGAACACGTTAATTTTCACAAGTGTGGTAGGGTAGAGCCAGGCTTAAAGTTTGCTTAGATTCAGAATTAAAAGACATAATGGTTTGGACCAAGGTGAAGGAATTATCTTGTATAGTATTTGGATGATGGCAGAACACAGTTTGACTTGTTCATAGACTGTAGATTATAAGAAATATGTCCTCAAAATATTATAATCCAAAGTTCTGGAGAAGACACCAAACAGACCGAATTTTATTAACTACGCTTGGCTGGTGTGGTAAAGAATAGAGAATGCTGAAGAGTCAAAAGAGGCTAGGATTTTTTTTTTTTTGAGACAGGAAGTGATGACAGGAGATAGGCATAGTAATCACAAAGTCTCAAAAAAGGAATGATGGAACAGATGATGAGGTAAAAATGAAGGTGGGAGGATAGAGAATTCTGTTGGAGGAGGCTCTGTGGAAAGTGATAATTAGAAGTCAAGTATTACTTACCAGAGAGGGAAGACAGAGAAGTTTTAAGACATTCAAACTAGACTTTAAGATACTCTGATAGTGACAAGAAAAATCCTTAAAGTCCATAAAACTATAAAACACAAGTAGTGAATTTTAATAAAACTTATGTACTTTCAGAATAGTGAAACCATGTTTGTCAATCATAACAAATATCTTATTTTTCATTGTTAATTAGGCTTTTTATTGTTTTGTTTTGTTTTTTAAATTGAAGGTCCCTTACTGGTCCTGCTTCTATGAGTGTCCAAGATCAAAGGAAAGGGGAGGGCAACCAGCTGGTGCAGGGAGGGTCATTTCCACATTTTCATTTACACACAGAGCTAAACAGACAAGCACAGAGTCACTATTGTGGTTAGAAGTTGGCAGCATGGGATGGGAAGGAATGAGGAGTAGGAATGTCATTAAAAAAAATATACAGGCTCCCCCTAAACTGGATGCCTAAGACAGGACTTGGTCTGCTTCAACCAAAGAGGAATCAAAAGATCACAAGTAATTTGGGAAGGCCAGAACCATCAGGGATGGAGGGAGAAGGACGGTCCAGAAGGTGGAAGGGATGCTTGGCAACTAGAGTGAAGGAATAGCCCTCCCGCTGCTGGGAATCCCCAAACCCCTCTGGTCTGGCAGGAGAGGGGAGACCTGCAACACCCAAGATCAGATCTGGGGTTGCTAGATGCTCCAGGCAGGGGGCTGGCAGCTGCTCATAAAGGCTTGCCCTCCAGGGAAATGATGGTGCTGCCACCTAGTTTCTCTGCCAGGGTGCAGCGGTCCTTGACCTCCTCTTAGCAGTTAGCTTGTAGTTCATGCTTGATTCAGGTCAGCTTCTTCTTGATTGCATCCTTGGAGCTGGAACATATCATTTTGGTCTTAAGGTGTGCATTCTCCGGGACTTAAAAGATGAACACCGGGTTCTCCTTCTTGCTCTCCTTGGTCTCATAGGTTGCATCATAGAGAGCATAGTGGCAGTCCTTGTCTGGCTGCATCTTGACAAAAGTGGTATACAGGTTGTCCACAGTCTGCCCCACATCTTCTACCAGGATCTCCTTGCCCTCCTCCAGGATGAAGTTCTTCTTGTCCTCACTTGGGCAAAAGAGCACTGCCTTCTTGTGTTTCTCCACTTCTGGCGTTGAAGACTTGTGAACCTTCATGTCATTGAACACCTTGATGACACCATCAGAGACAGCCACATCAGAGGCCATGTTTCTGAAAATGAAAGGGAGACAGAAAGAGCTACTGAAGACCTGAACCACCACACCTTCTGCCAGGATCCGACTGAACCACAAATATATTTTAATATGAGATATTCATAGTAAGAAAAGTCTCTATACTTGTATGCATTGGATAATGTTTATATACAAACTTTATTTTCTAATTATATTTCCTGTAATTCAAAAACTGCTTTTAAAACTTGATTAGCTTGAAAAGAAGTGGAAACAGCTATAGAATATCATTAAAGAAAAGAAGAGCAAGTTTACATGTTGAGAGATTAAAGGGTCTAGTAAAGTTTTAACATTAATAAATAATGTTGCTATATGCTGAGGTAAAGCCAAAAGAGAGGACACAATTGTTTGTGGAAAGTAGAAAAGTTGGGCCAATATGATGGCTCAGTGGATAAGAATGCTTGTCACTAAGCCTGATGATCTGAGTTTGATCCCTATAGGGCACATCCAGAGACCTCCTTACCTAGGGATCCATCCCATCTGCAGACACAAAACCCTGATGCTACTATTGATGCCAAGAAGCAATTGCTGACAGGAGCCTGGTATGGCTGTTCCCTGAGAGATTCTACTAGCACCTGACCAATACAGATGCAGATACTCACAGCCAACCACTGAACTAAGCTTCAGAGATCCCAGTGGAGGAGCTAGGGAAAGGACTGAAGGAACTGAGAAGGATTGCAACGCCATAGGAAGAACAGTACCAACTAACTGGATCACCCAGAGCTCCTAGGGACTAAACCACCAACCAAAGAGTATACATGGAGGTAGCCATGGCTTTAGATACATATGTAGCAGAGTATGGCCTTATCTACATCAATGGGAGGGGAGGACCTTGGTTCTGTGGAGGCTTGATGCCCTGGGTAGGGTGAGCAGTGAGGCAGGAGTGGGTGAGTGGATGGAGGAGCACCCTCATAGAGGCAAAGGAGAAGGAAGAGAAGGGTGATAGGATGGAGGGTTTTTGGAGGGATAACTAGGAAGAGCAATATCATTTGAAACTATAAATGGCTAAAATGATTAATTAAAAAAAAGAAAGAAAAATGGAACAAATTTTGACAAATTATCCTCTGACCTCTACAAATGCACATGATATGAATATATCCATATATGTGCATGCAAACACAAAACAAAAATAAATAAATATAAAAATAACAAATGAAAAGAAGACTGAAATGGTGTCTTGGTGTTTAAGGGCATGTACTTCTCTTGCAGAGAACATGAGTTCAATCCCCAGCATTGATTTCAGGTGACTCTACACCAGCTTATAGCTCCAGCTCCAAGGGAGCCAACACTTTCTTCTTCTACATGTGGCAAGCACATTATCTCATATGAACATGAACACACATGCACACACTTAATTAAAAATAAGGTAAATATTAAAAATAGATTCATAGAAGTTATTGAAAAGAAGAAAAAAAAGAAAAGGGAAAAGGAAACAGGTAAGAGTAGCCATCTGCAGCAGGAATGACTCCAGTTTATAGGCAGGTGGAATAGCCTATGGAGGCACAAAACCATGACATCTAGTCTCAGAAGAGATTGAAGAAAACACAGATTGGTTGCACCAGTAGTTGGAGTAGGGACTTTAAAGAGATTCTCTTCTCTTTCTTTTCTCAGGGAAACAGGAAGCAAGATGTTTAGATTAGATTCACAATGGGGAAGTATACTTAGAGATTAAACAGTTTGGTCTATTAGACATTTTGCTATGTACTTCCTTTATAACCATCAATGTTTTAATTTTTAACTATTAGTAACAATATATTTTTAAAATTAATGCATACAGAAAAGAATTTATTGAATTTCCCTGGTCATATATTTATTAAAACCAATAATTAAAAAACAGGACCTCATGAATTAAAAAAAAAAAAACATTCTGTATAGGAAATAGTTCTATAGCTCATATGAAGAAACCTAGATAATCTTTACCAACAGTGTATTCTATAGTAGGTTAGCATCTAGAGTAAAGACCCCCCCCCAAATATATATACATCCCAACTGTGGTGGCTGAATATATATGGCTCAGTAAATTCTTTTCTGTGTGAATAAGTTTACATGGTCTCTATATTTTAATCTGTCATATTCAAATACCTTAAGCTAAAAGCCTTGATCCATTTTGGAGGTGAGTTTTGTGTAGGGTGAGATATAAATATCCATTTTTATTCTTCCTTATTTATCTATCCTGTTTGACCAGCAGCATTTGTTGAATATTCTGTCTTTTTCCCAATGAGTATTTTCTTGTTTAAAAAAAAAAAGTTAAGCTGATGATATGATAGTATACTTAAGTGACCCCAAAAATTCCACCAGAGAGGTCCTAAACCTGATAAA